>NW_022589707.1:70269044-70836588 GCF_004348235.1 Phoca vitulina | reverse complement strand
TTATAAAGATTTTATTTATTTATTTGACAGAGAGAGACACAGCGAGAGAGGGAACACCAGCAGGGGGAGTGAGAGAGGGAGAAGCAGGCTTCCCGCGGAGCAGGGAGCCCGATGCGGGGCTCGATCCCAGGACCCTGGGATCATGACCTGAGCCGAAGGCAGACGCTTAACGACTGAGCCACCCAGGCGCCCCTAAAACAAATTTTTCACAGTATATTTGCCTTGGCAAAACTCTTGCTTGAAAATCATGGATGACGCAGATGTATGCTGAGTTCATGTTCATTGAACACCTTCCTGGAAATAGGAACATAGTTTCATTTTTTATTTTTTATTTTTTATTTTTTTTTTAAAGATTTTATTTATTTATTTGAGAGAGAGAGAGCACAAGAGAGGGGAGCGCGAGAGGGAGGAGCAGACTCCCTGCTGAGCAGGGAGCCCGATGCGGGACTCGATCCCGGGACTCCAGGATCATGACCTGAGCCGAAGGCAGTCGCCCAACCAACTGAGCCACCCAGGCGCCCCATAGTTTCATTTTTTAATGCATTATCCCTCTAATTTTCCTCCTTCCAAGTTAGGTTAATGAAGAAGTTGAAAGTCTTCCTTTTAATCTTATTCAGTATCACAGTATTTTCCCCAAATCAATGAAATTTGTAATGTCTGTTCCTCTTCTCATGCTCATAATCTCAAATTAATTTAGTAGTATTTAATTTGTCATTTTTCAAATCTATTTAAAAGTTTTAAAAAATCTTTCTCTTTACTTATTTAAATCTATCTTTAACTTCTTTTTACTAATCAGACTGAGTACAAATAAAAAGATTCATCTAAGGAAGACACTTTTGTTCTATCATTCTCTAAAGCTTAAATGTTCAACATTTGGCAAGACAGAACAAGCACTTACCAAGTAGAATCAAGATTGTTATTTTAAGGCAAGATACAAAGGAAATTAAAATAATTTGAGTTTCTGACATAGACCACTTCCATGTTACCCCGGATGAGTGATCTGCCGTAAGACTTGTTTTATGAAGACAATAAGGTCATGGAACCATAATGGAGAATTGAATCCAACAGTCCCGAGAGGTATTATACACCTGTCAGTATGATGTGGCCATTTGAAAGCATTTGTACACTATTCCCAGGAACATTCATATAGTATGTAGTGGTATAAGTCATAATATAAATCTGGTGTTTTTGTGGCCCAGGTGTTTCATGATGATTTCTATCTTGTTACTTTGCTTCTTTTCTAAACCTAGTGACTCCTTTTTAATTAACCCTCAGCATGAAATATAGCGTCATGCTACTATTTAGTAAGAAGAATTAGTTAAGTTTAAGAATTAATTTAAAAAGTCTTTAGAAGCCAAAATACGTAGTAGGACACTCACTGACAACTATGTCCTTTGCCACCGGCACTGCTCCATGGGTGTTACTGATAAATGGCCAGGCAGACAGCAGCAACAATTCCCCTACCTGTTCTCCCTGCAGCAGCGTGATGGATGCAAAGTTCATCTGTCACTGACCAGCGATGTCGTTTTTCTTTTTCCTTCACAACTTGCCTGAACTTGGTGCCCTGGGTCACTTGTCACTCTCTGTGCCATTTGTGCATGTAAACAGGGGTCTGTTTCTCGGAAGTAAATCTTTGTAAACTGTCGGAGTCTTTCCTCTTCTTGTTAATACTGGAAGTTCACAGGGTAACATCCTCACATATTTGTAGCAGGTCATTTTACCAGTGATAGCTTGAAATTTTATATGTTAACCTAGTCCATAATTCCCCAATTTTTTGATTCATCTTTATCAAAGACAAGGGAATTCAGAAAGAAATAAAAGTTGTACCTTTACACACATCAAATACCTGCTGTTATGCAAATTAAACAGTAAGAAGCATGGAAAGAGAGATCCTCTGAATCTAGTTTCAGAGGAAATTATGGTTGATAAGACTTTATTTCACAGTTTGAATGACAAGTAGACCTCGTCCCAATTCACACAGCGCAATGCTACATTCTCTCTGTGCAAAGTCAAGAAATGGCATATAATGGAGCCACCTGAAAGAAACACTCCTGGTATTAAATAGTCTTTCAGTATTTACAAGATCTCAGTAAGGAGTTATCTGTAATCAAGAATAGCTGTTTGCCTTTCTTTGCAAAAAAAAAAAAAAAAAAAAATTGCATGAAAGAACATCTGCTAATAAGCCAAAGAAAGTTGTTATGAAAAGATCACATCAATGAGTCAAACTTGACTTGATTAGATGATTTAATTCTAGTTACACTTTTTCTCTTAGAAGAGGAAGAAAACAATGCCTGTTCTTCTTGATATTACAGTATAATTTAAATCAAGAAAAAGAAAACTGCTGTATCAAAAAAAAAATAGATGCACTGAAGCAATCATTACAGCAATGAAAGATGCATCCACAATATACATGCACCAATTATTTGACTTTTTTTTTTTAAGTTTGCCTCAATTCTTTCTTTTGCTTATGGTTAAAGTGTTAATGGTTTTGAACTTTTCCTGAAAAAAGTAAAGGAAAAAAAATACATGTATAAAATATGAAAACTGCAGAAATTTTAGTGCAGTTTGGGGAATATTTTCTCTTTCTGCCTTTATTCTGTGTTATAATTAAGTGGGGGGTTTTATTTACAGAAGATGTCAAGTGTCATTACACTAAGACTTTAAAATATTTACACTGTGAATTCATAAAAAATTTATCAGCCACAGATACAGATAAGTCCTTGCTTGGCCTTGACCAAAAAGCAACTAGCTTTGAGGTGAGAGTTTGTGGTTTTCTAAGTATTCACTGACCATACAGTTCACTGTCATGCCATTCTTTAGGTAAAGACCTATGCCCTGAGAAGAAGAGTGAACAGTTGTTTTACCCAGAGAAGTTCAGGGATCGACAGTTCTAATTATTACGGCAAGTTGAATGTTCGTAAAACAATAACTTTAATTATAATTTTCAAACTCATGATATCAGTGATAACATGAATACATTAAAAGTTATTTATAGCATGATCATACTGAAAAAAATAGAAAATTTTTACCAATAATTAGCAGGTATTGTCTATCCACATTATGTTTATGATGTCTTTCTTGGGCTTTGTGCAAAGCATCAACAATAAAAAAAAAAACAAAATGAAAAAAAAAAATCCTTATCCATGCTGCTTAACAGAACTATTTGACTCTGATTTTTCCTGCCATCTGGTGGCAAGATCAAAACTCAGAAAATATTCAACCATATAAACAATGCACTCTAATTTTAAATCTTTTTACCACTGTCAAACAAAGTACACTCAAATTTATTGTATATGATTCCAGTAGTGGAAATTAATAAATCTGGTTATTACGTGTGTAATCCAAATAAAAACAGTTATTTTAATCATATTAACAAGTAACCCTTGAAGATTAGTATAATTTTTAAAACTATAATATAGATACTATAGTGCTCTAAAGATAAGATCTCAAATAAAAATTAATAATTTAGCTGGTATCACATTTGCATGTCAATAATACTTCTCATTTTACCACACTGATTATATTATAAATTTAATGGACAATGTTGTGCCATATTAATTCCTCCTAACAGAAGTTGAATTTGATTAAAATATGGAAGATAGTTTTTCAGCAAGAATATGCTAGAAATATCAGAACTTTCATTCTTAATTTTCAAAATAAATTTGACGGGATGGGGATGAATACTTCTTTCTGAAGATGTTTAAAATTCAAAAAGAAAGTTTATATAAAATTATGTTTACTTTTGTCTTAAATACTGTATAAGTTAAATAATTTGAATACATTCCATTCAATGAGAGTATAAAATTTATGTCATAGCATGATTTTCTTTGCTTTAATAGCATCACTCTTTAAAATATTTTACAGAAATATTTTACTGAACAAAATATATTGGACAAAAATATTTGAGAGAATGTATGATAATTTAATACTATTAAATGTTCAAAAAATACTGCTAAATGTTCAATAGATGCTTGATTAATAAAATATTTTTATAACTCGACAATAACTTAAAAGGTATAAGAAATATTGTCATGTATTACATGTTAAGTTCAGTCAAGCAACCTTGAGTCAGTGACAGCAACAGCAAGCAAACTCCATTCTTTCAAGGACTTTTCTTTTCCCCCCAGAGAGATAATCTCTAAATTTCAATATGAGCAATTTCTCCTTACAATTTGGTTGCAAGTCTCTTATCAATACATTTGCATACAATTGAAGAGAATAGCCTTAAGTTTATGTAAAGTTTAGAACTAAATTATAAGAATGTCCTCAAATTAATCATTGTAAATACCTTTTAAAAAGTTATGAGTTGTATTTTTCTAAATTTCAATAGTAAAAACCTGTTCTGTTTTGTATACGGAAGAAGGAAGAGCTAGAAAAAAATTTAACCAATGTAATAACCAAAAATTACCTTAACTTTCACGCTAATGAATTTTCTTTCTTACCTAGTTGGCAGTAGGCAATAGCTAAAATAGCCTGTGAGACAGCTGAATGGCTGATTCATGCAGGTCATATGGATACATGTTCTGTCTACACAGCATAAACTGAAATGGAAATTTGGCAGCTACCCAATTTATGTGATCCTTGACAATTCAGGCCTTAAAGTAGATTTAACACTTGTGAAAGAGATGCCTAAATATAAGGATGTTTTGGATGATATTCTAAAATTATTTTATGCACTTCATAACTTGTTAAATTCTTCTATGGGAAAAGAAAATATTTAAAAAGCAAAAAATAGCTGCCTTTCTTATTTCTGATCCCCTATGCTTATAAAGATATGCCTACAAAAATAAATTAGATACTCAGACATCTAGGCTTTTTGAATCAAGAGAACTTGGGGGCTAGAAGATGAATGAAGTTTTAATACGGTACAATCTATTATTCCACTTAAAGGTCCAAAGAAAATCTAGGTTTTAGAACTCTTGGGGTCCTAAATTAATACAAGAGTCATTCATTAAAATTTTTGAGCATTTATTTGTCCGATAGT
Organism: Phoca vitulina; assembly: GCF_004348235.1. NCBI lineage: Eukaryota > Metazoa > Chordata > Mammalia > Carnivora > Phocidae > Phoca > Phoca vitulina. The sequence goes on along the minus strand of NW_022589707.1, from coordinate 70,831,604 downwards.
ATGATGAAGCCAATGCCTAAGGAAGCACCATCATCTCTTAACCATTTAACTTGGAATGGGCTAGATACCAAATGATGAAAACCCCACCATGTAAAACTAAGAATCTAATTTAAGATTCAAATTTTATGAATACTTGGTGTTTAATAAACATTGATATATTGATTTATGTAACTGCATACTTATGTATACTATAGTAAAGCCTTTTAAAAATCATTGCATTAAATAAAGTTTTCAATTAAAAAATAAAAGTCTGAATTTTGTTTTCATACAACTTATACAAATAATTACAATGTATTTGGCTTTATTTACATTTGATAGTTGTAACATCACTTCAGTGCTTTGTAGGGATGCAAAAACAAACAGATCCCCATTTGTACATTAAAGAGACTTATTTAATCCCTGCACAATTACAAAATTTTGTAATTCAAATCTTATACCCATTATAATGATAAAAACCTGAGGCTAATGGACCCAAAGTGACTTGACTCATGTCAACTATTAAGTGATAAAGCCATGACACTCAAACTCAGACCTCGAGATACCACACATATGGATTCGTGTGTCTTATCTAAATATACAGGAATTTTGGTATCAAAGATAAATGAGCCTCAATCTGAGATTCACCACTGAACACCTAGTACCTTGAACTAATCTGATGATAGTGCTATTTCTAGTGTGGAATGGAGTGTCAGGAAGGGTGGAGAATAGAAAAGTGGCAAATTTCCAGCATCTCCTGAGTCAGTCACTCCTCAAGTACAGGACAGACTCTTGTTCAATTACATACAAATGAATTCCATATCTATGTAGCTATATATGACCATTTGTCAAATTTCAGTCTGCAGCTTCTCTGCTCTATCACGGATAATCAAGATCTGAGTACAGAGCAAACTCTAGGGAAGTTGCTGATACTAGTTAATGGATTAGAAAGTAGTGGAAGATATAATATTTAGAGGAGGAAGAGTTGTCTTTTTTTCTTTTTGAGTAACTCTGAAAGACCAAAAATAGTACCCATTTCATAATGTTTCAAGTTATTTGAATACATAGGAAATCTGAATTGAAATGATGTTTGTAATAAAATCCTTAAAAATTGAGCTAGAAAATTTATAAGTTAGGCATAACTAAGAGATTAGCAGCAATAACTAATAATAAACTAGAAAAATTATAACAATATACTGTAATAAAAGTTAAGTGAATGTTATCTCTCTCTTAAAAATGACCTTACTGTACTGTGCTCACCCTTTTTCTTATGGTGACTTGAAGTGATAAAGTGTCTACATGAGAAGATGCAGTGAGGTGAATGTCATAAGCATCGTGATGAAGTGTTAGGCTACTACTGACCTTCTGATAATTCATCAAAAAAAGGATCATCTGACTCCACACCAAGGATGTCTGGGGTAAGTGAAACCAAGCAAAGTGACACCACAGGTAAGGGGCACTAGTGTATGTAAATGAAGGGAGGGGTATCATCTGGGCATGAGACCAGGGGCTCAGTGTACTTGACTTTTAGTCCTGGTACTTCCACTGACTGGTAGTGTAGCCTTAGGAAAGACTTTGTGTTCACTACCTATTTTTTCAATTGTGTAGATGTTACGTCAAATTCTGTGTTGAAAGATGGTGAATTATATGAGTAATTTTTCATCTTCTCCACACAGAAGCGTTACAAGCCCAGGAAGATTCTGAGTTTGTGAAATGAAAAGAAATGCCTCATGTTTATCCCAAGGGAGTGATTTTCCTTCTGTAGCTTTTTGGTAAAAAGAACATGTCTTAACTGCTCACTTAACATGTGCAGCAGCTTTTATTAGTGTTCCCCTTTAAAGAGAAGAAATGGATATTTTAAAAATTTATTTAACTTTATCATTTATCATATTGATGCCATTAATTCTGAGAAAAAAGTTACTAGTCAGGGTAGCTCTTTTTGCTATGTAAATGATAGAAACAAATAAAGGAGATTGACATCTTACTTTTTAATTTTGATTGCATTTTCTAAAATATTCTAGCAATTATTTTTTCAACTTACATACTGTAATTGCCCACCCGGACGATTAGAATGCTTGCTTTTCCCCTGCCTTTCCTTGAGGAAAGAACCTCTAGGTTGTCAGCTCTGTCATTACAGGAGTGCTCCCACCTCTCCACCTGGCCATCATCCTCTAGATTTCACATAGTGACCTGACACTTCCCACTCTTACTAAATTATTTTGAGTGTATATCTAAGACCATCAGCCTCTCAGTACCTGCCTTTAAATTATATATATATATATATATATATATATATATATATATATATATATAGACACACACACACACACACATATAATTTTGTCCTTGCTCTGTATAAAAATCCTCCAAGGACTCATTACATTCCAACATGTAGCTCATTGTTGTGTTGCATAAAGTTTTTGTGGTATCAGTAAGAAAAGGTCATGAAAGTTGTGAACTAAGTTGCAGTTAAAAACACATTCATATTTCTAAACACTCAGTCTCAAGTACTGAAGTAGTTTATCTACTGAACTATTAAAAACAAGAAAGAGTCCCACTGGATCTGTTGATACAGGGCAAATTCTCCACAGGATGGGGACCAGTACATTTTATTTATGCTTTATTTCTTTAGAATAAAAGAAAAATAGTAATGATGAGTTGCAATGTTTTAAGGTTCTCTCTAAAGAACTCAAGTTGTTTTTCAAAAAAAGAAACAAAAAATAACTTAAATAACCTTTGTAGCAGATGAACAATAAATATCATCAACTCTAGTAGAGATGAAAGAAAGTAGATATGATTCAAGTCAACAGTGTGAGGCAAATCAATTTAAAAAAATACAGGGTCTGAATTACGGATTTCTTAAAGATTTCCTTGACACTTTGAACAACTTTTGGATCCAATACAAGTTTTCTAACTTCCTCAGAACACTTTAATAATCTTAAGAAAATATATTTTTCTTCAAATTAATTATGATTTACTTAATAAAATGTAAATATTTGTAACATATAAGCTTTCAGAGGCATTAGAGAGGGTTTCATCAACTCAACTCAACAATACTATTAATTCTAATTTTCAAAATATTAAGAATTCTTGACTGAATATTTTTAAAGCTCATTTAAAGGCATGTGCTATAATCACAGATGTACCCTTCCACTAAACTTTCTAATCCTGCAGATCGAAAGGCAAATAAAGCAATGGGACAGAAGTTTGGCTTTGTTTCTTTGACTCGACAGATTCAGGAACCAGTAATATGGTACTATCTTTGTGTCATAAATTATGTTTTCAGGAATTTTTCCAAAAATATTATGAAGTATGGGGAGCTATAACTTGCTAATCAATCCTGAGAAAAAATAAAAATGAGAAGTAATAATAATAATAATAATAATAATAATAATAATTTGAGGAGAATGTCGTGATTTATAGGCTATTCTATATCTGTTTTTCTAACATCTTTGCTATGAAGCAAAGAATATAAACTCATTTACCCTCTCAAATCTCATCATTCGGTAAAATTGGGTTAAATAATTATTCACAACTGAAGTCTCAGAGACTTTACAATGTTCCCAGTACACTTGTTGACTTGTTGACTTGGATACCAGCAGTTTGAATTACAACCTGCTGTCCCATTTGATCAGTATTTTACAGCTTTATTATATGCTATCTAAGTTAAGACACATAAAGCTCTGAGGACAGACAGGATTTTTTTTCCTCATTCAAGAATAAGGAAGCCATGGCTCTCAAAGGAAGTCCGTGTAGGAAATAGAAGCGCCAGGGTTTCAGCGTCTTGGTTTCAGGTGTTATTTGTGACTCCTTGTAACTGACACCACAGTGCACCAAAATATAAAATTGAATCACATAAGCTTCACTGAAATGCCTACACTCATACGCAAAGATGGACTTAAAACTTCAAATCAGGAGAACCCCCAAGATATGCAGTTGGAAAGTGGGTTTATTTATTCCTACACTTTTAAAATAGTTTTCTTTTTATAAAATTATTTTAGCATCCTAAATATAACCTCCAAACTCATAGAGTATATGTCATTTTCCTTATTTAAGAAAGCATAATGTGCTTCAAGTATACTTCATTCTAAATGCCATCTAATACACATGACGCTCTATACATGGGATGTGAAATGAATTGCAGATTAAATATGTTGATCAATGTTCTTAGTGAGCAGTCTGGAGCTGCCTTATGTTTCAGTCACTTATACCTTTAAAATGTGATTCTTACATTCAGTATGTTTAAACATTCAAATAGAGAAAATTTCAAGGATCTCCACTGAATATCCTGCTGTGTCCCACCAGGAGTAACAAAATAACAGCGTAAGAAGACGACAAGATTTAACTTTTGCAAAATTATAATGTTGCCCCTTGCAAAGAGCACATTTTTGGTGGGTAATTTTCCATCATGAATATGTATTTTTGATATACAAATACTTGGAAAGCTCTTTTTTACAGCTGTCTTCACTTCCTTTGAATAAGGCAAACTTTAGATGCATAATTTAGGATACTTATGCATGGAAAGATAATATTTTGTGCATTATAATCAGCACAGGCTATGAACAAATAATGGAGAAATGTGCCTTCTCCACCTTCCTTTAAATTATGTAGCGACCTTTTACGACCAAAATAAACAGAGGCTTTCTGAGAAGGGTTAAATCTACTTTAGAATATATAACTACTAATGTTTAGCTAATTTGAATACCATTAAGATGGAGTCAGTTCAAATGAAAGAAAATTAAACCACATAGAGGAAGTGAACTCATCTCATGTTTATAAAAAACAAACTTATAATTCATTTTGTTCTTTGATTCTAATTTCTCACTTAATCCCAGGTTGTTCAATTCTCTCACAATTTGTAAGTTTACCATCTTGGCCACAAAGACCCATGTTTCAATAGCAGGAGTTAGAGGTTTGAAGATTCTACTGCCTCAGGAATACCGTTAAAATTTTGTGATATTCAGTTTTTTGTACATTTATTTTGATGCTGAGTTATCTCTAAGTCCCTTTTTTTTTCAAGTATTGGTGATAGCTAATATATCTTAATCATTCCTCTCTCTCCATGAATAATATAATGACTCATATATGACTAGCACCTTATAATTTATAAAGCATTTCCCCATGTGGTATTAAGCACTGACATGTTACATACTGAATGGTTTTCTTTTTCCCCCTCACAAAAATATACCTTATTACCAAAGTAGCCTGAGGAATTAACAAAAGATGTATGGCCTGATTTTCAGTTTATATTACATTTTTAGGATACCGCTGCTGTAATATTTTATAGTATAGCATATAATTCAGGGGTTCATATTAATCAAGTAAGAAAAAAAATGACAAAATTTTACATATAATAACTGTGACTTCTGGAGTCTTCCCAAGGAATTTTATGTAAAGAAGCCAAAGTACCCCTGAAAGAATGTGAGAGACTAATTTTCCATGATCACTGATACTGACATTAGCTCAACAGGACCATTAGAGACTCTTATTTTTGAAATTAGAAGAGCTGTAGTCTGTTCTTTTGTCTGGCTGGTTTCCTTTAAGTTACATTTATTCTTCCTTACAGTCTGGCATTTTTAATTAGTCATGTTCCTCAAGACTTTGAGTGGGTCTGTAATAATAAAGACCCTTTTAAAAGCAGAAACAAGTTACCACATATGGATGCCTACTCCACCCTATAGCTCACAATCAGGAGGGACCCAAAGTTTTAAAAAAACAAGAGGGCTCTAGCAAAAAAAAATGGTTGAGAAAGAGTCTGCCTCATAGTCTGTATGGCATATGTTCAACCCACAACCTCTCAAATTGTAACTGACATCTTCATCTCTCTCCAGACAGAAAAGAAGTGTCTCAGAGCCCCTCCACCTAGGTTATTGACTTTGCTTGCCCATATTTTCAAATATTCTCTCTATACTACCTTTTCCTGTCCTCTTACAGATTGAAGTTTCCTCCATTTTAATAATTTTCCCTCAATATTCTAGTCTTTATAATTTCATTCAGCATCTCTCCTTTAAATAGCCATCGACCTTTTTGAAACAGCAGTCTAACTGTATTTTCCATGTCCTAACTCCATTCATTTCTCCACACACTGATTGTACATTCTGCCCGCACCACTTTAAGGCAATACTTTTTGAAAAACTTACCAGTGACACCTCATATTCCAATCCTATAACCACTTAAAAATTTCTAAACAATTTCACCTCAGAAGAATTAGACTCCATTGACCTTTGTTCCTTAAAACTTGACCTTCTGAACCTTCTCTTTGCATTCTCCTCAGTGTTCGAACGTGTTGAAGTTCCATCAATAATTTTCTGCTTAGGATGACTTTTCCTTCATTCTTTGTTAAACACCTGTTCAATTGAGAATCAAATCAAACTGACCTATATAAAGCCTTCTCTTCTTTCATGTTCCCATGAACTGCTGTAAGACACATACTGTGTCTGTGCCCATACTGTGGGCATAGACTCATTGCCCATTGCACTTACTATATTAATAACATGCATTACAATATAACTATATTCCTATTTCCTCTATCGACTGTACGTATCCCTGTTATTCTGCCAGGGACTAAGATCAGTACCCAATATATAGTAAGCATTAATGAATAGTTAATGGGTTAATTAATGATAAGTCCTGGGCATGGCTGGTGATCTAGAAACTTTAATCTCCCTTCAGTATCATTTTCTATTCAGGTACACTCCTGGTTTTCTTCCTCCCTTCCTCCCTTCTTCCCTTTTTCTCTTTCTCTCTTTCTTTCCATTCCTAGTTTTCTTTATCTTTAAAAATCTAACAAAAGAAATTTAACTTAATGTTTTTTTGAGCTAAGGAGAGGCAGAAATTAACACACCTATTGAATTGTCACAACAAGCCTGACAATAAAGCAATGTTATCCCTATTTTTCAACTTAAAAAAAAAATCTGTGAAAGTCATGGACCTGAGGTTATACAGCAAGTGAGGGGCAGAGTACAGAAGAGAACTTAAATCTTTCTCTTCTAAGTTGTGTACTGAAGTTATAATGGAGGAAAGATAGAAAATAAGGTTGCTCTGAAGATTTGGGCGTTTTAACTGATTGCTGAAGGATGACAAGCCTGCCATGAGAAGACAGAGAAAGAACATTCTAGAAAGAAAGGAGGACCAGTACAATGGCTGAAGTCATTGACATGTTTGATGGTTTAAGAGCAAATGTAGTGAACCAAGGGTTGCATGGAGTATGATAATGTTAAGAGTGGTAGGGAGGGATACATCATTTGGACCTTAAAATCTACAGTAAAAAATTGGCATTTTTTCCCCTAATTGTCAGAGGAATACATAAAAGGGCTTTAAAGGGAATAGTGATATGGTCTGTTTTTCATTTTATAAAGTTCATTGTAATTGATGCATGGAGATTAGACTACATACAACAGATATCAGAACTGCTGAATGTTAAATAAAACGATATATGAGAAAGTCACATTTAGTTGCTTTTGGAGCATAGAGGTATGAGGAAGACTTTTTATTATATAATCAGTACCTCTTTTTTATTTTCGAAGCAGGAGCATGTATTCCTATTAACAAAATAAAGAAAAAGAGAAGATTGAAGCAGGAAGAGTTGTTTCAAGTCTATCTGATTATAGTTTTTTCTTAAGTCTTACCAGGGCCCTGAGCTATGTGAGGAGTAAGCATAGAGACCTGAGGTTGTCTCTAAAAAATATCTACTGTATGGCTCTAAGAGATTACAGGTAATAAACCCCTAAGTTTTGATGCTACCATTGTTGATTTCTATAATCATAAATAAATGTGTCTAGATTGTGTGCACATTTAAACAAATCACCTATATTTTCCTAATATCATTTCCTTGTATATCAAATGGGAAGACTATGCTGTGAGAGAATGGCAAATGGGGGGTTGTCGTTCAATGGGTATAAAGTTTAAGTTATGCAAGATTTGTAAGTTCTAGATATCTGCTGTAAAACGCAGTGCCCATAATTAACAACTCAGTATTATACACTTAACAATTTGTTAAAAGGGTAGATCTCATGTTAAGTACTCTTACCACAAAACCAACAAAACGAGGCAGGAGGAAGCTTTTGGAGATGATGAATATGCTTGTTACCTTGAACTGTAATGATAGTTTCATGGGTGTATGCATACTACAAACTAATCAAATTATAACTAAATTAAATATGTCTAATTTTTGTGTATCAATTATGCTTCAGTAAAACACAAATAAAATATGGGAAGATTAATCCAAGATCTGCAATTTTCAAATTATTCCTGGGAGTCTTAACTGTTCTGTAGGAATGTAGGCATCTTCAAAATAGATGAAGGTTGACTATACAGGTAAGGACCTCCTTATAACCCTCTCCCCAATTAAATAGCTCCATTTTTTTTTCTGTTTTATATGTCCAATTCATAATATTTCATTTAAATTAAGCTAAAAATTATTGAAAACCATTGCTAACTTATGAGGCCACTCTCAGATATATTATGCAGATCTATCATTGATTTTTTCCCCTCCTTTTTATAGGTATTATTTATAGGTGTTTTTATTCATGCCATTGCTACATAAGAAACAATGAATCATGGAACACTACATCAAAAACTAATGATGTAATGTATGGTGACTAACATAACATAATAAAATAAAATTTTTAAAAAATATATAAAATTTTCATTTTTTAAAAATTTTGAATACAACCTTGACTCCTGAGCATGGACAATTATTTCCAACTGTATGTATTTCTCTGGAATGCTCAGAAAGATCCCAAATTCAACAAACTACAAATAAAATACTTGATTCTTCTTCATTTATTTCTTATTGCCCAAACAAGAACGCCAGAAAAGACATCCTATATTTTTCATCTCAGTACATGTCCCTTGGCTCTACATTCTACCCCTAAATATCTAGCATATCTACTGTACCCACTTAGGCTACTGCTTTCATTACAAGCATTGACATTTCTTCTGGAGGATACTAAGTAGCTTCCTAAATAGCCTCCTCTAATTTCTTCCTCTTCCCCAACACACTTCTCCAAACCTCAGCTCAAAACTATCTTCTGCCATGTAAACCTGACCATTTTTCTCTCTTTATAATGGCTTTCAATTTATCCAGGACATACTTCATATCTTGGCATAGCTTCTAACACTACGAAAAATTAATCAGTCACTATGTACCAACCATCCCTTTTCTTTTTTTTTTTTAAAGATTTTATTTATTTATTTGACAGAGAGAGACAGCGAGAGAGGGAACACAAGCAGGGGGAGTGGGAGAGGGAGAAGCAGGCTTCCTGTGGAGCAGGGAGCCCAATGCGGGGCTCGATCCCAGGACCCTGGGATCATGACCTGAGCCAAAGGCAGACACCCAGGCGCCCCCCAACCATTCCTTTTGGTGCTTTAATGTTAAACTGGTACGTGGAGCAAGTTAGTTTGTGACACAATCAAACTAAAACTTCATTTTTGTCTCCCACCATCTTTCAAAAACATTTTTTCATGAAGTTTACATTTTCCTACCTACGGAAGAAAACTCTGACAATCCTGTGAATTTTCTGTCCTTTCTTTGGTAAAAGATAGCTCTTTGATCACTTAAGCCACAAAACACAGCCTCAGTTTAGAATTAAGATGCACAAGACTTAGCAACAAATCTTCCACCTGCCTGCTCAGGTCAGCCTCGGACTGGAAGGCCAGATAGTACTTTGGACCTGGAAGATGCTAGAACCTGTTTTCACTGGAGTGCCTTGATGACTCATCCAGATGGCCTCAGCTGAGACCCTCACCCCTGGAGTGGTCTGGGCTCGAGGTGATGGAGGTAGCACCACTTTACCCCTTTCTCCTGCGAAAATGGTATCCACCAGTTGGCAACTACTCTTCTTAATAAAATTTCTTCATAAACCCTTCACCCTCTCTTTACTCTCAGCCTGTAAACGGTTTCAGAGGACTTCCAGTGTTCAGAAATTTCCTTCAAAAATCTGCATGTGGTGATTCAGCACCTCTACGTGCAATTTTGCATTTTTCAGTTTTTGGAGTCTTGTTGAAGTTTCAATTATAGTTTGCATTATTTAATTTACTCCTTAATTTGTTCCTCTATAAAGGAGGAATCTAATTGCCTTTGTGGACACTGAGCTTAAGAGGAGTTAAATAAAGCTTTTATAAGTTGTAGACCACATAAATGACTAAGTCAGAAATCGATTCCAGGCACTGGACTCTGGGTCCATGACCTTAGCCACTGAACTACTATGTTCTGGCCTCTATCTACTTTTTAAGCCATTTTCCATTTTCCATGCATTCCAACATCACTGATCTTCTTTTTCTTTACCAACCTTTTTTCACCTTTCACCTTCATGCAGGCCATTTTCTCTAACAGAAAAGGCCTCCCCTTTTCTTTCTTTGACAGTGATCATCTATGGAACTCTTATTCAAAACAGCTACTTTCTTGACCACACCAGGAGGCTGAAGCACTTCCTTCAACACGCCTGGAAATAGCAGTGTTACTATAGCATCTTTTTTCTTATTTCTTGTTCTAATAAACTGTTTACATTTCATCTCTCCTGCTGAAACTCTGAGCCTAAGGCAGATAGATACTATATTCTATTCATTAAAACCTAAGGGAAATGTTTGTTGAATGAATAAATGATAGACTCTATGTAGGCTACCATTGGTGAGACGAAATAGTTGTTTTGAATTTGGGAGAGAAGAGTAAATCCTTGGAAATGATCTAGTCCAATAAACTCATTTAAGAGTCAAGGAAAATTAGAGCAGCAGAGGGAAAGTTACTTATTGGAAGTACCCAATATTTTAATTTGAAACTCTCTTTCTCCACGTCTCGGGAGTTTTTGTAGTCCTTATTTGCACAAAACTTTCAGCAAGGTCATGTGGCACAATGCCAGCATGCAGAACCTTCACTTGCATCTTTCTAAGGCCTAGCAGATGTGACCAGGCTGTGCCAGGACCACCTGGGAGTCATTCCTAAGTGGCAAGACTTGTCTCACTTATGTAAAGGTTATAACTACAATCCACAGCAGGTGCTTAGTTTACAGCATTCAAGGTCATTTACAAAGGCACTTTGCTAGGTTCTTAGATGCCACGAAGCTCATATCACAGTAACACTGTTAGCTTATATGGCTCTCTCTCTGTTTTTATCAACTCTTTAGGTCAATAGTTTTCTGCCATCTATAACTTTGATTTTAAGTCCTTCTCAGAGATAAGGTATAAATTATGAATAAGTGAATGAATGAACAAAAACATGTTATCGGTTAAGAATAATTTAAAGGTAAAAATTAGTGAGAGAGGCAGAGAGATTTCTTACCTTCATGTTCAGCAGAGGCTGGTGCTAGATTAAACAATCGGGTTCCAAGGTTTTTCTAATAAAGATTTATGAGGACTGGATTCATATCAAGAGTAGTTTTTGTTTTCTTTTTTTAAAAATCCATCTCTCTGCAGTAAAATACTCCTATTTTTGAAAAAGCTAGGTCAGTCTTAGTCAAGTTTTGCATACTTTCCAGGTTTTGTTTGTGATAATATTGATATGCAACAAAAGCAGAGGCGAGTTTTTCTTTTTTACAGTTCATTTCAGGAAAAATAAATAAAATGGTCAACATTCAAGGAATTTTTATGAAAAATTTTTGACCTGGTGAAGTCACAGAAGTGATTATATCTTTAAAAAAAAAATACAAATAGGCTGACCTGAAAGGCATACCACATGTGTTTCAAAAGTAATGCCCGTGTTTTATGTATTGATATTTTTGAATAATAAACTTTCTATCCTTCTCTCCAAAAGGGGAAGTGTGGTTATGGCTATGAATGATGTAATATTACTTCCTGTCTTTGGGAGACCTTCGATCTTGTTAGTGCTGCTATCCTGTTTGACTATAACCCTGTAATGTTTAAAGAATGTTTTTGGTCATGGGCCCTCACCTTCGAGTGATTTCATCCAGATACAGTTTCCATAGGCTTTACTGGTTTAAACAGAAGAAAAGAGCAGACCATCTGAATGAAATAAAATGTCACCATTAAATTGGTTGCTGTAGCTTAAGGTACAGTGTAATTGATATTTTTCCAGCCGCTGCTTTCAGTTGGATTTAAAGTTTAGAAAAAGTTTTGCATCTGATAAAAAATAATAAAGCGCAGGTTGTGTTACTTCCTTCTTTTGTGTCCCAAAACATAAGGAATGTCTTTGTGCTTTTACATGGTAACGATGATCATTAAGAATTTCTTTCTCTCTCTCTTTTTTTTTTTTGTTGTTAACTAAATAATTGCCCATATGTGCTAACTGGGGTATACGTGAAAAGTGCCTTTGAAAAAAAGTAAAAGCATTCTTCCAATAACTATAACTGTAACTTGGGTCGATTTGTATAACTTCTCACATGTAGTTGATTCCTTCCATAAAATGGTTTAATTACTTATGTAAAATGAAGTGTCTAAGGGATAAATCTGTTGTTACCACCAAGGGATAAGAGTTCTTTCACCTAATCACAATAATTAATTTTGTTTCCCAACCATGCTGATAGTTTGTTATAGTCATGAAGAATATAGACTTTAGAAAAATACAAACTTAAACATAATCTGAAATAATGGTTATCTCTATTAGTTTCTTTAAAATTGTTAATGAAATAAAAGGGGTAAAAGTAAATAAAAACATATTAATATTTTAAACAAAAACTAAAGTAGAAAAGCTTTTATTACTTCTGAGATTAGCACAGCGAATAAACATTCACCAATTATTAAATTTACCACTAGATAACCTAATGAAGAATGGGAAGGAGAGGAAAAAATAATCATTACAAGGTTCCTTAAGTACTTGTTATACTTCATAAGGAGTTCATAAATCCTCTATTGTTTCCATTATCAGAAGTTTCAAGGTCAATATTAAATAAGGAAAAGTGTTTTCCTTGCAAATAATGTCCTTAAAAAAACCTTGTTTTTATTTTTCTTTAATTTGGCCAAATGTATGTTCCTATTCAAAAATACATTTAATTTTAGATTAGAGGTAGGCTGTGTGATAAAGCATTTGAGGAGACACAAATGATCCCGTGAATCAGTGGAAGACAGAGTTGTGAAATATTGTTTGTTTTTAGTTGTGAAATATTGTTACAAAATAATTTTTAAAAATGCTCTGGAAGGTGAGAACATGGGAACATACAGTCTGGACCTTGGTGGGTGAGTCCCACCATGCTGAGACCCAGCAGCTTAACTTAAGGACAAAGCATGATGCATTTGAGACAAAGACTCTGTCAGTTGATGTAAAAAACCTGAGGCTTATACATAAGGTAACAGCTAATACTTACTTATAGATGCTATATAGCAAATTTATACACAGAAATCCCAGAACTCATTCTCCAATTATCTTTTAATTTTTTACACTTCTTATTTAGCAATATTCCTTAGTGTGAGCTCTAAAAAGAGTACCATAGGGATAAAAGTAGGCTCAATCTTGTTCCCATTCACCCATTTGGCTGCCTGAGGTTTGAATTCTTTCTCCTTCAAGACTGCACTTGACACCTTTTCTCATAATTGGATTTTACATATAAAATTACTGGGGTCAGAGGGAAAAACGGATTGTGATTCTCTACTGGCTAGCAAACAGTGAAGATGAAAGCGTTGAGTGTAGAGAGAGGAAGAAAAAAAAAAAAAAAAGAAAGATGGCCTTCCGTTAACAGGCCTTCCAATAGGCAAGCAGGAGGACTGAACTGGGGAATTATGCTATTTTAATCACGTATTCCAGCAAAAACTCTGAAGTTCATAACCAGCAATACACACGAAAGAAGCAGTTTTTTTTTTTTAAGCCAGATAAACACTAGGGTTCAATCATTTTCCCTATCTTTTGGGATGTTTCTTTTTTGTCCTGAGCCATAAACTATTAATGCTTATGAGTGGCCTTGTAGGGGAACTGAAATTAAACTGTGCTTTTTTTCCCCCAACAGTATTTCTTTTTAGCAATCAAAGTGACTGCTCGACACGATACCATTCTAAAAGGCTAACGTTTTTCAGACTCATCCCATTTATGTCTCCCTTATTAAACGATATAGAAAGCTTTAAAGAGATGCAAGAAAATCCCTAAAGGAGGAAGTTTAGGTACTTTTTTTTCAGTATCATGTTTTTAATAAAAGGTTGGAAATGTGGCTTAATGTCAATGTATCTCATTTTTCCATGGCACAAAGGAAGAAATATCTGTGGGAAGAATCAAAAGACCTTGAAATCCACAGTGATGTTAAAAAAGCAAAGCTTGGATTTGTAGGACAATAACTCCAGTCTTTTGAGGGATAAAAATAGAAATTGTGTTAGCAACCTATCCCAATGGCTTTCTATCCTCATGGGAGGGAGAAGGAACGAACACGTTATGAAATCTAGACCTGGAATTGCCAGAGTGCAACAAAACCCCCAATTCCCCCAGCCGCAAAAAGACCGTCTCAACCATCCATACTTCTAGGCATGTTTTTTTCCCCTGGTTTCTAGGGAAACATGCTTTTATACCTAAGGCTGACTTGGGAAATCCTTTTTTAGACTCCAATAAAAATTTGCCGCTTATAATTGTGAACAACACCTAGGAATAGTGGCCCTCCAAATCACCTGACTCTCAGATTTTTTCTCCCTTAGTAGCTTAGGTGAATGCTCAGGATTATTATTAACTGCACTGACTTGACACTGATTGCTAACTAAAGTTAATAGAGTTTTAAGAGACTAACTCAATGAACAGTAGCAGATAGCTCTGGGGATTACTTAACCTCAAATTGAGTGCCCGGTCTAATAAAATATTAATATATATGGCTGTAATAGAAGGGAAAGCATATATGAATATACACACGTGCTTATATGTCCATATAAGTAAAATCAAGAGAAATGGCAATTTTTTTTTCAAGAATTGAGGGAAAGTTGGCTTAAAGTCACAGCCTACAAAGAAAGACATGAGTTGCACTGTCCCATTCCCCCACTCCAACACATGTTTCAGGAATTACAGAAATGTTGAAGAAGTCTTTGGACTTTGAAGGAATATGGATTTGGGGTACAGAGGAGGTAAAGTAAACATTCAGACCTTAGGAGAGCTTACTCAATGGCCTAATTATTCAAGAAATAGGTTAAAACTTTTTAGTGCTTTGCAGTTTTACTGGTCAGGAAGCCGCTGATATTTATTCTAACTTTTAATCCATATCTTTTTCCCATCAAACTCTCTAGACTTTTTCAGAAAAAACATGCCCCCCAACCCCATTTATACCAGATAAGACACTCAGGGTTTCAGATTATAAAATACTTTTAAATATTTTAGAGCTAAATAAAATCTTCTTTTAAAAACAAATTCATATGCCAGATAAATCATATAATATAGTAAGAGGTAAACTCAGTCAGAAATCAGTATTCAGCTCTTACACTTTCACCATGACACACTTCTATTTCAGAGGAACGCAGGCCCATGAAACCAAGTCATATCAGTAGGTTTTAACAATGGAAAAAGGATAATTTAAAACATAATGAAATATTGACATTCAAGAAGGAAAATAATACTCTCCCTGCAAAATGGCAAATGATATAATTAATTAACAACAGCTTTTAATATCGCCATGAGTTTAGAGTGATATAGTGACCGTTGGTAACATTTCCAATTATGGTGAGAGGTAGTAACAAGGGTACTTGGTGTTACAAAACTGGCTTTAGACTTCTCTGGGTCTGAATCACAGCTCTTCCCCAACTCTAGACATGAACCTCAACAACTCAATCTCTTTGAGCCACCATTTTTGCTTTCTTCATAGAGGTATGTTTGGGTTTAATGGGAAAAAAGGAAACCACACGTGTGCGTGCACACACACACACACACACAGATATACATAGTTAGGCAAAAATACCCGATACCTAAGTACTTATTAAATATTAGTTTCCTTCCTCTTATTCCCTCTGAAGTTTTTCACATTAATTTTTGTGTTTAATCACATTATCATCTTTTATAATTTTAACTTAAAAATGAATATGATTATAAGAATAAAAGAAGGGGGAAAGATTAAAATGCTATCCATGGATACATCTTAGTATTCCGTATTTAAGTCAAAAGTAATACATGTTTTAATTACCATGAGAATGGCTGAATAAAAATACCTGATCATTCAGACAGTTCAGAAACTACGGAGAGAATTTCCAATCATAAAGAAGAATCCCCAAACTGTAAGAATTATCTTAAATATTGGTCTAAAGTGGAAATATACACATTAAAAGAAAAAAATTAAACAGACAAATATAATTAATAACACTACACTGAGGCAGGAATGAATTATAGTTCTATTTTCCATACCTTTAGTGCGGGAGAGCCCAGATCCCTGAGACACACACGGGTCCAGATCTTGGAGATCTGGATGAATTCAAAGCTCTACATGGCTGTGTATGTTCCGTCACAGCGACAACGCGGGCTCTCTCTCAACGGGTAGAGGTGGGAGAATCCTAACTCTTTCACTTTCCTATCTCTTGGCCTTGGAAAAAAAAAAAAAGTTTCTTTCTGATTTCTCTGACTCTAATATTAAAAATACTATCATAAGAGAATATAAACGAACCAAACCTGAAATTTCCTTGCCAGAGGAAACAGTCTTCCCATATTTTAAATGAAAACAAAACAAAACAAAACAAAAAAACGGATGAGAGACATAATGGTGTGTAAGCCAAAAATAGCATCACATAGAAACTTCACCTAGAACAGGACCTTCCTGGGTTGTGAAGGTGGTCTTTGAGACAAGTGAACCCAAAGCTTGTGCCTCTCAAAAAGGCAGGCTGTTCCCCAATAATAGGACTAGAGGAACCACAGGTGAGAAATTCTGCTCCCTATTTATAGCGTATAGAATTCCAGGGGAGTGGGTTTTCTCATCCAATAGTTATGCCGAGGACTGCTCTCTCTTTTTTTCCAGAGAAACATTTTGATATTAGTACACCTATTCCTCCTTGTATGAGCTTTAACTCTGGGCATTTTATCCTTTAGGTAGGTGTAATAAGGAATATGACTTTTCTCCCCCGTCTTAGGAGGGTGAGAGCTGGTACATCCAGAACCCAAAGGAGAGGAGAACTGAACTCTGACTCTTTGGCATTTATATAGTGTATTTCCTCTGAAGAGTGTGAAGCACATCATAAAATGTTAATTAATAGCCAGTATTCTTCAGCGCATCCCTAGAGAGGGCAAATGCAGGTGAGGATCCTCACACCCTCACTTCTACCCTGGGAAAAAAGGAAGGTCCATCCCTAGTAAAAATTGAGAGAGAATACAAAGGGCCAGTGGGAATGAATGTTTGTATTTGGTCAGAAAAATTGCCCCTCTAGTTAAGGGACACGAGACCTTTGGACAGATGACAGAAGTTGTAAAAAGTGAAGAGAAACTGGAGGGAGGAGAAAATCTTTAAAGGTACAAGAAAAGAGAAGGAAACAGAGAGGATGAGGAAGAAACAGTGAAACACCTGTGACATCATTTTTCTTCCAGAAGGCCTCAGATGGGCTACAGGCACCAGAGTTCTCACCCCCGCCCTCAGGAGTGCTGGGTCCCAGGAGCGTTGCAGCTGGGGCGGGAGGGGCAGGAACAGCCCCCCTCACATTCCCTGGTGAAAGTGTATTTTACTAGACACATTCAATCCGAAATGTCCTTGCAATGATGAAATGTTAGAGGGGCAGACTCTGGTTTTGTAGTTGGCTTGTGTTTCTTTTATGTCTGCTTATGTGTTTGTTTGTTCATTTGGTGTGACAGTGTGTGTGAATGTGATGAGTGGTTGGCTGTTTCTTGTGTTGGTTTGGGGTAGTTGTGGTGTGCTGACTTGCTGTGTTAAGGTTAAAAAACACATATGAAACAGATACCATTTTCTTAAACTCCTTTCTACTTAACATTTGAAAAAAAATATCAAGTGAGAAACTGTAGTCATACAGATGTTTAAGCTGACTTTTTTGGGTTGGGTTGTACGCTCCGACCTAACTCTTTTACAGATAAAAGAAGACTGAAATGAATTTCAAGAACAGTCTTTAAGAAAAAAATTCACATAATATGCAACCTGGTGCTTTTGTTGGGAAGTAAGAGGCATCCTTATTTTCTTTATTTTTTTCTCCAATCTTTTCTAAGTAAATTAGTGCTCAGCAAATATTTTGTTAACTGATAGGTGATGTGAATGGGATTTACTTACAAAACTCCTAGTTAATCTATGACACCCATTCCTGTTCTCACTTGAAATGATACTCATGGTAGCAATTTTTGATTCCCCTGAAATTTTTTTTTATTTCTTTAGAACCTAGGGATAAGGGGAAGAAAGTTAGTTTAAAATTTTTTTTTTAATTTTTTTATTGTTATGTTAATCCCCATACATTACATCATTAGTTTTAGATATAGTGTTCCATGATTCATTGTTTGTGCATAACACCCAGTGCTCCATGCAGAACGTGCCCTCCTCAATACCCATCACCAGGCTAACCCATCCTCCCACCCCCCTCCCCTCTAGAACCCTCAGTTTGTTTTTCAGCAAAGGAAACAGTCAACAAAACCAAAAGACAACTGACAGAATGGGAGAAGATATTTGCAAATGACATATCAGATAAAGGGCTAGTATCCAAAATCTATAAAGAACTCATCAAACTCAACACCAAAAGAACAAAGAATCCAATCAAGAAATGGGCAGAAGACATGAATAGACATTTTTCCAAAGAAGACATCCAAATGGCCAACAGACACATGAAAAAGTGTTCAATATCGCTCGGCATCAGGGAAATCCAAATCAAAACCTCAATGAGATACCACCTCACACCAGTCAGAATGGCTAAAATTAACAAGTCAGGAAATGACAGATGTTGGCGGGGATGCGGAGAAAGGGGAACCCTCCTACACTGTTGGTGGGAATGCAAGCTGGTGCAGTTTAAAAATCTTTTAAATAAGTCTCAGCCATCCAAATATGGAGCCACCAACCAGGTGGGGGTCTGCAAAATAATGCAGTAGAGTAGTAGGATTTAAAGTCAGTTGTATTAAATTAGACTGACAGCGCTTAATTTGATGAGTTAAATAACTTTATTCAATAAATAACATGAAAGTCTAATATATGCTAGGCATTTAGGTGACCAAGTGAAAAGGTAAAAATACTAAACAAAGATAAAAATTCTCTTTTACTAATACTGAGTATATTGTTCTGCTATGTAAGTATTTAATAAAGTAAGTTACTAGAATCTTGTATTTTACATGTATCAACATTCAAACTGGTGAATAACCAAAAAACTGATAGAGTAAAAATGAAAAAAACGTTAGAAAAGAATTTTATGCAGTCCAAACTCTTTAAACTGCCTCAAGAACCTAATATAAGACACTAACTTGTACAATATCAATATGGTTTAATTTGCTCTTAATTGTGTTATCATTAAATAACCATCTCTTGTAACTTGGAGACATAGCTACAATTACTAATTATTCCTAGCCAAGTTCTGTAAAAACAAATTTAAGATAACATTGTAATCAGTTTTCCATTACCTGTTCTCCATAATAGCACTTAACAGTCATATTTAGGGGGAAAAAAAACCCCCAGAACTTGTCTTATTCCTAGTTGGTCCTTTGCAAGTAAAAAGCATGATAGAAGAGTACCTGCCATGTGTTTTTAAAATCAAATAATAAATCATAATACAACCTTTATATGTTTACATCATTGTTTCAATAACAGCAATGACCTCAAGTATTCTTGAAGTGACATGGTTCCATAAGCAACATTACTCAAATGAATAAATGTATGTATTGCAGAAGACATTCTGCAAAGATGAATGACAGAAATTTATTTCCATTTATTTGCTCAAATTGAGTTAAATCTGCATTTATTTTCCCCCACCTTGTGTGAAAAGAATGTCAGTGTATATGGTCATGTCTAAACTATTTATCTGTATATATAGTGATGTGAGGGCATGGAATCTACTAAATAAAAAGTGAAACAGATAATCAGTATGGTCTTAGTATCCTGGTACCTTCAAGACCATCCTTGGGGCCATGAATGAAGGAATGACAGAAGTGCTTAGAGAGTCAACTAAACATATGGAGAGTAATTGCTGTGAAAGCTATTGATTAAATCTCAAAACAGAAGGTCAGTATTAGATTTGATGCCTTTGTGGAGCTCCTTCTGCCTGAACTCTCTTTTGTCAAGTCCCCCTCTCATTATCACCTTCTTCCTCAGTTAGGTAACTGAAAATTTCAAGGGAACAGCTAACCAGCCAGTGTTGAGGTAACATCTTTCTGGAGCTGAAGTCATCGTGTTACAATGATTTGTTTTTCCAGTGAGATTTCACATTTGTTAAAATATACCTTGAAATGCAGTTGTAAGGGAGAACCTCCCCTGCCCTCAGTTGCTCACACCTTCTAGTGTCAGTTCCTTCTGGGATTTGGAGCAAAACTGAGCACTTTGGCAAATATAAAAATAATCAGTCCATTAGTATCAAGTTGCTTTCCTGACTACAGCAAGGTGCTCCTTCTGCCTCCCCAAACCCCAGCCATCCTCCCACATTCTTTTCCATCTCACTCTAAGATGTATTATGTTCAAAATACAACGGGAACTTCATTGACTTACTGCTTTCCCCTCAAAGATTGAGGTTGTAAAACATAATTGCATATAAACTTACACACAAAACCTTTTCCAATTTTGTAATGTCATTTTACTGCAACTCTAGGTTGTGAATGCAGACCTTGGTAAAAACAAAACTGGGATGTAAAATATACACAATAAATTGGAATGCATTAACTAACGGTTGACATTTTGTATCTTTCCATTAACATTATTATATAGTTTTTGTGAAACCCCCCCAAATAGAAAATATAGATTTTGTAGCCTACAAAAGATTATGAAACTGGATGCTATTATTTCAGTAAAATGGGTTATATCTATGGGTGAGAATACTTCAAGAGTAAATCTAAAATGTTGTATTTAAAAGAGGACATTTCTTTTATCCTTCTCTTTGAGATTTTCTGACAGGTAGAAAATATTTCAGGAAGTCACTGTTCTTAAAGTAAGCAGTTGTTCCTGCATGTCTGGAGTTAATATTAAATATGACTAGCAGCAGTTATAGGAAAAGGTTATTTATTTTTCATATATTTACGGGGTTAATTAGAAAGTGATATGCGACACACTCGTGATTATCAACCTTATAAATGGCACTTTAAAAAAGCATTGTTCAGTTTTTTCCTTACCAAATATATCCGAACATGCTCTTCAAAATAATTTTTCCAATTTTGTATCTTTCTTTGAACACCTGGAAAATTAATTAGTATCTACCTAAAGAAATAGAGTCAAATGTTCCCTTTCAAAATACATTTTTCTTACAGCCACTCACAGAACAATAAAAACATTCCACTAAGATTCTTTTTCATGGTGAAGAATGCATTCCGTGGGGTCTACTTTGGGGGATTGTAAGGGGAGAAACCTGGGGTGCTTTAAGGTTAATGGACAGTGATTAAGGTTAATGGCTGGGTGCTTAAGGTTAAGTGCTGTATTTACATAGCTGCCAATTCTCTTATAAAAAAAAAAAAAGTGTTCATGTCTATCAATCAGCTCCAGCCAATAGCCAATTAAATAGCAAATGGGGTATAGAGGCAGAAGTTAAAGACCCCTCAATCTGCATATACAGGGTGGGATTGTCATTTCTCAGTCAAGAAGTATTTACTGAACACCTACTTTGTTCGGCTGTCTGGCACAAAGACAGTGGGAGCCCTGGTCTCTGTGCCCAAGAAGCTTAGCCTCTAGCAGGTTATGGAAATGCCTCAGGACAGGCAGCTATCAAAAATGACACAGATAATACAGGTTACAGAATTCAGGGCAGGAAAAGATCCTGCCTCACTCAAGATTTCATAGACTAGGGAAGGATGTTTTCATTACGCCATAAAATTAATGGTTTTCAAAGAGCTATATTTCATTCTTTAAACAAGTGTCCCACCTGAGACAGTGTGAACCTATGCCAGCGACACTGTGCGCTGTCCATACTGTTCTGCTGTAGTTGGACCATTAAAACTACGCCCATGGTTTATCGATCGTATCACGAAGAAGTTCAAGGGTTAGGAATATCCAATTGCTTTTCTTTTTCACATGTAAAATCTCAAGGTCAATTTAAACTTGTTTTTTTTTTTTTAAGATTTTATTTATTTATCAGAGAGAGAGAGAGAGACAGAGGCAGGCAGAGGGAGAAGCAGGCTCCCCGCTGAGCAAGGAGCCTGATGTGGGACTTGATCCCAGGACCCTGGGATCATGACCTGAGCCGAAGGCAGGCAGACACTTAACCAACTGAGCCACCCAGGCGTCCCTCAAGGTCAATTTAAAACAAGGACAACGATAACCACAAAGACAGTCAGAGCAAAATGACATTAGCACGCTAACTTTGAATTCCGTGTAAACTCACTTGGATTAGGCAAGTCAGAAAAGTTGAGGCTAGTGTAGGGTCTGAGGTCTCCGGCAGTTGTCCAAGGCAAACTGCATTACTAACCCCCCAATGACAACATGATTAATTATATAAATGAAGTTTTACTAAAACAAGATTAATGTTCATCTCGGCAGCAGCCACTGGGAACAAAACTCCATACGTGGAGCAGCTTCACCTTCCCTCAATTAGCAACAGTCAGGCAGGGCTTTTTGTATTTCTCTTTTTCCTTTTTTCACTTCCTCTGAATTTCCAACTGATTTCAGAAGGAAAGTATGCTAGGGATGGAGGATGTGGGGCTTAGGGGCTAAGGAGGAATAGCGGGAATGGCAGAGAAGGTGAAAAATGGACTTGTAACACATAATCATCAACAGTAAACTTCAAAACCTAGATCATTTTCATTCAGTAAGGTTCTTCCATTGGCTGGTTTCAAAATCTTTCGAGCATGAGAATGAAACAGGCAAAAGTGACTGGACAGCAGAAAGTGACACTGAGTTGTAACAGATCCTCATCTCCTGACAGAGACTGCTTGCCAGGGGGCCCCTTCCTGGGTCAGAGATGGCCACA
This sequence comes from Phoca vitulina, assembly GCF_004348235.1. Lineage (NCBI taxonomy): Eukaryota > Metazoa > Chordata > Mammalia > Carnivora > Phocidae > Phoca > Phoca vitulina. Next base: position 70,808,720 of record NW_022589707.1, on the reverse strand, counting down.
GACAGATCTAGCTCGGAGGTGGAAAGGAAGCGAGCTCGGCCCTTGGCCTGAAACTCAACTCTTTTAATTTTTTTTTTGGAAGCTTGTAACATTAGAAACACCTTTCGAATCAAAAGATCGCCCTTACTAAAATATAAACATGCCTCAAAGGGTTAAAACTAGTAATTAAAAGATACCCATCACACTGTATTTTTCCACATGCTGTGTCTTTGCTGAATTGGCTTCCCGTCCAGGGCCTAGCAGTAATTACTACACCCAAAGAATGAGTGTTTTGATTTAGGAATTACTGGGGAAGAGGGTGACAATGCCAAAGAATAAAGACTATTTAAGAGCATGGAGCTTTCTGAACTGACAACACTCTGCTGTTGGCAGAAGTTCAAGTTTGGGGGTAATCGGAAGTCAGTATGAAGACTATGAGCAGGAGGGTGACTCAGCTGTTGAGAGAAGGAAAGAGAAATTGCTCCCTGAATTGAAAAAGTTGTGAAGAGAATGGAAGAGTGTCAAAGACAAAGTTCGTAACACTCAAAATTTGCTAAAGTATTTCCTGGTTCTTTAGGCTTCTAAGTAGAAAAAGGTGCACCCTTTCACTGTGGGGTTGATCAATGAAAACACACTAGGGTCAGTCTAAATCTTCAGTGACCCACCAGTCTTTCAAATACTCATTACCTCTACCTTCTTTTGCATATGTCTTAATTATTAATGGCTTCTGCAGCACAGAGTGGGATCAAATCTAAACCCTACACATTATTTCAAAGATCTTGTAACTGTGACATGTCTTTGTTAAAAGAAATTAAAAAATGCTTTAAATATATTGTTCATCCAAATGAAGAGAGCCAGCCACAGCTGATGTTAAAACTCATTATCTATTAAATAAGAAATGCAGTGTATAACAACAACAACAAAAAAAGATCTAATAGAAACTTCATATATCTCTGACAAATTTTCCAAAGATTTATAGCTCTAATTTCAAGACGGAATATGAAATAATTGCAAAATGTTTTTCTATTTCTTTAAGTAATATCATTCTTAATATGGTTTCCTATTTTTTTCTTTTATTACCCATAATTTAAGATAAATTAAGTTCACTATTTTCAGCTAATTACATTGCATCATCTCCATTTCATTATGGTGTCTATAGTTTGACAGAATAAAAAATTATCTGGAATAAAAAAAAGGCAAATTATTATCTATTTAAAGCACAAGAAATGCTTTTTAATTCCTTAATTCATGATAAGCACTTAACAGAAGCCAGCAAAATTAACTAAAAGAATCAATGTCCTCATTTTTCAATATTCAAATAACTTGAGGATATTTAATTACTCAAGAGTTTATTAATTCAGTCAAGATTGACTTTAAGTCATTTAAATGTATCATAAAAAATAAAATTCTTTAAAATATCAGCATACACCTTTATGAGTAATACATCATTGTTATCTTACCCAAGTTTTTTTTAATTATGTTTTATGTACTGCTGTTCATTAATATTACCACAAATGAAACAATATGCATATACATATTTTAAATTAGAAACAAAAGAAACTATATACCATATATTATCTATTTAAAAGTCCTCAGGTAAAAATATTGAGGCAGTGTTATTAAATGACCTGTCCATGGTCATACAACTAATTTTGACCTTATGCAAGTACAATTTTTGATTTTTTTGATAAATTCTCTACTCATTGTAAGACTATGTATACAAATGCACATACATTTTATAATTATTGTATAGCTGATACCTATTCCTAGAAAGTAAACTAGTAGACTCAACCTGAATTGCATATAGTTTCTCAGTGTTCACCTTTTTAAATATAACTATTATAAATTCTTAGCAATGTTTTTCAAGTCCAGTAGTTAGGATTGGCACACCACAATAGTAAATGCACTCAAAATGCTTTTAACCTGCCCAGCCCTTAGTACTTTCTGAAAAAATAGCTCAAGTCAATCCTTAAACTTGGGTGGTCACAGTAGGTAGGAACTCCCGAAGTATCATCTGCCCACGACACTGCTTCCCTCCAGAAAAGCCAGAGTTCCTGCCACATTCACTTTCTTCCCCAAAGACACGCTGACATATAACATTATTGCTGTAGCCACATGTGATATATCATGGATGGGTCCTATTAGCCTGTTCTCATGTCAAAGGTGGTCTTCCGGAACTACCATCCTGAGCTTTGGAAGCAATTCCAGGCTTATCTTATGGGAAGTCTTACTCATTTAAGCAGTTACATAATTGATTCTGAGCTTTAGTCTTAGAAAACAGTCTTAACCTTCCTTAGTCTAATCTCATATAAAGGATACAAAATTCCCTTGGGAATTTTAATTAATGATCTAGATCTTTTCAGCCCTTCAAAATGTTGGTGTGCAGGTATATAAAGTTTTTAAAGCTTAGAGAGGGGCAGAAATGCTTAAAATATTTTGGAAGCAACATTAAAACAACGAATGACAGGTCTCCCAGTAGTAAGTACAACTGTAAATGCAAGTGCAGTCCGCTTTTGCAGACAGAATGGAAATATGCCACGCCAGCCCCCCAAATGAATCTTCTCAAACTTCATGTTAATTGCCTGTGGATAGAGAACTGCAACACACTTGCCCCTTTGTCATGACAATTTAATCTTTTATGAACTGTTTAGCTCTATTTCCTTGGAAATACGATAAAAATTAGAATGCCAATGGTATGACTAGGAACATTTACCTGCGGCAAAAATGACCTTGACTGCTACCCTGAATCAGGACTGGGAGAATGGTAAATACCTGACAGGAAGCCTAATGTCAGGTTTTCTGACTATGGTGACTATGTCCGCTGGGCAGACTTTAGAAGCTGTACCCCTATTGTAACAAAAGATACTGGTTTCCACAGGGAAGGGCACTTTTAAGCTGGTGTCTTCTCCACCTGCGCCATTTTGATCTCTGCTGCACCTCAGCTATTGGGCTGCCCCAAGTGGAGCCCCTGATGCTGCCCCACTGGCAGTTTGTTGTCCCTTCTCGTTCTATCTCCTTCTAAGTAGGCTGGTGTCAGCTTTAGCCAACGGTAGTTTTGTGAGTCTAGTTGTTTTGGAGAGTCTAGAAAGTCTCCAAGTGGGCAATATACAACTAAGTCATAAAATAAACATTTGGGTCTTATAATAAAAAAGCAAAGTTCACAATTTCCAAAATGAACAAATAAAAAAAAGTTAATAATATTATTTAAAAAACTCATATTTCACTTACAAGACCTCTGTGTAATGCTGTTGGTAGCCATAGTCATCGTTTAAAGTAACAGACTAAATATAAAAATACAGTGTTTCTATAGCAGCAGAGAATAGCAAATCATTACTATAAATATTCAAAACTCTAAAACAGCCAAGGTAAGCTGGGAAACAAATATTTTAAGTTCACAGATTTTTTTTCCTGTTGGTGCATGCAAAAGTTTGTGATGAAATTTGTTTTTTAAATTATGGACAATAGTTCCTTAAACAAAAAAAATCATTTTTATTTATTTGAGTTATTACTGTAGAATATATAATAGAAATCATGCTAATAGAGGATTTATTCACACATGCATATATTTGCTTTCACACATAAATTACATACACACACAGAAGTTATTTATCACATTATTGTAACACAAATTAATGAATATACCTAAAAATATGATGTAAAGACAAGGTCTGATATAAAATATACATCATTTCCTACATGACAAAATCATCCATAACATTTGTATTCTCCTAAAGGTACCAAAGTAAAATGCCTTCTTGAAAGATGTGGCATCGATATCATACTCATTTCTTGTATTTTCTCGAATCAAAATATGATGGCAATATTAAAGGCTTTTGTCAGGTATGACTCTCACCATATATACAGTATATATGTGCATCCCTGAGGTTCATAATGTATTGAAATAGTTTGAGTCTCTAAATTCCAGTCCAAAGGACTAGAACTATAATAAAAACAATTTCTCAAAACAGAGGATCATAGGCGAAGAGAGGAAAAAAATAAAACAAGACAAAATCAGAGAGGGAGACAAACTATAAGAGACTCTTAATCATAGGAAACAAAGTGAGGGTTGCTGGAGGGGGGAGGGATGGAAGGATGGGGTAACTGGGTGATGGACATTAAGGAGGGCATGTGATGTAATGAGCACTGGGCATTATATAAGACTGATGAATCAATGACCTCTACGTCTGAAACCAATAACACATTATATGTTAATTAAATTAAAAAAATTAAAAAAACAGTTTCTGTCCCAACCTACCCTGCATATTGGGCATCTTGGCATGTTTGTGTACATACACTGCTTTCAAATATCATATTGAATGTATCACTTGAAAATATTTTTTATAGTTTAATGTTATTCATAAAATTGAGAAAGTAAAACACATTGCTCACCTATCGAATGCAAATGACAAATCTCTTTGCCTGTCAATATGAAGATTAAATAAGATAATGCAAACCTCAGGACATAATAGTAGTTACTTTATGTTTCTTCTCTATATTCACCCACATATATTTGCTTTTATGAAATGAAAGGCTTGCACATAAGCTACTCTTACTCAAATTTTCATGTTGCATAAATTAAACATTTAGTCACAAAACTGGTCATGTTAAAATATACTTCTAATACTAGAAGTGAAAAAAAATGAAAGTACATTATGAAAATGAGCTAATAATTGTCAAAAAGAGGACCTGAACCCCGGTGTTTTACCTCATGTTCAGTGCTCTACTTATGGAGAATTTTAGATTTGTAATTCAGTCAAATAGAAGAACAGGTATGTGCATAATTAATAGTATATGGTTTATCTAGGAAAAATAAATTCTAGAGTAACTGAAAGTACAGTTTATCAGGAAAATCATTATGTAGCATGTGGAATTCATGCTTATCAGCACATCTGGCCAGAAACAAGGTCAAAACCTCAAACTTTTAATACAGGTACAAATGGAACACTAATCATCCTTCTCTGCTATTCATCCAAATTTGAATGTGCAATATTAAGGAATAAAACAAAATGAAGTTGACTGCTAATTAGATGCCTCTTTGAAACCTTGAGTTTGTGGCACCTGCAACTTTAACTCTGAACACACAGCAATGATAAAGTGTACTTCACAACAAAATTAAAAATTTGTATCATGCTCAAAATAGGCTATAGGTGTTAATAAATCTAAAGTGAAGAGAATATTTAATATTAAGCAGGGATAGAAAAGAACTTTCGGATATTGGTTGCAGAAATATACCCAAGGTAGCTAGAAGTCTGATTTGTGTAGGGAACTGAGAACCTTCCATATAAAGGAAGGACTGACTACGAGTTGAGTTGTGGTTGACTGCTGGTTTGGGCTTCTGGGTGTATGAGACTGTTCTGACCACCAGATATGAATGGAACTGTCCATCAGCACAATAGCTAAGCCTACAGTGTCCTCAATATTTCCCTGGAACATGAGCCAGTAGGAAGCAAGCCAGTATGAGCCAACATCAGAATTAACTGTAGACTGGGGCCCTGGTGGAAGGCTTGGGATGAGTCAGGTAAAAAAGGGAGGGTGAGGGGTAAGGAGACTCTCCCACTGAAGATGAACCTACAAATGAAAATGAAATATTTTCTGGATAATTCAAAAAGGATTTATGAGGATAAGATTAACTTCAAGAAGCTAGGCTGTTGATCTCTTTGAGTAATGACACTGATAGAGGAAGTCTTTCACCAAAGTTTTTTAAGTAATCATCAATCCTCAAGGTATTTAGAGCTTTCAGATCCTGTCACTATAGATTAACTCTTCCAGGATCTTGAGGTTAGTTGGAAAAAAATTACTTATTTTCTTCTCTGTCTTCTTTTGTATAAAAATAGTCTCTGGTTTTATAAATGCCAACCACATTTAACTATCTTCATCAGATATATTTTATCAACACAAAAGAATATATGGGAATTAAAAGAACATTTATATTTACCCACTTAAAAATAAGTGGGCTGGGGTTGCTAAACATTTTATCTATCCACTTAAAAAAAAAGTGGGTTGGGTTGCTAAAAATTTGATGTAATTTCCACATGTTCATTACATTTGCCATGCATAAATCTGCTTGTTTGTATAAAAGCAACTGGATGTCTTGGCTTAATAATTATGATATGCTTTTAGAAATTAAAAAAACTCCCTTTAAACTGAATATTCTGTCTTTATCTAGGAGAGGATACACAAGCCCATCATGATAAAAGTTCTATTATGAAATCGAAGGGGTTTTTTTATCATAAATATTTTGTTTTTGACTTCTCTACAAAGAAAATTCTCACTTATATGGATAAATGCCTGTCTTGGGGAGAAAGTGTTCCAGCAGATAGACATACCACAGATACAGTTCCTAGGAAAATCTGTATTTGAAATGCAGTATTTCAAGTAGGTGTTTTCCAGGCTATGCCTACAAGACAAAAATATCCACAGACAAAGGGAAAATTCAATTAGCATTCTATTTAAACAATCCAGATGGTCCTACTGAATAACTGAGGCCTGAAAATCTTTCAGAGTGAATAACTGATAGCTCATTTTCTTCACTGCCTTAGTGGTGGGAATGTGTTGAGGTGACTCTCACTGAGAGGCCATCATGATTACAGTCACCCCTGTTAACTTCAACAGTGGCTTGGTTGGAAATACCCTCAGATGACAAACTCTTCTCAGAGACTTAATAGGAATGGAAAATTAGCAATTGAGTGAGGGTAGAAGGACCAAATCTTCTCCAAATGTCTGCAATATAACTGTAACCCCTTCTGTGCCAGCAGTCAAACCTCTGAAAAGTAGTAGGGGCTATACATGCTGAATGATGAGGTAACTTGAAGTGTGCTCAGACTTACTGGCATTTAACATTTATGCTTTATTTCACTGGGTGTTCTAGCTATTTCTGTTTATGAATCTCTTTCAGAATTCAAGTAGTTCTAATAAGGTGGTCAGAAATAAAGTCAACTTTGCATTGATAATGAAGTCACCTGCTAGGGAGGCAGCATTGCAGTGTTTGGAAGATTTATCTGTTGTCAGGCAAAGTTAATTTGAATCCAAGTTCCACAATTTACTAACTATGCAACACTCCTCAAGTTCCTCAACCACTCTATTTTTATATTTATGAATGGAACAGCAATAGTACCTACTTCACTGGGCTCCAAGGACTAAAGAAATCATGGGTACAAAATGCTCAGGGCAGTGTTTGGTTCCTTGCAAGTGCCCAACTAATGTTATTTATTAGCACCCTATCTGGAAATAGTTGGCTTCCAATTCAGAGCAAAAATGGAAGCCTGAATAGAAGAGTACCAGGAAAACACAGCTGTTGGGCACTGATAAGGAGGGAGCACATCTGAGACGCACTGTGCCCATTGCACAGTTGACTACACTGTCTCCTCCTTGAGTGGCCATTGAAATTTGACTGTATTTTTACCCACACTTGCTAACTTGACATATAATATAGTTTCTTTGCTGTAAGTGAAAATGGAGTTATTAAATCCTATAAATGTTGATTTAGGTTTAAAAATTACAAATTATTTAAGAGAGAGTATCCCTGTATACCCTGGTGATTTCTAAAAACAATTCTTTCAAGCATCTGAGAATTTGCATGGACAAACAGAGCACATATATTTTACATTTACTTACATTATTTGTACTAATCAGTCCTATTGCAATCTTATTTGAAAACACGTACAGATCAAGCCACAAAGACACAGAACACTTACATGAATGAAAAGACAAAAGAATTTATTTAAGGACCATGTAATTTGTAAATTGCTTAAATTTCAACATGATATTTATTAGCAAAATATAATTCTAGTTGAAAAGTTTTTTTTTTTTTTTAATTTTAAGTTGGACTTAACCATAATGCTTCTAGCATAAGTTTTAACTGGGATAGTTGTAACAAAACCACCATTATAATTATAGATGACTAAATGGCTTCTTTGAGGATATCACTATATATAATTACTGTCTTTATCTCCACTTAGCTATATATCCTTAAATGAATGTCATCATTAGTGAAAAATCATTATTTGCAGGAGTTACTTGTGTATATTTACTTGCTGGCATATAGCTACCATTTAAGCATAATAAATCTTATGTAAAATATCAAACCCTTCCTCTGTCACTCCATCTTTACCCCACAGTGCCTCTTAAAGCTTATTAAGTTAACTGAAATTTAAGCAAAGGCTACATTTTTTTTAAGTATTTGGATAAAGTGTAAAATTCTCATTCATCATCCTATGCCGTCAATAATTGGCTTCAATAATTTTTTTCACTTATTTTTTTACTGAACCAAATATACTAACCAATGTGCTATCATCACAAAAAACTAACCACGAAGTATTTAAAAAGTGCAGCATAGCACCACTTGATTTTTATTATACTTTGAAAGGCAAATGAAGTAAATCAAGAAGAAACAAATCTAATGGCAGTGCTGAAGTGAAGTCCAGCCTTTGAAAAAGGCTTCCTATTAATCATAGACCTGACCTTTTCATTAAGGGGCACTTGTTGGAGTCATTGACACGGTTACAGCATTCATATGTGTGAACTGTACTCCATGGTATTCATGTACTGGGGAAGGCATAGTGAAATTAGATTCTCTCCCTGTAGGGGGTAGACATTGACCGCTATTCAATGCCAACAATTGTCGGTTAAAGTATTTCATGAAGAATGACTTTTAAACTGCATTTACTCCACCATCAGTAATGTCAAATGCAATTCTTAAAGAAATATATTTAACTAGCGGTAATTAATTAAACCTCTCATAGCAGCAACTTTATCCAAGCTAAATCATTTCTGAATATACACAAAGGAGTCATAAGGATTCTACCGTCATGGCTTTTAACCCATCAATGTCAATGATGTCCACCTATAATAGTTAGAAAACAAAAACAAAACACTGGCCAGTAGGGAATTATTTAAACAATGCAACACTGTTTTATCTCATTTTACCTGTCTATGTACCCTATATATGTGCATTGTCTTTTGAGACAACAAAGCCTTCCAGACTAATTTTTTAAAAATGCCTAAATTAAAAAAAAATCCTCAAACGACTGTAAATAGTTATTATAACATGCTGACGGTTTTTAACCACATCCTTTTTAAGATGATTATCTTTGGGCAATATCTGATGGACTGAATTTAGGAACCATAACTGAAATCTTTGTCAGGGCATATGTCCCATGTGTTTATTTCTTACACGGAACATCATACATTTGAATAGCAAACACATTCTTTCACATTGGCTGACATTCCACCTGAAAAAAGTCCACCACAGTTAGCTTGTTAACACAATTCAGGATATATGGTATAGTAATAAAAAGATTCCCCATAGCCAAGTAAAAATCAGGGTAGGGGGCTCAAGGAACAGGGCTGTATTTAGGTCAAATCTGAACTTGAAGTTCAAATATAGTTAAATGGTGAATCTAAAGTTGTAAATGTAAAGTAAACGCAAAGTGAAGGCTGCTTTAAACCAAGCATGAAAGACCAAAAAGTCAAAGTTGAGATTTCCTACATCTGGCTTTAATATCTTTTCCTATGCTATCAGACAAATGACCTTTTGTTTTGTTTTGTTTGTTTAAAAATTCATTATCATTGTCATTACTGCTACAACTTAATACTGCTTTTAGTTTTCAGCATCCTTTCTTTGGTAAGAGATTGCGCTGTAAAATGGATTTGTAAAGTAAAAATGGCAAGCAAATCTCGCACGTTAATGAACGGTGATACGACAATACAGTTATGCATAAAAGTTGCAGTCTATTTTCAAGAAAAGTATGTGCTTCTTACGTATTCTTTTTTTATTCTCAGAACTGTGACCAAACACTTGCTACCATCATTTCTGACAGCAAGAAAGGACGTTTCACCCAGAAATAGTGAGTAATATGCCAGGCTGCAGGATTGAATTAGCAATATTATTAGCACCACATTTTAGTTCCGAGACCTTCTGAATGAGGAAGTCAACTTGCAGGGTATTTAAGCTTCAGTGACAGTGCCAAGGCACTGTGCAAAACGAAACCGGAGGAAATCCACAGGGTTATGAACACAGGCTTTTTGCTAGTTCACTTTTGCAGTCTTTAGAGGATTCGCTGAGAGTAAACATCCTTAATTAATTCCCAAGTAAAGAAGGAAGAAGAAATTTTCCACTTACTGCATTTGCTGTCCTTTGTCCACACGTTGAAGTAAAAGGGCTGTTCTGTTGTTCTTACCTAGCTCCAGGTTGCCCTCCGGATTAGGCATAAATGTGAGCGGCAAGAAGCGTGCCGACTTTGTTAACTGTACAAGGAGCAGCCCCTCGCACTCTGCTGCTAGAGAGCCGGTCAGGACAAAGTGCTAAACTTCAGCATGAGAGCACAGCATCTATTACCCCTGAGGCTCTACCATTTCACCTACACCTGGGCGGATCTATCAAGCTTCATCTCTATTAGAGCTATTTGACTCTGTGGTTTAAGAGGGAGGAGGAAAAAAAAAAAAAAAAAAAAAAGGAGGCTTGCCGTTGTCACACTTGTTTCCTATTAAAGAGCCTTACGGTGGATTGAGTAATTGTGTACGAAGGTAGTCTGGCTGGCAGATGTGTGCAGCCCCAGCGGAGCACTAGATTCAAGGCAGATGGGTTGTACCAGGGCGCAAACAACATTGAGAGAGAGAGAGGCGTGATTAAAACAGCAGGCCTCTGTTTTATAGTGCTGGAAGTGGGGTAGCGTTCAAGCTCCTGGGAATCAGTTCCCCAAATGGTACTACTCTATAGAAAGAAAAACAATAAATTCAATAAAAAGGAAAGATGTTCAAGCTACAAAAGTTATAGAGATCTTTATAATATTCACTTTATTAATGAAGGAGTGAATGAAGCATCTTTCCCCTCCCACTACTCCAACTGAACTTAATTAAAACTACTCAATCATGGGTCATCGTGGGTTATTGATAGTGTTAATGTGATGGATTTGAAACAGATCCCTCATTCTGCTATATAAGCCATGGTTATCTTTTTAATCTGAATTAAATTGCTTTAAGGAGATTTACACTGTCAGGGAGATTGACATTCGGCAATTGGACATTTTTTTAAAAAATGTGGTTGAGGCCAATTGTTAAAAAAAAAGAATTGTCTTGTAGGTATTTCTGCATACCACATATGATCTCAAGCACCTTAACCCACAGAAACTTTACGGCTTTCTATGTCACTGCTCTGACAGTCAAAAATATATAAGTAATCAGAATGAATATAATTAACTTTCACAAATCAGAACCGTTTGATCTATTTTTCTACATTGTTGAGAGCTATTTTCCTTTGTTAAATAGTGCGCAACTCCTATTATTAATAATGATGATAACTGAACAGTTGCTACATGCCAGACACTATGCAAAGAGCCCTACATGTGTTATCTCTTTTGAGTCCCACATGGACACCATAAAGTAAATATTATTATTATTATCATTGTTTTTTTCAACTGAGGGAGAGCTGGAGTTGGTCACATATTTGTTATGATTTAGAAGCACAATTCCATTGGACCTGACTCTAGACTCTTCACTCTTCACCATGTCATACAGACTCTATGAAAAATAATTTTTGTCCTGCACAAGATAAAATGATTATCATTGATTTCTTTTATAGAAAAACTGAAAATGATATCTTCTTTTATTTCTCTGGGTAGTTATAATTTAGAATTAAATACTCAAGCTTTGTGCATCCAAACAGGTAGTAGAAATATTTTCCAGCCCACTGATGAAAGTTCCATTAAGGGCTCTAAGGATCAATAATGGTAAGAATTGCTGAAGGACATATATTTTAAAAATAATTCATTGGCACAATTTCTTATAATTAAATCACTTCAGCAAATATTTCTTATTATCTCTAACTGGTTTGCAGCCAATCAATGGAAGAAGGAAGAATAGGATTGAAAACTAAGGATTTCTTTTATTTTTTTTTTAAGATTTTATTTATTTGAGAGAGAAACAGAGATAGTGACAGAGAGCACAAGCGGGGAGGAGAGGGAGAAGCAGGTTCTCCACTGAGCAGCAGCCTGACTCAGGGCTCGATCCCATGATGCTGGGATCATGACCTGAGCCGAAGGCAGACGCTTAACCCATTGAGCCACCCAGGCACCCCGAAAACAAAGGATTTCAATTAATAAATAAATTCTGAATTTTTATTTTATTTTATTTTATTTTATTTATTTTTATTTTTTAAGATTTTTTTTTTTTTTTTTTTTTTTATTTGACAGAGAGAGAGATAGCGAGAGCAGGAACACAAGCAGGGGGAGTGGGAGAGGGAGAAGCAGGCTTCCTGCCGAGCAGGGAGCCCGATGTGGGACTCGATCCCAGGACCCTGGGATCATGACCTGAGCCGAAGGCAGACGCTTAACGACTGAGCCACCCAGGCGCCCTAAATTCTGAATTTTTAATTCATTTTACATGTTTCCCTAAATCAGTCCAAATCTATTGTTTGAGTAATAATTTCTTATTCTCCCTTTTATATTTTACCCTTTTCCTATGAATAAATGTTTTACTTCCTCTAACAGAAGTTTATTTTTACTCAGCAGTAAAATCATATTACTCAGTGTATGAAAAAAAAGAAAAAGAAAAAAACCCTCTCATTTTATTTCTAGAGACAAAAAGAGAAAATAAATCTGAAAATAAAGTAAGTTATGCTTCCATGAAAATTTTATTTAAATAATGAGACTTTCATTTATTTAAAAGTTTTGCCAAAGATAAACAAAATAAAACTCTGGTCTTGAATAACAGAGTGGTCTTATGCTATATCCAGAGTGTACTGACATACATATTTATAGTCCTCTGACTTTGGGTCATTTTTGCTAAATATTAGCAAAAATGTTCTCTCTATAATTCTACCCAAAATAAGAGAATGAGAATAGATATGCTTTAACATGCAAAGAACACACTTAAGGAAAGTATTAAAAGATGATGAAGGAGAAATATAAGGTATCAAAAATGGGGATAGAGTACCAAGAAAAAGAAACACAGAGTAGAGAAAAAGCAGGTTGTGATTTAAAACCTGCAGGTTGTGTAGGGGCCAATGCAGCCTGAAGAGACCTAAATGGTTAACAACTACTGTTTGTACATAGCCACCATTAAGGAGAGGGCCTTTTTAAACAACGTCTGGTTATTTTAGAGTGTGTGTATGTGTGAGGATTTGGATATCCTAAAGACATTACAAGCATACATTGCTATTCAAGTTATAAAAAATATGCTACTGAGAGAATACAGATGTACCTGTAGAAATACTATATAAGAGAGCAATCAATCTTAATTTTCTTTAATTGGATTTAAGTAAATTAAGTTAAAGTTTATCTGTAACTATCTGAAATCTCTTTTATGAACTTCAGCCAAACTTTAGCATTTTCAGATTTCAAAAATTTTCATAGGGGAAAAAAAAAAAACTTCTACATTTTCCCAGTTTTACATAAAATGCCATGAATACTTCCATTGTGATTTTTTTTTTTTTAATCTTGGCTAAAAATGGGACATATTGGAAACTCCAAGAAACAATATCCTAGGGAGTTCCAGTCTAACTTATATACCAAGTTTGGTTAAGATTTGGAGAAACATAGATTTTACTATGATTTATTTCTAGGTTTATTCACAACCAATCATATAAGCCTATTCTCAAGAGATACTAATGTTTTTTGATTTGATACTAAATATTATATCCTTTTTGATACTAAATGTTATCTAGTTTATGAACTAATGATCTAATGCCTGCTGTTTTTTTTTTTTTTTTCCTTTAGGAAGGTAAAAATCAGAATTTTCCCAACAACAAACCATCTTGTCACTGATTTCTACTCCTTTCCATTGGGTCTATCACCATCCTATCTATACACAATATCCCCATTAGTTTTACTGATAGTGACTATGGTCACTGTGGCTATGGTATGTGGATGTGATGTGTTATTAATCAGATTGTTTCAATAAATTCCAAATGTGATCTGCCATTTGCAATTCATTATCAAAATATTTTGTTAAAAACAATGTACAAATATTTGTCTTATGTATTTGTTCAAATATTTAAGATATTATGTAGTTGAAACCAAAATTCATGGTGTTTTTAAATTATCTGGTTCAAGATTTGATTCTTTTTAAAAAACATGTGTCTCACTTGCGCCAAGATTTAAAAGCCCAAATGGTGAATAATTTGAGTTCCAAACTGCTTACTTTTGAGTTTAAGGCAATAAAAGCCCCTTGTGTTGATCCCTGGTAGCAAGTCAGCACTTCTGAAAAAAACTGCTTCAACTCTTAAATGTAAATACCCTTTGTACGAATATCTTAAAAATACTCCATATCTTTCCATTTTTCTGCCCCATGATTTCAATATTGGGCCTTGTTAATGTAATAAATAAAACACACAAAGTTCATTAAAGCATGGGATCAATTGTCTCTTCTACAGAGAAGTGTTTTTATCTAGTGTGATTTAGGTGGGTACAATTTTATGTAAGGTGAATTTATGGGACAGAAAGTTGTGCTTCTGCGATTCACTGGTTCTAGAAGATGGGAAAAGTGTTATTTTTTGGTTGTTGTGGACTCATCAGTTCTAAAATACATCATGTACTGGCAGAAAAAAAAAGTGTATATCCTAAACCATTAGGATTCCATTAACTTGATCATACTATTTTAATAGCACAGGATAAAATATCAGTAAGACAGGATGCATAGAATTAGAGCAGAGGAAATATTTCTATGAGCAGATCTGAAAAAAAGTATACAGAGGTTTGTCAATTGAGTGTGAATAATCAAGAATTCAACAAATACTTAGGAGCAATATTTTTTATGAGACTAGGCATGATAGAATTATATGACAAAATATTACCAACCCTAGTCAATTTCTTACTCTATTAGATCTTAAATATTTTCTTGAAAATGCCCTTCTGTCCAACGTCAAGAATATTCTTATCAAAATTTTTACTGTGATGAAAATGTTAATGATCTAGGAGGAGGATAAAAATTGCTACCTAGAATATTTTCTTAAATTGTTCTTTATCCTCTGAATTAGTTTAAGACATAAGCTAGTGATCCCTGGAAGGCTAGCATAGTATACCTTTCAAAGGACCAGTTGTATTACAGAAGAAAGTTTTCTTGGGGAATATAAATAGCTCGGGGGTGTCAAAAATGGAACACGCACCATCAAAAAGGCTCCAGGTTGGTTGAGAGTCTTAATACCATAAATCCCCTTGAAGAAGTGAAGCCAGAGAAGTGTATGCCTGGAAAAAGATAGATCTGTGTGAGGGAAAAATTAGGCAAAGGTTGGAGGTAGAGGACACAGGGGAATTTAAATGAAAGCAAAGAGATCTAAAAAATAGTTCTACCAACTTTAGAATTTTACTTAGGCCAGTGCTAGAATACATTCAAATTAATTGGGGAATATTTGTGAGCCAATTAATCCAAATGCTAAAAATATAAAATAAATTATTTTTACCATCCTTCAAGATATGTCAGGCAATTTTTAATTCAGCTCAATTAGTAATAGCTACTTATAAGTTATCATTGATGTAGACTTCATAAAGAAGCAAAGCATGACCTAGTGTCTTACCCCAAGACACTTTACAAACTACTTGAGATGATAGCTACTTATAAGTTATCGCTGATGTAGACTTCATAAAGAAGCAAAGCATGACCTAGTGTCTTACCCCAAGACATTTTACAAACTACTTGAGATGAAAATATACACACACAATAAATTAAATGAGATTTTATGATCAGAAAGAATGATACAGACAATAAATTTAATAAAAGGTCAGAAAAATGAGAGATCAGCATGGGTTGCATAAATTCAGAGGTATGCAAGGACATCGTGTGGTTCAGGAATTATGACAAAAACAGACTATATCAAATAAAGGGCTTGAATTGGGGAATCATGGAGAAAGTTTGGGAAGGGCAAGATTATATAGAACAAAGAAACATTGTTGGAAGTTTTCTGGTAAGTGTCTGGCATGATAAATATATTTTGGAAAGATTAATTGGAAGGGATTAGAAAAAGGCAAGACAGCCTTTGAGTCTGCTGCAATAACTCAGGCACTGACCTACATTTCTCATTTGATCATCAGTTTTTGCTGTTTAGGACTATCCCTGCAGACTTCTATACCCTAAGACCTCCTTACATTCCATTCCCATTTCTACCCCTCTGTTCACGCCATGTGCTTGTGGTTCAGTGGAAAGTTTGAGATTTAAAAAGTCTGATTTAAATCCTTATTCCATCACTTAATAGTAATTTAACTTCCCCAAACCTCGATTTTAAAAAATGGGATTCCAATCTGTATTTGTGAAGTTTACGTGTGATGAGATCACTGAACTGGAACTGTATTTATACAATGGAATGAATAGAAGCCTGTGGTTGGATAATCAATGTCTTTCTCTGGATCTCTGATATCTAACCCTATGATGATAGTCTCGTACAGATGTCATAAATATTTTTAAATGTTTATACATCTTAATATTTCTCAAAGTATTTATCAGAAACACAGAAAACTTACTGAACTTAATTCTTTAGAATGGTCAGATGGATTTAGTTAATGATAAAAGTACTAAACAAACAAAGAAACAAACAAAAATTTGGATTCAAAAGAAATTCCAAAGTTAGAAGCAACACAACTTCATAACTAATTAGAGATGAATGAAGAGGTTGAGTGAAAATGAACTCTACAAGTAACAGGGAAAAAAAAAAACCACTAGTGCAACAAGCAAGATCAATATTTATTCAATGTTTCTTCTTTGTTCAACTAAGAGAAATTCAGAAATAGCTTTCCAAGTGTTATACGAAATCATTTTTCAAATAGTTAGAGATCTAGCATCTTTCTTTCTGCTGTGCCATTCTTGACTAATAGTAGATGTCATTTTTAAGGTCCAAAATTCCTGCTGGAATTCTGGTCATTGTTTTTGTGTCGACCAGAAGGAAGATTGGAAGGGTAAAAGGGGCTGATACTTTTGTTCAGCCCCTCTTAAAGGGTAAACTCAGAAGGGTTTATCCAGCAATCGTTGCTTATGTACTGGCTTCGCAAATGTAAGGAAGGTTGAGGTAGTCATTTTAACTACCTAGAATATAAATAAGAAGTTTATTACTGAAAAAGATAGGTGAATGCTTTGGTTAGGAAACTAAAAGTCTCTTCCTTAAACTGAATTAAATAATGATATTTTGAAGAAACAAATACTTGGGGTAAAAAACATTTTAAGGTGGATTCTGTAAAGCATTAACTTTAATGATGAATGACTGAATGAATGATGAAATAGAATCAGGATGTTATGTCCATGAGATGGCTGAAAAAGAAGTGATGCTGATCTATGTAGTGAGGAAGTAATAAAGCAAATTAGGAGCATCGAAATCAATGAAATTATGTCAGTCAAGTCAATAAACTTCCAAACTCAATTTAGACCTATTTTTTCCATTATACTATCCAGGGATTCTATAATGTGAGACCCTTTTAATAATTAGATATGTCTTAATATACAGACACATATATATAGACAAGTACATATAGATACATATATGTATCTGCCTGTCATTAAACCAAATATGGATCAGATTAAATTTTTAAAAATTTTACGATTCTGTCAAAAGTCATCTATATGATATTCATTTGACTGTATTGATCAATTCTATCAAAACAAAGTTAAAAATTTCTATTACACAGCCTGACACATATTTTTGAAGAATTCATATTTACCATGATACTTTATTAAGATGCTCCACTCAAGTATTTTTGTAACATAGGGGAGAGCTGAATGGTTGTATTATATGACTTGTGAATACTTTCTTCTATTCTGTGGGTCATCTTTTTATTTTAATGATTCTGTCCTTTGATGCACAAGTTTTACATTTTGATTTAATTCAATTCATCTACTTTTTTTTTCTCTTCTTGCCTGTGCTTTTGGTGTTACAGTCAAGAAATCAATGCCAAATCCAATGTAATAAAGCTTTTCTCCCATGTTTTTTTGTGGAAGTTTTATAGATTCAGTTCTTACTCCAGGTTTTTGATCCATTTTGGGTTAATTTTTGGATATGGTGTTAGGTAAAGGTCCAACTTCATTCTGTTACACTAGGTAATTAGTTTTCCCAATACCATTTGCTAAAACACTGCACTTTTCCCATTGAATAGGGATTTTGGCATTCTTGTTGAAAATCATTTGATGATATATGTAAGGGTTTCTTTCTGGGCTATTGGTCTATATGCCTGTCGTTATGCCACTATACACTTTTATTTACTGGAACTTTGTAGTAAGTTTTGAAGGCAGGAAGTGTGAAACCACCAACTTTGTTCGTTTGCAAGATTGTTTTGGTTTTCTGGACCCCCTTGAGAGTCCATATGAAGTTTAGGATTGATTTTTCTAGTTCTGCAAAAGACATCATTAGGATTTTGATAGAGATTACATTAGATCGATAATGTCTTTGAGTAGTATTTAGATATTAACAATATTAAGTCTTCCAATCCATAAACATGGGGTATCTTTACATTTATTGGTGTATAATTTCTTTCAGCAATGTGTTGTAGTTTTCAGTGTATAAATCTTTTGTCTTCTTGCTTAGTTGTATTCTCAAGTATTTTGTTATTTTGACGCTATTGTAAATTAAATTGAAAAAAATATTTTTAAGAGTAATTATTACAGAAGTTGTTGAAGACTCTGATGTTCTCTCTCTCTCTCTCTCTTTTTTAAAGATTTTATTTATTTATTTGACAGAGAGAGACACAGTGAGAGAGGGAACACAAGCAGGGGGAGTGGGAGAGGGAGAGGCGAAGCAGGCTTCCCACTGAGCAGGGAGCCCGATGCGGGGCTGGATCCCAGAACCCTGGGATCATGACTCGAGCCAAAAGCAGACGCCCAATGACTGAGCCACCCAGGCGCCCCTGATCTCTCTTTTTTCCAGTCTTATACTCCTCCTCTGTCATCAAAATGAATGCTTATCAAGAATTTGGTATGTACAGCTTTAAAATGCAATAAAATTAATTTGCACTAATAATACGTCTTGAATTTTGAAGATTACTTGTTAAAACTCAACATTGTACTTTCCAGATTTATTTATGCTAATACAAAGAGAATGAGCTCATTATTTACTGTTACAAAGGTTAGCATGTGACTCACATAATTTATATATTCATTTTCTTACTAGCTTTTATTTTACTTATTCCAATTTTTCATTCTTATAAACAGACAGAGTACTTATTCTGTGCCAGCCCTGTTCTTAGTACTTGCAATAGGTTGAATGGGGTCTCCCCAAAGTTTATGCTCCCAGGAACCTCAGAATGTGAATTTATTTGGATGTCGGGTCTTTGCAGGTGTAATTAAGCTAAGGATCTTGAAATGAGGTAATCCTGGATTTAGAGTCATCCTTAAATCTAATAACTGTTATTCTTATAAGAAGAAGAAAAGGATACAGAGAGACCCAGAGGAAAATGCCATGTAAAGACAGAGACAAAGATTGGTGATGTTTTTACATGCCCAAGGACACATGGTTTTCGTGATAAAAACCACGAGAACCTAGAAGAAAGGTATGAAACAGATTCTCCTTCAGAGCCTCCAAAAGGAACCAATCCTACCGACACCTTACTTTCAGACTTCTGGCCTCCAAAATTGTGAGAAAATATATAATTTCTCACAACTGTGAGAAAATTTCTGGTTTGTTTTTTTTTAGATTATAATTTATTACAGCAGCCCTAGGAAATTAATAACATTACAGGTGTTAACTCATTTATTCTTTATAACAACTCTATGGATTAGTTACTACTCTTACTCAATCTTATAAACGAGGGAACTGAGGCTACAAGATATTAAATAATTTACCCAAAGTCCCAGAGTTGGTAGGTGATAGAGATAGATGGTAACATTCCAAGTCATTAGAAACATGTTACATTGCCTCCTAATCTGGACTAATTTAGTAATTATACACATTCAAATGCATCCTAGCTTGACTTGCCAGCAACGACTACCCTCAGAATGATAGCTCTTTCCTTTTTTACCTTATTCGTATTAGAAAAAGATGGCTAACTATACTGCCATACTTCAGAAATATTTCCACAAGCTTATGTAAAAGAAACTGTTTTTCTCTCACCAAGATTTAAAACTTGTCACATAATTGAGTGGAAGTTTACTACAGCACATTTTGATTATACATATTTAGACATTGCTTTTTAAAGAACATTGAAGGAATCTGAAAAAAAAAAAAAACAACTAAAGCAAATGCTAAAAATCCTTTAGGCAGGAAGTATCAGAAGAGTGAAAGCTGGTTTTCATTGTTCAAATAATCATTCTACAATACTTTAACATTTCACAGTGCCATGTTACATATGTTGTTTTATTTATGTGATGGAAAAGTACGGGCAGTACAACCTAGTTAGTAAATCCAGATTTTTGTAGAGCAATAATCAAGAACGAAACCTCTATTATAATATGTATTTTGATCCAATCATAAATTAGTAAAGTCTTTCTAATAAGATTTTTAGGAAACTCATCTGTTTCCTCATGTCTTTATTTTACCAATAACATGATTATTAAAAAATCGATTGTTTGTCAACACCTTCAATTACCTACAAATATGAGGGTTTTTTTTGTCTTTTTCGTTTCCTTTTGCAAAGCCTTTCCTCACAATTCCATTTCTTATAATTTTCAGCACTTTGAACATTGACTGAATATTCAGTACATGCTAAATATTTTGGCATCAAAGTCCATGTAAATTTTGTCTTGTATTCTCTTGTTGCTTAAGAAATGAAAGTAACTTTTTTCCAACAGTCATTCTTCAAACTTAGAAATCACTATGCATACTTTTATGTATCCTACTTTCCCTCATTAATAAATCTTGGTACTAACAATTATTAACTAAATTATTATTATTAATTATTAAATTATTAGCTAAATTAAAAATTAAAAAACTATCACTGCATTGCCAAAGTTCAGTATTTAATGGGTGCTATGTAAATACAGCATTGTTGTAAGTTTCCCTTATTCTCTCTCCTCGCTCAGTTCCTGCACACACACATAACATAGCAAAGTGGAGTTAGAAATGTGTATCTTTATATACTTATACTGACAAATAGTTCTCCAGTTAACAATTTTTTATTGAGTTTCTACTATATTCAAGTCTACTATGTGCAGTGGGTAAATATAAGTTGAATATTATTAATGTCATTCTTAAAAGACAATTAAATTGCACTTAAATTATTGATAGGTTTTAAAAAAATTGTCCTTTAGTTAATTGGTTTTCTGAATTCATAAGTATATGAGGTAATATCTTGAAGTGTCCTTTCTTTTTCTCTTAGTGGTACTGATTATTAATGATGCTAATAGTAGTTTTACCTTTTTATTTTTAGTTAGTAAAGCCCATGCATAATTATATGTTGTATTCAAGGCTCTGTTTTTGGCTTAATGAGTTGTTCCAAAGGGTCCAAAGAAATTAATAAGAAATCACAAACAAACACACAGTTCATCAGTAGTGAAGATCAAGAGATGATTATAATATTATAAAGAATATATATAGCCAGTTACAAGCGCCAATAAGATTGCTTTTCATAGGAATACTTTTAAAAGGTAGTAAATGAGAATATTACATTGGTAAAGATGAACAGATTTGTAAAATAAAAATGCTGCTAACAAAAGCATATTTTGTTACCCGCAAATGTTATTATAAAATAATGTTGGTGATTATGTTGCTTGCTTATCAGGACACTAAGCATGAACTGAGCTTTAAGCACTGGAAGCAAAAGCTAACAAGGAGAAAGAAGGCCCTAAATGGCCTATTATGAGGTTTATTTTATTTTGAGGGACAATTAGAAGCCACTTACAATTCCTTAGAATGGGAAACATGAAACAACAAAATCTTTGAGAAGATATTTCCCTCTGCGAGCATACTAAGAGTTTAGAAGTAAGATTATTATCAGGTAAGAATTTTTTCCCAGTAAGTTGGTTAGAGGTAGTGATGGCTTGAGCTCTGAGGCTCAGAGAAAAGGAAAATTCCAAGAAAGAGTATGATGAACAGGACTTGGTAATTACTCAGACACAGAGAACAGAGAATACACATATAAAGGAGACTTGGGACATTGCAGAGTTGACTATACAAACAAAAAATATAATTCTCCATTTACAAAAGAGATTCAACTTCTAAACAACATCATCCAGTTTTCTGCATGATTTTAGTGAAGCCCATAGCAAAACACTTTTCCTGAACACTTTTTGCTACACTGTTACTTTGTGCCAACAATAGTCAGTGGACTGAAAGGCCCTCCATACCCAGAGAAAGATTACCGATGAATAAGTGTCAGCCTGGGGTGACATAACAAGTGATATTTTGAAGGGGTCACCTTTGGTTCCAGGGATGCTTAAGTGTTTTTTCAATGACCTGGAAAATGGAATCTAGAATAGGCTCATCAAATGTGTAGATGAGTTCAATCTCTGAAGAGAATAAAGACAGGGCTACTCATGGAAGACAGATTCAGTATTCAAAATGAACTTGGCACATTAGAAAAGCCGTGAGAAATGAACTGAACAGAGTTCAAATGGGTCACATTCAAGGTAGTACAACAGAAGACGGAGACCCAACCTCAAAGGACACACAATACTATATCTATACTAATGGAAGGAAAGGTGATTTGGAATAGTATTGGAAATACTCTCTACAGTGGTGCCATGCCAAGAAAAGTGGGGAGCGATACCTCTATGCCAGCAGACACAGGAGAACTAAACTCACCACATTCTAGGGTTTTCTGTGAATTTAATTGAGGGGCCCGAAACACACAGAACTATTTTTTATTTATTACTTCAGCAATAGTTAGAGACTTACTAGATAGAATTCTCTGTGTTGCTTTAAATTTGCATAACAAATGGAAATAATGGGAAATAAGTCTAACTCAAATAATTAAAATCAAGCAATTTAGAAGAAAACACAAGTGCACTCACAAAAAAGACTATGTTTAGGGGCGCCTGGGTGGTTCAGTCTGTTGAATGTCTGACTCTTGATTTCGGCTCAGGTCATGATCTCAGGGTCCTGGGATGAGCCCTGCAGGGGTTCCCCACTCAGCGGAAAGGGAAAGTCTGCTTGTCTCCCTCTCCCTCTGCCCTCCCGCCAGCTTGCACGTGCACATGTGCACTCTCTCTCTCAAATAAATAAATCTTTAAAAAGGAAGATTTTGTTTATTTTTTAATGACTGCACAGAAAAAAAGTTTTTAATCACATTATTTCCAATACTAAATCATTCAACATTCATTGAAGAAATAATAGCTAAGTACCAACTATGCATGGTACTATGTTAGGTATCTGGAATACAGTGGTGTCTAAAAGAGAATCACTGACTGATCTCAAGAAGCCTGTAATATAAGGCAGGGGCCAGCAAACTTTCTATAAAGGTCCAGATTCTAAATCGTGTAGGCTTTAAATATCCTATGGTCTCTGTTGCAAGGACTTCACTCTGCCATTTTAGCACAAAAGTGGCCATAGTTAACACATAAACAAACAGGTGTAGCTATGTTCCTGTAAAGGTTTATTTATAAAACAAGCAACAGGCTGAACCATGAGCCATAGTTTGCCAACCCTTATGCTAATGGATAAGATAGATGTTAAACAAGTAAAAATAGGATATAAATACAAATAAGATACTAAGCACCACAACACCCAGAGGTGAGCAAGACTACTTTATTTATTTATTTATTTATTTATTATTTTTTTGTTTCAAGTTTTAATTTAAATTCTAGTTAGTTAACACATACTGTAGTATTGGTTTCAGGAGTAGAATTCAGTGATTCATCTTTTAAATATAACAAGTGCCCTCCTTAATACCCATCCTCCACCCACCTCCCTTCCAGCAACCCTTAGTTTGTTCTCTATATTTAAGAGTCTCTTATGTTTTGTATCACTCTCTCTTTTTTTTTTCCCCTTCCCCAAGAAGCCACTTTAGAATGGGTTGTATGGGAAGGTTTCATGGAAAAAGTGAAATTCTCAGATGAGATCTGGAGAATGATTCATGGTTGGCCTGTCCACACCTAGGAAAGAGTGACAGCAATGGCTCTGGGGTATAAAAGTGTTTATGCAGGCGATGCCCTAGAAAAAGACCAGATAGCAACACATACCAGAGGGCCTTCTGTGTACTTGGCCTGTTCTAAGTGAGAGAAATGAGATGGTAAAGGTGAAAGAATGCACTGCCCTACAGGGTAATATATTCCATTGCAATGAGGCAGTTTATTTTAAATATATAAAAGAATTCCAGAGAGTGAGAAGTGCTATGAAGAAAATGAACCAAGTTGATATGATGGAATGATCTAGAGGGAAGAGTAGTCATGGAAGGGGTCAGTGAATATGTGCCATTTGATCTGATTGTAATGAAGGAGATAGCCTTGGAAACACGGGAAGGAACAGAGTTCTATCCTAGGACAAAACAATGCCAAGTCTCAGAGGTAAAAATAAGGTTGGCACAAATAAGAGCCAGAAGGCTGGCTGAGGTGGCCAGAGTCTCTCATGGATGGTGGAGACATTAACTGTGATGAGGGAGGAGCAGAAGTGGGAGGAAGTGTCATGAGTTCTACTGTGGTTGTATTAGGTTTAAGTTTCTCCTTAGGAATCTGAATCAAGATTTCCAATACAGAGTTGGATATATGAATTTGTGGCTCAAAGCTAGGGAAGAAGCTAGACCTGGAAGAATAGATTTGAGAGGGTGTCATTAACATGTATGAAACCAGCGTGTTGGGGTGTAGTGGACAGGAAAAAATTAGACAGGTAGATAGAGGGACATGATGCAGGGTCTTGCAGCCCATGTTAAGCAGGCTGTCTTATTCCAAATGTAATGCAAAGCCATCACAAGATCTTTAAGCAGGGTAGTGCCGTCATTCAAATCACAATCAAGCCTCATCATTTGTGGCTTCCTCATTATTTGCGGATTCTGTATATGCAGATTTGTCTACTCACTATAATGTATTTGAAACTGCCAAGTCAATATTATGGTATTTTCATGGTCCTTGCAGACATGCACAAAGCAGTAAAAATTTGAACCTCAGACGTTCATGTTCCCCGTTGAGGTCACACAAGGTGACACTTCTTATTTCTTCTTGTTTCAGCTCTTGTACTTTAAGTGTTGTTTTTGTGGTCTAGTCAGTGCCACATTTTTCATATTTTTGTCCATTTTGCTGTTGAGTTTGCTGTTTAAAATGGCCCCCGGGCATAATGCCAAAAGTGTTGTCTAGTGATCCTAAGCTCAAAAAGGCTGTTGTGTGCCTTATGAGGAAAATACATGTGTTAGTTAAGCTTAGTTCAGGAAGTTAGAGTGCTGTTTGCTGTGAGTTCCATGTTAATGAATCAATAAAATATATTATATAAGGTGTCCTTAACAAAAATGCACCTAAAACAAGATTATGTATTGATCAGTTGATGACAATTTTGTGACCAGAAGTTCATCGGCACCTAACCCTGTATTTCCCCTAGGTTCAGTATTCATTAATTCAGTATTTGCAGTGAATTTATCAAACATAAGTACCATGGATAACGAGAATTGACTGTATGTCTCAAAATGACTGCAGTGAATTACATCACGAGACAGTTTTGTTTATTATAAGGAAGCTTTTCCTATAGTTGTATAAAACATTGGCAGAGCTTCCTTAGGAAAAAAAAGTAATTTCTTTTTCAAATGATATATATATATATCATATATATATGTATGTATATATGTATGTATGTATGTACATATGTGTGTATATATATACATTTCAACCAGTAATGGAGAAACTTTTGCCTATACATTATATATAGCAGTTGGTTTATTTTATTTGTCATTACATAAAATGTAAAGTGAAGTTTCAGTTGGCTTTCTCTACTATGGCCTTGAAACCAACAAATACAATTATGTGCATGTGTGATAAAGGCAAGTGCTTAGCACAGCACGTGACAAATGATCCTTGCTCCAGTAAACGTTAGCCACTGCTAACGAGGACTCCGTTTAGAAATGCCCTATTTTAGCCCTGACATGATATCCCAAGGAACAGAGATAGCAAGCAGATTAACCAGGATATGTTCCCTAAAATTAACTGTGACCCAGGACATTCTCTGCCCACGCCTGTGGTTCCAGCCAGTGTCCCATTCTGTTGGTGGCCCTTGGTTAGTATAATAAATTATATGCTCATAATACCCAGAGATATTTTGTAAATAAAAATATAAATTATGGATTTAGTGGTGAAGCAGCAGCCACTTAGTTTTAGAATGAGTTAGGCAAAGGTGTGAGGGACTGGGGGGGTGTTCTAGGCTAGTGCATCTGAGGAAGGAACCAGGTAGGTGGTAACTGACATTAGGGTCAAAGAGAGAGACGTTGGAGCTAAAAGCTGGGGAGTGCTAGAAGTTGTCAGAACCTTCGGGGGGGGGGGTGGTACTGGGAGTGACGGAGCAGGGGGCCTGTGTTTATGATGGTACCATGAAGGAAGGGAAGTAAGAGAAAGGCTGCATCAAGTCAGCATTAGAGAAAGTTAGCAAATTGCAATGGGTGAAAAGCATTTTAAAAAAATGTGGAAAAATGCGGTCTTAGTGATAAAATGGAAACAGAGGGATTAAGGAAATGTAAGCACAGAATGTTGGTTTCATTCTTTTTCCATTTCTCTAATTCTCTTATTTCTTGCTTTTTCTTTATTTCTCTTTATTTCCTTCTGTCTATCCCCTGCTTTTCCTTCATGATATCCATTATTTCAGGAATGTAACCTTCAAAACTTGAGCTCACAAGTGTTTATTTCCATCTCCTTTCTTCCTCCCCACCACCTTCCAGCTGCCCCACTTACTCTTTCTTTGTTTCAGTTAGCTAAAATAAAATATTTTTGTTTCTTTTTCTTTTCTTCCAAATTTTAAGTTAGTTGTAGAAAGAAAGAAAGAGAGGGAGGAAGGCAAGGAGGGAGGAAGGTAGGAAGGAAGGAAGGAAGGAAGTCAGGAAGGAAGGAAATTCTGTATTAAGTGGAAGACAGTCTATGTGTGGGCTAGCTGTTTTCCACCTCTCCTGCTGCATCTAAGGCCACTCTCCCCTAATCTGCAGCCACAAAAGCCTTCTTTCAGTTCCTCCCTAGACCCAGATTCTGTTGGCTTCAGAAGTTGTCTATTCCCATTGCCCTTCTCTTTGAATACCTTTCCCTAGAGTTTTTTACTCCTAGTCATTATGTATCATATGACCTCACTGATATGAGGAATTCTTAATCTCAGGAAACAAACTGAGGGTTGCTGGAGTGGGGGAGGTGGGAGGGATGGGGTGGCTGGTGATAGACATTGGGGAGGGTATGTGCTATGGTGAGCGCTGTGAATTGTGCAAGACTGTTGAATCACAGACCTGTACCTCTGAAACAAAGAATGCAATATATGTTAAGAAAAAAAAAGAAGAAGATAGCAGGAGGGGAAGAATGAAGGGGGGAATCGGAGGGGGAGACGAACCATGAGAGACGATGGACTCTGAAAAACAAACTGAGGGTTCTAGAGGGGAGGGGGGTGGGAGGATGGGTTAGCCTGGTGATGGGTATTAAAGAGGGCACGTACTGCATGGAGCACTGGGTGTTATGCACAAACAATGAATCATGGAACACTACATCAAAAACTAATGGTGTAATGTATGGTGATTAACATAACAATAAAAATTTTAAAAAATATTTCTCTGCTTAAATATCACTTCTTCAGGCAGATCTTCCCAGACTAGACCAAGATCAAGAACTATTTATGAATTGTTGACTATGCTACAGACGTCGTCTTAGGCAATGGGACTATAGCAGTGAGCAAAATGGACAAAAACCTCTGACCTCATGGAGTTTACAACTAGGTGGGAAGATAGATAGTAAATAAGAAGTAAATTCATGTTATCTCAGAAGTTCAGAGTTGTAGGGAAAAATCAGAAAGGGAAGGAGTTTAAGAACGACAGGTGGATTTAGGCTTTGGGGGTTGCAAATTTAAAAATGTTATTTAGGGAAGGCCTGTGGGAAATAGTATCTGAGAGAAGACCTAAAGAATGTGAAAGAACGTGTCATGTGAAAATCTAGAGTACAACATGCTGAGGGAGTGTTAAATCCAAAGCCCTTGAGGAAAAAACAGTGGGGAGTTTCAAATGGCTGCAGCCTACCTTGCAAGGTCAAGCATAGGTGTGGTCAGGCAGGCGACTGGGCAGCAGACTGTGGCCGACCATTGGCTCTGAATCTGATGTTCTGACTTACATTTAAACCATACTACCACAGCAACTGGGTTAGCACTGTAAAGAAGGGGAGCAGGGGTGGTATCTCAAGAGGTACCCTTGACCCCCATTCCATTCTTCAGCCAGTTTTTTTCTTTCAGAGAATCCTCTTGTTTCTATTTCAAAAACACTTATGAAAATGCATCACTATATATTCAATTTTATATTAATTTATTTAGCATTATACTCCCTACTCTCTGGAATACTGTTCTGTAAGTCCCCAAGAACAGCATCTCTCCTTTGTCTACGGGTGCCATTGTTGACATTATTTTTGTTTGTTTTTCAGTCAAGTGGTGTTGAGCCTAGCTGAGTGCCAGAGCCCATAGTAGGTACTTAGTAAATAACTGTTGAAAGGTTAAACAACCCTATGATATATCACCTCCACAATAAAAATGAGTTAATTAAGTCTCTGGGAAGTTAAATAAGTTGCCCCAGTAACATAGGATAGTAGAAATTGAATTTTTTTGGTCTGATTCCAAAGCCAAATGCTTTTAATCAGTGAAGTATTCTGTAAATACTTTATATACTTCTCTAAAAATATGAATCAATACTTGAGTTATAAATTATCACAGAACACATTTAGTTCAAGCAACTCCTTTTGATTTTTCATGTTAAGTAGAAAGATTCATACTGCATATAGTACCTTAACACTACATTTCCCAATATTACTCAAAGGATGTTACTCCATTACATTATATATGAATGTTACTCCATTACATTATATATGAATGTTACTCCATTACATTATATATGTTACTCTCTCTCTCTATATATATATATATAGTTGTAGCTTCTCTCTCTCTCTCTCTCTATATATATATATATATAGAGAGAGAGATACATATACATATATTCTCCCTCATATATATATATGATGAGAATATGGAGAGAAAGAGAAGGAGAATATCCATATATATATATGAGAGAGAGGATGCATCTTTCCTCTTACTTCAAGAATGATGGAACAAGTTTCAAAAACCAATTGTGGTTTTTGTTTATGGCAGCACATGGATCTCCAGGGATTTGAATCTTTGCAGTATATCTTAGACTCAGAGAAGGTAGGATAGAATCACATTTCTAGGAGGTTACCTAATATTATAAAAGGCTCTTGCTAAATCTCAAGTGATCTGCAGTAACATTTTACTGCCCTGTTGCTATAGCTTTCCACATGTAAGTATACACAAGCTGTTTGAAAGTTCTCAAAAGCGAACTTCAACTGACAATATATCATTGGTACATTTTCCTATTAAAAGAAAAAATACATATTTTGTCAATGTACCTTCAAAATTCTAACCTATATTTTATTTTTTCTCTTTTAAAAACGTTTTAAAAATGAAAAATTATTGCAAACTGGGCTAAATTAATCTAAGATTTTTTAAGTCATTTAAAAATACAAAATCTTTCAATAATATATTTACCTGTCTAAAATAAATAAAACATCAATTAAGCAGTTTTTAAATGGAAAAATGGGGAGGGGATATGATATCAGGAATTCTAGTCAATATACTCCAAGAACCTGGAAATTTGTAAAAATTATGTAATCTGTTTTTTTTTTTTAATTTTATTTATTCATTTGACAGAGAGAGAGAGAGCACAAGCAAGAAGAACAGAATGGCAGGCAGAAGGAGAGGAAGAAGCAGGCTCCCCGCTGAGCAGGGAGCCTGATGTGGGGCTCAATCCCAGGACACTGGGATCATGACCTGAGCTGAAGGCAGACGTTTAACCAAATGATCCACCCAGGCACCTCAAAAATTATGTAATCTGATCTAGAATGTTCATGTGTTTCTATATCCGATACATGTGTTATAAGGAGAAAATTAACATAAATGGGCGAAAATGTTTTCTGGTAATATTAAAAATAGCTTATTCAAGAATCTTGAAAATACCATCACAAATACCAGCTGACCTCAAATGAAGAAATTAGCCTGTGTGATACAATCTGTCTTGTGAGCAATGAAATAGCAGTTTTATTGTGCCCTTTCTCTTACTTAGAACATATTAGTTAGTGGTCAAACACAAGTTTCAGGGGGATAATATGCAGTGTTAAAGGATTGTTTTTAATTTCTTCTTTCTGTTTCCTGCTTAAGAACATATTTGACATTGTAAATAAGATGCAGATAAATTCCCCTCTAGCAAACTTCATTCCTTACAGCACACTAAATCTCTATAGCATACTAGCTAATTAATTCTGACAATTCAATCAACAATTGTACTAGCAATTAAACTAATCCAGATGTTTTTCATTATATGACGATACATACAGATAGCTAATTGTATCTTAAGTTTATATTTTTCTGTGAACAGACTTCTGGGCTTATTTTTTAAAGTTTATCAGGCGGTCATTTTAGAATTTTGCAGTTTATCTCTTTTTCCTGCTAAAAAATAGAATCAATGAAGTATGAAGTACGAATTCACCTAGTCACATTGTTCAGGGACATTCCGTAAGACATAGTTGTAGCCTTAAAGAGCCTTTCCCTGTTGCCTATAAAGTTTCCCCCAATTAAATATTGCCTCAGCGCTGTGGGCGCAGCATTCTTATAGCTTCTGATATCCAGGATTTGGTATCTGCTTCTGTCACAGTTCCATTTATTTCTTCCCTATGTCTTGCCACTTAGGAAGAAAATCTATTTTATGAAAAATACTGTTCTACCGTTGGGAGTCCCAGAGAAAGAAGCAAGAGATTGAGATGGCCTGTAGCATATTGTTTATGGCAGTATCCAACAAGCAAGGTTTTGTACGTCTACATATGGTGCAAGTCTTGTTTTAATTCAACCATTGGGACATCAATCCAATAATTCTGCCAAAATACACTCTGTGAAGTTCAGTGATAATAGAGTCTGAGGGTAGAATACTTCCAATATTTTGAACTGATAGGTGGCTTAATTTTTCTCCACATTTTATACATATGCCAATTTAAATATATGTTATAGTATTTGTGACTCTATTTGATGATTAAGCTTGAAATTTCATGTGATAGTAAATGTCTGTTTACTTTTTAGTGATAATGTTAAATTATGTCTTTACTATGTTGGGGTATTTTCTTTTGTTTATAGTGTATCAAATACATACGACATCTGTTCTGTTAGGTGTTTGAACTTTTTCAAACACAGGTACACTTTTTTTTTTTTTGTAAGTTGAATGCTTTTTATACACAGTGAAATACAAAATGTCAAACATATTGTAATCTCCCATCAGAACTGTTGCTTTCTCTGGATCTGTTTCAGGGATTTTTGGCCCAAGCATAGAGAGGTGTCCGCTGATTTTACAAGCCAAGCCTTGACATATGTTTTTTTCAGAACTCTAGAATGGAGTAAGGAAAGTTGTTCATATTTAGGTCAAAGTAATGCTCAGGGGAAGAGCAAATGCGTTCACTAAATTCATATTACACCTGATGCTCTAGGGTCGATATCAAGGTTTTATTTTGTGTTGTTCTTGATCAGGGTGTTGATTATTACTACCAGTAAATCACATATTTGTCTTTATCTTTATATCTGAATAATTGTGAACATGGGAGCAACCTAGGTCAATGTAACCCTTATTAAAAGGCAAATGATGTACATATTTTTTTATTTCTCATTTCACTGCTAATGAGATCAGAAGGAACTGACAGAAAGAAAACTATAGATAGCTTTTTATAGAAAGCTACAATAGATTGCTTTTTATCTATCTATTATAGATAGACAGATAATGTCTTTAGTTTATCTCTAAGCTTGAAAGAGATAAATAATCACTTCAGGAAATAATATTTCCCAAACTTGTCACTTATTATAAAAAGCCTAAAGAAACTAGATACAAAGATTTTTCTCATATTCATAACATAAATAGCTTCTCAACCCAAATCTAATTTAAACAAATACTTTTATTTCAAATATATTGGATATAATTTCACCAGAAGCATACCAGAAGTCATTCACACAATTATTCATATAGATCAAATAATATGGTATTTAAACAAAGCTGTATCGGTAGACTGAATAATAGCAAATTCAATATTCTTTGCCTCACTCACAGTTACAGCTAAAATATGTTATCTAGGCAGTACCTTCTAATGTCATCAATTTACTTTTGCAAATCAGAAGTTCTGTGTGAAATGATTACTGATTACTGGAAGCCCATTTTCTATTATTTCAATGGATAAATTATGATGTTTTGCACAGTGACCTCAAATCTTCAACAGATTTTCTAAAATGACTATATATAAGTAACAAAACACCATGTTAGGAATGTGATATGTTTTAAAAACAGTTTCTGATAAACAAAAGAATGATATGGATTGTTTAAAATTTAAGCAGTGAATGCAATACACTATACTGTTTACACACCTTACAAGCATTCAGTTATGACTCAGCCTATCAAATGTACTAAATATATTTAGAAAAAAATGCAGATGTTAATAAACAAAAAGAAACTACATGACAAAGGAGGCAAGAATATACAATGGGGAAAAACAATCTTTTCAATAAATGGTGCTGAGAAAAATGGACATCTACATGCAAAACAATGAAACTGGACTACTTTATTACTCCATACACAAAAATAAACTCAAAATGGATTAAAGACCTACATGTGAAACCTGAAACCATAAGAATCCTAGAAGAAAATGTAAGTAGTAATCTCTTTGATAATGGACTTAACATTTTTATAGATATATCTCCTCAGGCAAGGGAAACAAAAGGAAAAATAAACTATTGGAACTACATCAAAATAAAAAGCTTTGGCACAGTGAAGGGAAACATGAACAAAATGAAAAAGCAACCTACCACTTGGGAGAGGATATTTGCAAATGATATATCTGATAAGGTATTAATACCTAAAATATATAAAGAACTTATACAACTCTACACCAAAATCCAAAAATCGGCAGAGGACCTGAATAGACATTTTTCCAAAGAAGACAAACAGATGGTTAACAGACATATGAAAAGATGCTCAACATTACTAATCATCAGGGAAATGCAAATCAAAAGCACAATGAGATATCACCTCACATCTGTTAAAAGAGCTAGTATCAAAAAGTCAAGACGTAGACTTCCAGGGAAAATAGCGGAATAGGAGGATCCTAGGCTCACCTTGTCCCATGAATACACCTACATCAGTGTAAATAACACAGAAAACAATCCAAAGCCTGGCAGAACAGATTCTCCACAGCTAAATGTAGAGAAGAGGCCAGATCCAAGAGGGTAGGAAGGAGGAGATGTGGTTGGGAGCCAATCTGACTCATGATACTATTCAGAGGAGGGAGGGATGCCTTCGGCACAGAGAGGGGAGGGGAGAAGACCCCATGCCAGGCACCTCAGGCATGGGGGAACCACAGAGGGAAGATGAATCCCCATAATATTTGGCCTAATCACGAGTTCTCATAATCACTGGGGCTTAACACCTGAAACTTTAAAAGTCAGTGGGCTCAGCTCTCAGAAAGCCAGGGGACAATAGGAAACTGAATCCCTGCCCTTAAAGAGACAGCACAACAAACATCCTGCTGAGATACAAAATAGAAACAGCAGTTTGAAAAATGCCTCGGGTATATAGGAAGGAGTTTATTTTCTAATCTCAGAGCATATGCTAGAGGGGCAGGGATCTTTGGGAGACTTCTCCAAGAACAAAAGAGCTTGCAGGTACCATTTCCCTCCCCTGCCCTACAGACTAAATACAAGGACACCTGAGGGAAACAACACTCTCCAACCAGGTTGCTACACACCCTGCTCCTGCCCCTTTCTTTGGACCCACTCCCTCCAAGACACTCTCAGCAGGAGTTTTCCCGGACAGCTGCAGGTCCCCTCCCCCAGTAGACAAGAACAGACCTTGC
The DNA here is from genome assembly GCF_004348235.1 of Phoca vitulina. NCBI lineage: Eukaryota > Metazoa > Chordata > Mammalia > Carnivora > Phocidae > Phoca > Phoca vitulina. The sequence continues at coordinate 70,774,811 of NW_022589707.1, read as the reverse complement.
AGGCATATTCGCCCTGCCCCTGCATTCTCCTTCAAATCCCCATGCTCCAACACGTCATTGGCAGGAGTCCATCCAAAGCAGCCTGACAGCATGCAAGCAGCATCAGTAGGGTCCAGCACCACTCCTCTGCCCTGAGGAGAGGGGAAGATAACCACACACACCAGTTCAACTTCAGTGGGTTGGGGGCAGACATTCTGATTTGACTGCAGGACCCATCCACCAACAAAAACCTGTGAGAGTACAACACTGGGAGAGCAGCCAGCAGTTCACTGCTATGCAGCTCTGGCAAATGCCTGGCCTGACTCAACTCAAGCTCAAGGTGGTCCCAGACTGGCCTACTAACAACACAGGGACCAAATCCTGCCCACAGCAGGCAAAGAGAGCCATTGCAAACGACTGGACTGAAGGCAAATGTGGCTCAGCCACAACATCAGGGTGCATACAACACACATAGGAGACACCCTTGAAGCACCAGGTTCTGGTGGACAGGGGGCATTGCACTGCAGGGCACTACAGGACTTCTTCTTCATAAGGCCACTACTTTCAAGAGTAGGAGATGTAGCTGACTTTCCTAACACATAGAAACAGACAGAGAGAGTTAGACAAAATGAGGAGACATAGGAATATGTTCCAAATGAAAGAATAGGACAAAGCACAGCAAGAGAGCTAAACAAAATGGAGATAAGTAATATGGCTGATGGAAAATTTAAAGTAATGGGCATACAGATACTCACTGGACTTGAAAAAAGAGAGGAAAACCTCAGTAAGACCCTCAACAGAAAGACAAAAAAACAGAAAAAAAGAACCAATCAGAGATGAAGAACTCAAATACTGAAATTAAAAATATACTAGATGGAATAAATAGTTGACTAGAGAAAGTAAAAGGCTGGATCAGTGACCTGGAGGACAGTGTAATGGAAAAATCAAAATGAACAGGAGAGAGAAAAAATAAGAGTAATAATGAAAATAGATTTATGGAACCCAGTGACACCATCAAGCATAATAACATTCACATTATAGGGATCCTGGAAGAAGAGATAGGAAAGGGGCAAGAAAATGTATTTGAAGAAATAATAGCTGACAACTTCCCAAATCTGGGGAAGGAGACAGAAATCCAGATCCAGGAGGCAAAGAGAGCCCCCAACAAAATCAACCCAAGGAGGTCCACACCAAGACACACATAATTAAAATGGCAAAGAGTAGTGATAAAGAGACTTCTAAAAGCAGCAGGAGAAAACAAAACAGATACTTACAAGGGAAATTCCATAAGGCTATCAGGTGATTTTTCAGCAGAAACTTTGTAGGCCAGAAAGGAGTGGCATGATATATTCGAAGTGCTAGAAGAAAAACAAACAAACAAACAAACAAACAAACAAACACCTCCTTCCAAGAATACTCTAAACAGCAAGGGTATCATTCAGAATAGGAGAGAGAATTTCCTAGACAGACAAAAGTTTAAGAAATTCATTACCACTAAACCAGCCCTAAAAGAAATGTTAAAGGGAACTCTTTGAGTGGAAAGGAAAGATCGTAAGTAGGGGTAAGAAAAGTAGGAAGCACAAAAGCAGTAAAATTAAAGATATCTATAAAAATCAGTCAAGGGATTCATGAAATAAAAAGATGTAAAATATGACACCATATATCTAAACCGGGGGAGAGGGGTAAAGAATAGGTTCAAACTTAAGCAATCATAAACTTAATACAGACTGCTATACACATGAGATGTTATATATACACTTAATGGTAATCAGAAATCAAAAACTGGTAATAGATATGCAAAGAATAAAGAGAAAAAAAAAAACCCCAAGTTTATCACTAAAGAAAGCAAACCATGAGAGATGAGAGCAAGAGTGAAAGGAACAGAGAAGAACTACAAAACAAACACAAAACAGGTAACAAAATCACAATAAATACATACCTATCAATAATTACTTTGAATGTAAATGGATAAGTACTCCAATCAAAAGACATAGGGTGACAGAATGAATAAAAAAGCAAGACCCATTTATATGCTGCCTATAAGAGACTCATTTCAGACTTAAAACACATACAGATTAAAAGTGAAGGGATGGAAAAGCATTTAATACAAATGGAAGTGAAAACAAAGCCAGGATAGCCATACTTATATTGGACAGAATAGACTTTAAAACAAAGACTATAACAAGGAACAAAGAAGGACACAATATAATCATAAAAGGAACAATCCAATAGGAAGATATAACAATTGTGAACATTTATGCACCCAACATGAGAGCACTCAAATACATGAAGCAACTACTAACAAACATAAAGGAAGTAATCAATAAGAATACAATAATAGTAGGGGACTTTAACACCCCACTTACATCAATGGACAGATCATACAAACAGAAAATCAACAAGGAAAGGGTGGCTTTGAATGACACACTAGATCAGATGGATTTAACAGATATATTCAGAACACTTCATCCTAAAACAGCAGAATACACATTCTTCTCAAGTGCACATGGGGCATTCTCTAGAATAGATCTCATATTAGGCTACAAAACAAGTCTCAACAAATTCAGAAAGATTGAAGTCATACCATGATCTTTACTGACCACAACACTATGAAACTAGAAATCAAGCACAAGAAAAAATCTGGAAGGAACACAAATATATGGAGCTTAAATCACATGCTGCTAAATACCGAATGAGTCAACCAAGAAATCAAGGAGGAAATAAAAAAAAATACATGGAGACAAATGAAAATGAAAACTCAACAGTCCAAAATCTTTGGGATGCAGCAGAAGCTGTTCTAAGATGGAATACTGTAGCAATAGAGGGCCTACCTCAAGAAGCAAGAAAAAGCTTAAATAAGCTAACCTTACACCTAAGGAAGGTAGAAAAAGAACAGATAAAATCCAAAACCAGTAGAAGGAAGGAAATACTAAAGATTAGAGCAGAAATAAATGAAATAGGTACTAAAAAGAACAATAGAACAAATCAATGAAACCAGGAGGTGGTTCTTTGAAAAGATCAACAAAAATGATAAACCTTTAATGGGCACCTGGGTGGCTCAGTCGGTCAAGCAGCTAACTCTTGACCTCAGTTCAGGTCTTGAACTCAGAGTCATGAATTCAAGCCTCATGTTGTGCTCCATGCTGGGTATGGAGCCTACTTAAAAAAGAAAAAACCTTTAGCCAGACTCATGAGAGAAAGAGAAAGAGAGAGAGAGAGAGGAATCAAATAAAACCAGACACGAAAAGAGGAGAAACAACCACCAACACCACAGAATTACAAAGGATTATTAGAGAATATTATGAAAAATTATATGCCAACAAATTACACAACCTAAAAAATTGACTAAATTCCTAGAAACATACAACCTATCAAAACCAAATCAGGAAGAACTAGAAAATTTGAACAGAGTGATTACCAGCAATGAAATTGAATCAGTAGTCAAAAAACCTCACAACAAACAAAAGTTCAGGCCCAGAAGACTTCACAGGTGAATTCTACCAAACATTTAAAGAAGAGAATGGATAAAGAAGTGGCATATATATATATATATATATATAATGGAATATTACTCAGCCATAAAAAAAGAATGAGATCTTCCCATTTGTGACAACATGGCTGGACCAAAAGTGTATCATCCTATGTGAAAGAAGTCAGATAGAGAAGGACACATATTATATGATTTCACTTGTATGTGGAATCTGAAAAACAAAACAAAACAACAAACAGAAAAAAAGAGAAACAGGGCTATAAATACAGAGTACAAATTGGTGGTTTCCAGAGAGCAGGGGTTGGGAGGGGATGGGCAAAATGAGTGAAGGAGAGTAGAGTATATAGGCTTCTAGTTATGGAATGAATAAATCATGGGAATGAAATGAAAGGTACAGCATAGGGAATATAGTCCATGGTACTATAATAGCAATGTATGGTGACAGATTGTAGTTACACTTGTGATGAACATAACATAACACGAAATATAAGGTTGTGGAATCACTATATTACATATCCGAAGTTAAAGTAACATTGTGTGTCAACTGTACTTCAATTAAAAAAAAAAAAAGAAACTACATGATTATTTTGGTTATTTCTTACAGCCTAACAAGTGGCTTAAAACAATAATGATATTATCATTCACAATACTGTTAGTTGATTGGGTTCAGCTGGGTAGTTTTAGCTTAGGGTTTCTCATATGATTGCAGTTAAATGACAGGGGTCATGGTAGTTATCAAAAGGTGAAGTTGCCCTGGATTTCCAGATTGTTTGGGCACATAGCTGGCAGTTAATGCTACTGCTGGCTAGGAGGTAGATGGAGCTGTTCACTAGAACACCTACTTGTGGTCTCTCCATGGACTTCTCATGGAATAGTGGCCCACTTTAGACATGAAACATTACAAGACCAAGAATTCTAAAAGGCCCAGAAAGAAGCTGTAAGGCTTCTTATAATTCAGCCTCAGAAATCCCAAGACATTATATCTGTTGTATTCTCTTACCTACAAGTGAATTACTAAAACCAACTCCAATTATAGGAGAGGGGGATTAGAATCTATCTACTTCTTGGTATCAGGTGCAGTATGCACATACAGGAAGTGAAGTAATACTGACCATATTTGGATATTGTCGATCATAGAATTTAGCAAATTTTTAGCTTTCAGATAAAACCCATCTCGTTACCTGAGTTCTTAAGTAAAGTTTTATTTTAACATGGCCACACCCATTAATTTCCATACTGTCAGTGATGCTTTCCCTGCTTTACTAGGGCAGAGTTAGCTAATTGCAACAGAGAACATATTTACTTTTAAGGTATTTGCTATCAAAGTTTCTTCCACAGCAATTTCCAGGAATAAACTATCATTCCAGTTGGGAAAGGGGTAAACCAGTAATTTTCACTGTGGGTGGAAGATGATGGTGTGGATGAGTGAAATGATAGAGGGACAATTTTAGGTGAACTATTAGACTGAGGATATAACAGATTTTTCATGATTTTTGTGCTGCTGTTGGCATTACTGAACAAGAAGGTTTTGAAACATTTTGGGAGGATTTAACAGAGGCTTTTGGAATTTTAAAATCAATGCAAAATGGAACTTTGCTCACACTCCTGGTTTTTGTTTGTTTGTTCATTTGTTTTGTTTTTATGTTTGAAGGCATTTGAATGGTGATATAAGAGACATCAGACCATTTTCAAAGAATAGCTACTCATCATACATTCAAGTATGATGTCTACTGTTGCTTAACCCATACTTCTTTAAGTTGATGTCTCATTTGTTTTTTTTTCACTGACTGCTCTTTCAAGTTTTTATCATTGTGGTCTTCTTTTGATACTATTGCTACTTATTTCCCTAAAAGCTCTTGATATCTTTTTCATTGACTCCAAGCCAGTTGCTATTGCAAATACAATTCTATCCCTAGCATCAACCATGTTTTCTAAGTTTTTGAAATTGACCACAAGCTGCAGAATTTATCTCTTCCACATACTGTTCACCCTTTGTAGAGAAACTCTCGGCCGTGGCTCTACAGCCAATAAACTCTAAAGCGTTTTTATGTAAAAGTTTTTCCTAAGGTCTTTTGGTGAAGCTTGGTTGGCATTCATACCCTAGACTGCATGTTGCATACAAATGAACTTAAAAGCCCATAAAAAATGCAATAACACCTAGTGCATGGGTTGAAATAGTGAACGTCAGAAGGAGGAAAGCCTTGAATGCCGTCCCCATGTTAGAACACTGTGGATGTACAGGAGCATCACCGATATGTGAAGCCTTCTTCGTGAAATTGTCTTTGGCCATATTGTCCTTTGTGAAGCACGTCAATTAGAATTGTATATAATCTATGAAAACCTTCTCATCAGTCAGTGTGGATGTGGAAACTAGACAGCTGGTGATGTTCTTCTGAGCATTTCTTGAGGGTATAGAGGTTTATAGAATGAAAAGTAAAATGGGTTTGAATTTAAACCTCAGCAGTTAAGTCAGCCCCCTCCAAGGCTTTGTAATCAGATGCTTTCTTCTTTTACTATAAGCAAGATAAATCCTGAGGAAGGCATGCACTCCAAAATAAAACTTTTTTTTACACAAACAATTGCTCAGTGGTATAGTCTCATTAATAATTTTTTTGTGTAAATGAAACAGAAATACGACATCTCCCTCACCATCAGCTGCAGCTCCTTCTCCTACGGTTTTTATAATAAGGAGTATGGCTTGAATATGTAGCAAAATTCAAAGTCTGCTCCTTTAATAGCTCACCATTCTCCATCATAGCCTTCACTATCACCTTCCCAAATGTATCATTCACTTTGTCCTAAATCGAGATAATCCAGAATGGAGTGTCTTGATCACTCTGGCTTAGTATCTCCTTTTCCAGGCTTATCCAAAGCTTTTCCAAAATAAAATGGTGTATATTTTGTCCTGCTCTATGTATAAGTACCTAAATGCTCTCTGATTTTCTGCTTCTTCTTGTCATTACTTGTTATGACAGCACCCAAAGTGCTGACTGAAGTGCACAGGATGCTCTTGAAGTCTCGGGTGGTTCTGTGTTAACAAACAAGATTATTTTTATTTTCTCTGCTCTTGTACATACTCTTCTCATATGTTTTATTTACTTCCCCACATTTTTCTTTAAAGCTTTCTCAGACTTTTAAGACGATTTATAACATGAGGCGAAAACCTAGGCTAAGTATAAGATAGACATCAAGGAAACAAGTTCAGGATACTTATACAAGGAGAGACCACAGGGCACTAAGTGTGATCCTGTGATGATCCTCTTGATGCTAGCCACATGTGATGGTCATATCTATGTATTAGCACTCACATACTTTACAAACATCTATCTACCTGTGATTTTGCTAATCTACAGTTGTATCTGGAATGTAACATGAAACTTTGTTTCCATATAATTTTATAAAAATCTTTAAGTTTGGAGATGTATGATATATATGTGGCATATATGATACATAACATTATATATATATATCATGTATGTAAAGTGTATACATGTAACTTTTTTCTCAGTAAATATCAGTAGAAAAGTATATTACTGAGATATAGTTATATTTTAAGGAATTTTGATATTAAAAACTAAGTATTGTTCTATTAGAAAAGTGTTAACTGGAGAGAGGATTTATAGTATAAGTCTATATATAATTTTCATTAGCAAAGTGTTTATGAAAAAATAATTCAAATACTAACCTATGGACTATATATAACCGCCTTTATTCACTTTATTAAACACAGAGTTCTTGCTACACTCACTAAAATGATCTTGAAAAAGAGGTATAGGCTTCTTTATAGATAGAATGAAAAGAAAATACAAAATTATGCCAGTAATATCAGAGACTGAAAGTCAAGAAAATCAGTACTTTTCTTGTTTTCATCAAACATTTTAATGAGAGCTAAAAATACCATTAGTTGTCCACCAAATTCCGTTTATTCCCTTCCATCATAAAAGAATGAGAGCCAGGCATGTGACTGGACTACCTTTCCCAGTCTTGTTCAAGGTAGATGTGGCCACATTACTAAGTTCCTTCACTCTGATTTTCCCCTTTGGCTGGTTGGAGGTGGCAGGTGACAAGGTCCTAGGAAAAGGCAGAGCCTGAGTCACTGAATCACCACGTGAAAGACAGCCTTCCAATCAGGAATGCCTATTTCAGATCATAATGTGGACAAAGAATAAACTACTGTGTTTGTGTCATTAATCATTTGACTAATGCAGTTGTGACTGCAGCAAAGCTTATCCTAACTATTACAGAAGCAAGTTAATACATTGGAATCTTTGTGCAAAATTTCAGCTTGTAAATGTTTTGATTTTTCATTGAGAAGGCAAGAATTAGACAAATCTTTTAAACAATTAGGAACGTAGAAATTTTAATTTGTGTATAACCTCCGCATATGCTAACTGCTTTTATATTTCTTTCTTGGCTACTTCCCTGAGAATATTAAACATATGGTATAGTGGCTAATTTTTCTGTCATTACTTTTTATTTTATTTTATACTTGTTTTGTGTGAAGTTCTTCCCTCACACAGAAACCATAAGACTGAAAACAGGGCCATATCATGTATGTTTTATATTGGTCCATTCCACCTGATATATTGTAGGCACATGGCAGGTTTATAACAGGTGACTATTAGATAGAGTTGAGAACTTTTATTTTTCTGCCATGATTCCCTGCTAACATATTTATAGGTTTTTGTCTGTAACGTTATCATAAGGAAAAAGATAATCACATTCATCTCAGGCATTAAAATAAAAATGCATAATTTTAATGTTTTTCCTTTTTTTCTCTCTTGGAAATGAAGATACTAATGATTTTTAAGAACTCATCATGACATTAATTTATCCTGGAGTCACTTTGAGGTATTTAAGATTTGTTTTTTCCCTTACTAGTTAAAGCAAGAGGTACAAAAGTACTAAGTGTGAGTCCTAATAATCACCACATATTGTGTTATTTTAAATTACTTTATAATGGTTCATCATCATCAAACTGAAATAAAATTAATTGTGAACCATATTATATCAGTACAATAAATTTTTAAATTCTTACTTTCTCAACACAATATTTTAAAAAATAAGCTACTTGAAGAATATCATAGTTCCAAATAAATTGAATAGGCATCAAGTAATTTCTATTTAGGCAACATAAGCGGTATGATAGGCAAGCACAGATTTTGAATGCAAATATAATGGAAAGAAAAGTGTATTTATAAATAAACCAGCTTAACAACATCATTAAAAATAATGATATTTCACGAATCATTGAACATGCAGTGAAAAAAAACCCAATATTGTTCTTAGTATCTTTGTTATTTTTTATAAAGTAGTTCTCCACTGGTATTAGTAATTACTATCTGGATAGAACAGGACCATATTTGTTGTTACTTTTTATGTGGCTAAACCCTAATTAAGTGAATACATTTTGAAAAATAAACTGAATAATGTGTATTTGTCCCCAGAATACTGACTTTATTAGTGGCTTACATCTTTCTTTTTTAACTTGTTTTAAGGCCACAATTAGAAACATGCTTATAGAATCAAACACTGCCTAGCATATTGTGTGTAACTATAAATAAATGAACAATAATTCTGAGGAGTTCTTTCGCTGTGTCACCAAGCACTACATTTGGGGTTATTAATAATATTAATCACTTATATGAACACAGTAACTTAGAGCGAACTTGTTATTTTGCTGAGTCATTTTCAATATCTGTTTTGGCATCCTGTTGAATCAAATGGCAGAACACATATAGTGATGTCTTAAAAAATAAATCAATAAAATTAGAAAAGAAACAGACAAGAAGGAACTAGACAGTTTGCCAAACATTCAAACATTCAGATGCCAAGAATTCTTTCCAGCAATCCATCTCCCTCCTCTACTAGCAAAAAAAGAAAAAAAAAAAAATCGAAGAGGAGGGACATTAGTTTTTTTTAAGTACTTTTCAGCACCTGAAGTTATGCTAGCAATTCTTGCTAAAGTTAATGGAAAATCTATACATTACCTACCACAATCTTAGATATTCTGTCCTTGAATCTTGGTTTCATGCCATTTAACTAAAGTCAGTAAGTCTACAGTAATGGATGGGACTTTCTTTGGGGGAAGTTTGTGTGGAATTTGAGATGATAATACCTCATTTACATATAGGTGATGCAAAGCAATGCCTGTGTAACCTGAGAATCAGGAACTATGGTATTCTTGTCATGTACTCTACTTATATAACATTCTTATTTCCTGTTGCTCTCTATAAGCCATGAATAACATTATGTACTTTAAGTAACATGCTTTGCATATTGCTTCACTACTATTTATGTTCTGTTACTATTTAATTTCTACAGCCATAGGAAAACACCAGAGTAGAATAGTTGACATCATTGTTCTATTGAATATTTATCATCATTGTTAGGGTATTCATTCTACAGATTTTTTCCCATTCATAGGGAAAGCATATTCAGCAATATACATTGCCCTTGGATTTACTCCAACACAACTTGCAAGAATGATTTTTCTTGGGGAAGAGAGACACATTTCCACTTTAAGTTACTCATTTTTTAAAATATTTCCTTTACATCACTTTTTAAAATGTTTCCTTTATGCACAATAGCTGCAAAGGAAAAATGTAGATTGACTTCTATAAGGTAGTTTGCTATAAAAACAGATTAGGATTCCTTTGCAGTACTTTTGAGGTATTGCCTTACATTAGAATTATTAAATTTTTAGGAGTTAATCTTATATGTCATATATTAGCTCTGGAAAAGAAATATCACAGTTTTTTGAAGGATCCATAATTAGGGTAAGTTTTACAGTCTTTGTAGAGGTTAAGATGTGAAAATTCAGTCTGAGTGGTTGGAGACTGAGATGCCACTTTCATACAGATGGCTGAATAAAGGATACCCAACCTCTTCTCAAAGGATTGTATCTCTGTTTAATGTGTTTCAATTCTCTGAAGTTATTTCATCCTTTTCTAAATATAAAATCTTATGACCTAAGTCCGAAGATTGAGAAAGAACACCTAGACAAAAAGAAATATTTAAATGTCTTTTAATATATAAAAAGTAATTGTAGACTTAATTCAATACTTGCAGCTATTATGACTTTTAATTGATCACAATAAATATTTTTAGGATTTTATTTATTTATTTGAGAAAGAGCAAGAAAGAGCACGAGTGGGGGAGAGGGGGAGAAGGAGAGGCCGACTCCTGGCTGAGCAGAGAGTCCATTGTGGGGCTCGATTCCAGGACCCTGGGACCATGATTGAGATGAAGGCAGGCGCCTAACAGACTGAGCCACCCAGGCGCCCCTATCATAATAAAATTTTAAATACTCCTCTTACCTTTTCCGATACTATGAACAACCACCCCTCCAAAGAAAAACTGAATCACATTGCCTATATGTACATAACTAGGGACATTGGAAAAATATATATTTCCCTTTGACTCAGAATTTTTACACCTAAGAATGAATATAAAGAAACTATGTGAGTGGTAGAGATTCAAAGCAATAGCTGTAAGGATTTTACCACAGTATTATTCATGACAGGGAAAAGCTGAAAACAGCTTAAATGTGAACAGCTATTAAACAATCAGTAAAGTATTATTTGGTCACTAAAATGATGTTGTACATATTTATTTACATGCCAAGATGTTCCTGTGATATCAAGCAAAAAGAACATTGTAAAATAGAATGTGGAGTATAATCATACTTTTTATAAAATATACGTACGTGAATATAAGAATTTCTAGAAAGATATTAAACCTATTACTTAAAGAATAGTCAGCTGTCTATACTAGAGATGACACCTCAGTTATAAAACATAAATATAGGGTATTGTATAAGTGTTTCACCTCTTTTCTAAATTCTATTTTTCGAGGAGGAATGCTGGCAGTTAAATGCAAAGTGTTTTAACTTCTACTGAGTATTAAGGTTGAATTAAAAAAACATTTATACGTGTTCACGAGCCACAGCCTTTATCACTTTACTAACGGAAAAGATTGCATGACGCCAGTAGAAAGATTGCAGATAAATGTAGCTTTAAGTAAGCAGTTCTTGGCATGTAAAGAGCAATAAATAAAATCAGAAACTCAGCAAAGAGGTCATGCACAGCATTGAAAACTTCTTCAGAATAAACATCTACTCATATGGGCTCTTTTACATCACTCTGGATTTGTTCATTTGATTAGAAAACTTTCTGCCAAGATTTAAAAAAAAAAAAAAAAAACTATGAGAAGAATGTTGAAGCTATATTTAGCTCAAAGAATACCTCTTTCTCAGTTTTGCTCCATTAACCACGGTTTCCTTTTTAAACATAGGAAGTTGTGTATGGAGTCACCTTCAATTTTGTCATGCCAATCAGATTAGTTTGGGGGGGGGAATGTTTTTGAAAGATTTAAAAACTGGAAACGAACCCTTGAAGAGTCCCCTCTCTTGTGTAGAGTGAGAAGTATCTGAACCCCAAGTCCTGAAGAGGGAGGCAGGCTAGGCAGGTCCTGGGAAAGACAGTGGTACCAAGCTCCTCCCTGGTGGGGAGATCCCTGATCCGCCCTGATCCCCAAACCTCTTCTCCTGATGTGACTTTTGCACCCCTCCATTAGGACAATCACTCCCCTCCTATCCTCCTTTCTTTCTCTTCCCAGCCCCTCCTGGCACCCAGCCACCTGTCCAGGAGTGCCCCCTCCTCTCCCACCTCTCCACCCTAGTGGCCAGCCTGCTGGCTGGTTTTGTATCATCCTGGGTTGGCACTCGGTGCTTTTTTCCTCCCCTTGTATTTTAAACAGGTCCAGCATTGTTGGTTCTATTTAATAGACACGAGATAATGTTAGTGGTTTTAAAGTGATTGAACATGCGGACTATGAAAAAAAAAAAGGAAAAACAAAGAAGGAAATCTGCCATTTGCAACAACATGGATGGCCCTTGAGGGCATTTTGCTAAGTGAAATAAGTTAGAGAAAAATAAATACCGTATGATCTCACTTATATGTGGAATCTAAAAATCAAACAAGAAACAACTGAAATCATAGATACAGAGAACAGACTGGTGGTTGCCAAAGGCAGGGTGGGTGGTGGCAGTGTGCAATGGGTGAAGATGATCAAAAGGTACATACTTCCAGATGTAAAACAAATAAGTCATGGGATGTAATGTACAGCATGGTGACTATAGTTAATAATACCGTATATATGAAAGTTACTAAGAGAGTAAATCTTAAAGGTTCTCATCACAAGAAAAATATTTGTATCTATTTGTGGTGACGGGTGTTAACTAGACTTACTGCTGTGATCATTTTGCAATATATACAAATATTGAATCATTATGTCATATGCCTGAAGCCAGTATCATGTTATACGTCAATCACATCTCAATAAAACCCTTTTCAATAAAAATTTTAAAAAAGGAGGCAGGAGACAGGATTGTCGTTCTCATCATGGGACCACAGAACTTATGCCAAACTCCAGATCTCTGTTCTAGAGATACTCCCAGCCTATAGAGTATGAACACCAAATTCTCAATATTAGAGTTTGAACAGATAGGTGAACTTTGGAAGTTAGGTGAATCATTTTAGCCCAAGTGGAAATATTGGTAGCTAAAATCTAAGTAAAAAAGTCAAGTGGTCTAAAATACTAAACTCAAATGAAAAATGGTTTCTACTTTAAACATTCTTTTGGCCTTTTGAATATCAAATACAGGCCATAATTGTTCCCTATATGCTTGTGGGTAGAAAAAAAAATAACCTAGGAGATCAGTAAGGAACAGTTTTGACCAACATATATGAGGGGCATGGTTGCTTTTTCCATTTGAGCTATCGTCGTTATTTCAAAGCTCTGAGTTAAGTATTTCTTTGGAATAAGAAATATGGAGAGAGCATTAAAAATCACTGTGAAGGCACAATTTTGGTGGGGAAATACCTTACTCATAAATACAAAGCATGACAAAGAAATGAGCAAAATTTGTATGCGGGCCTGATGGACATCATTTTCATTTGATTTCACCCTCACACCTGTATAAAACATTGCAAGGTATTGGTGTGAATATTCAAGTCTCAGTCAAGCCACCCGGGAATGTTAAGATTAATAATGCATGTCAAATTAGAGAAACAAACATTATGGATCCAGGTGTGAATATCTTCGGCTTGTTTCTAGCTTTAGTTCAGTATTTTTCTTCTCTGTCTATTATTTTTTCATAGGAAGCAATCTTTTATTCCATTATTTTATGGTGATGTGAGTTTCTAATTTTTGACTCCAAACAGAATAGCACTATTAAGAAATCCCCATTTTGTGTGTGTTTGTTTTTTTGAGAAATAGATTAAAAAAACAAAAAACAAAACAAAATAAAACAACAACAACAAAAACAAAAACACAGAAATCTTCACGTTTAATGTGCTACTCTTGACCTGAGATCAAAATCTTGGATTTGTCTTTAAAGGTGGGATTTTTCTCTGCCCCCAGTGTTTATGACCAAAGAATATATTTGCTTCCTTCATCACTGCTGTGGGGTTATCACTTGCAACTGGCTTAAACAAATGGAAAGCACATTACTGTTACACACCCATCTCTGAGCCAGTTGAGAAACAAAACAATTGAACCATAAATGTCATCATTAGCTTGATTTTATATATATGTCCATATATTAAATGTGTGTTTAGTGTACATATTTGGCAATAAGTCAAAAAATAATCTCCCAGCATTTTTAATAACTCTTATTTAAGCAAAATATGGCATGAATAAGTAATGCGATCCAGAAATCTGAGTAATCCCAGCCACAGTTCACTAGGATTTTCAGTAGTTATTAAGCCTATGAATGTTTCTAGCTTTTCTTTGAGTCCCTCTGAAAACAGGTCTGTCCTTGAGGTGTCAGATTAACACTGCACTCAGAAGACAAATTGTTCGTGGGCACACTGGACATATGAGAGCTATTAGATAGTGTGCTCGGCATTCTTGAAAAATGAAAAATTCTAGGCAACATTACATTTTATAAATGCAAGATGTTTATTATTACAGTACCAGCAATAAATGTTTAGAAACTGGAGAGGGTTCACAATGGTTCTGACTAGGAACATATGCCTATCGAGTTCATTGGAAGCGGAGCCATTGATTTTTGGCATTAAACAAAGGGTCTGGAAGCTATTATGCATTTAGGCTTCTATGAGTATTTAATTATATCAATAGGAGAACACAATTTCTGTTGTGTTTGTAGTGATGAATGTCTCCATTTATTCATGTTACTATGCAGGGTAGATGAGTTTAAACCAGATGCTGTAAGCTTCTTGCAATATAATCAAATTATTTAAATCATATTCTTTGAAAATTTAGAGGATACCCTCATGAACATCACTGAGGAAACCTTGCCCATAAAATCTCTTTACAGATTTCCCTCAGGACAATATACAAATTAAAAAACAAAACAAAACAACTGCATATAAACATTTTTACCCCTTAATGTGAACTGATAAATGCTATTATATTGCTATTACCCTTATGCCTTTTCCTATGTCTGTCATATTTCTACCTTGCAATGATGCCTGCTTAGATATGCAATTTCTCCTGTATTTTTATTATATTCACCACTGCACAATCTGACATTATCTAATGATACGACCCAGAGCCTGTTTTCTGGCAGCTTTCTTCCCATGTGACTGCATATGAGGTACACACTCAAGCCCTCTTCTTCTGTTGGATTGAGGTGATTTTACATATAGACTAAAACATCTTAAGAAATACATTCCTTAAGCGACTCTTAACTGTAAGGAACAAACTAAGGATTGCTGGAAGGGAAGTTGGTGGGGGGATGGGGTAACTGGGTGATGGGCATTAAAGAGAGCACTTGATGTAATGAGCACTGGGTGTTATATGCAACTGATGAATCACTAAATTCTACCCCTGAAACTAATGATACACTATATGTTAACTAAATTGAAACTAAATAAAAATATTTTAAAAAGTTAAAAAAAGAAATATATTCCTTGCGTAATTTAGAGAAACAGAATTTATATTTAAACTAACACTTTGTCAACACCTAGAACATTAAAACAATAAATAACTTGCGTGTCATAAAGACATAATAAACATATATCTCTAATGAATGCATGAGCTTATGAAAAACTCCAAACAAATCTAGAAAAATAGATGAAAAGCGCACAGTGTTCAAAAGCAAAATGAAATTCTGCTTCTCAGTACAGCAGTTTGGAAACACAGTTTTCAGTCACCACCAAGTATTATTGACTCATAGTAACCAAATACATGCAAGCATGATTCATTCAATAAATGCTGCAGTTGAGACTTCAATGAACTGATGCTCTGAATTTTCCTCAGGAAGAGGGGATATTGATAGCATGTGCAAAAAGATGAGGTTTCAAATACTCAGGGATAACCTGAGTATCGGGGATAACTAATTAAGGGTACGTGTGTGTGTGTGTTGAATCCTTTTGAGATTTTCAAGAAATTTGGATCTCCCAGTTTACCTATTTTTTTAGGGCTTATAATTGTGATGTTTTTATACAGAAGATTGAAAGCTTGTATAAGTAATGAAGAAAGGAATAAATCAAACATGTAACTCTTTTTGTATCATTTGATTTAAGGAACATATTTGTCCTTGGTACTGTTTTGGTTCGACATGGCAGGAATTATTGGTGGGATTTAGCATTCTATTTAAATTTTTATTTTATTCAAATTGCTGGATCATTACCACTCAATTATAATACTAGTCATTATCCAGTAGGTATTTTGCTGTACCCACATATTCCTAATAATATGCTTTTTGACAGATGTTCTATTTGATCTACTTGTACTTTCTTATTCCTCATTGCATGATAGGGAATATCTTGGTGGAGTGAAACCAACGCAGACTCTAAATTCAGATTTAGCCTTAGCAATGAAATTACTTATGTCTAAAATAAGCATAGTTATATAATTTAGAGAATTACTTTGAAAATGGAAAGAAATTATGTATATAAAGTCCCTGGCAATATGAATACTACAAATTAGACCCCCTTATTGGGTAGGCCACCAGAAAATCTCTTCCAGAAAGCAATGATTATCTGTTCTATCCAACCTTTGAATGGTACAGTTTGGTTGTGGTACATACTTAATATTACTTATCGCTAGGAACCTGGTAAAAGGAAAAAAGCAAGTCTGGATCATTTTAAATGGCAAGTAGTTCACATAACTGAAATTCAAATTCAAATTGAATCTGAAAAGTTGTATCAACATAAGAAATCATATCACATTTGTGTATTCATTCTGGGTTTTTACCTATTCCAATGATTTAGGTAAAAATTAAAATTCTGAAGCTACTATGATGAAATCAATGACACATGTGCAAGTCAGAGGCAGTTGTGGGAACTCAGAAAACTTTCAAAACGTTAACCAAAAAAAAAAAGAAAAAAGAAATCTTTAAAAAATTAAATGGTGTAACTCTGTACTTAATGTCAAAACATGGCAAATATGAGTGTTCAAATTCAGATAATTTTTCCATGTAGGTAGCATGAAAATTATGAAAAGAAGATACTTTGCCAGTGTTGCAAGCATAAGCTCATGTGAGGAAAAAAAGTGAATGAAAGAGAAGGGCAAGAGGGAGTAACAAAACTAGGTCATTACTAATGGGTTAGAAAACAGATGATGAATTATCTCAAATACTACCTAATTATTAATTGGAACGATTAAATGGTCTAATTATTTTAATAATTTTTACATCTATTTTCTCCCTTGACACATTTTTTTCTGCCTTGCACAACAGTACTAGAACATACATTGAAGATATTTTTTAAAAATCAAAAACAAATGATATAATCTTTTTCTTTCATTAATAATCATTCTTTCTGTGGTATTCTAGAAATTTAGATAACTAATTTTACAGCTATCTATTATGTACTGTGCCTCAGGCAAGAGAAGTGCTTTCTTTATAAGTGCTTACGGAAGAAGAAAATCAAGTATGGCTTTCAACAGACTTCTTAACATTAGTTTGGTTATGTACTAGGAGAGGTGCCTCCAAAGCATGAATTATTTGGCAGCTCCATTATTATAATTGAAATTTCAATTTTGTCATTTAATTGTTTGTGGTATAATGAAGTCTTATCATTTTTTAATAGCTCTGGCACCTTATTTTTTTTCCCCAAAGGTTTATTTATTTTAGAGAGAGAGTAGCGGGGAGAGGCGACGGAGAGGGAGTGAGAGTCTTAAGTAGACTCCGCACTGAGTGTGGAGCCCAATGCGGGGCTCGACTCACAACCCTGAGTCATGACCTGAGCCAAAACCAAGAGTCAGACGCTTAACTGATAGCACCACCGAGGCACCCCATCTGACACCTTATTTTTGATAAGATAAATATGCTCTAATGGCTTGGCTTGGCTTAAGTAGGTTTCATTCTTCAACTAATTCCATTATTTCAGTAAGTGTGACTAATAAACACCCTGGGAATATAAAACAATTTGTTATAGTAGTAGGTGGAGGAGGAGCAAGAGCAGCAGTGACTAGCGTTATTTGTTTGCAATACTCTAGAGTCTGTTCTATCTCCTTCATGTGTACCATCTAATTCTATGAGTAATGCCCATTTTAAAGATAAAGCAACTGAAGCTTAGAAAGATTACAAAACTTGCCCAACATCACCTAGCAAGTAAATGGTAATGTCAATTTGGATATTAATATTGTTACTCATTAAGATATATAAACTAATTTTATTTTTCTTTTTGATTCTGTGATTTAGTTAGGGGAATCATTCACTTGACTGGCAAAAGCAACCTCTTTTGGGAACGATTATTAAATATATATTTTTTTTCCTGTTAGTGTATAATCCATATATATATATATATATATATATATATATATATCCTGGCCCTCATTAGACTTTGACCGTGAAACAAAATCATCTTTTTTTTTTTTCTTTTAACCTATAGTATTTCAATGTAGTATTCTGCCTGACCTGAGGAGAGTTGGCCGCTGCTCTCCTGTCATCCAAAATATCAGCCTTGGCTTCCTCTGCCACTTCCTAATGAAGATGGAGCTCAGAAGGGCTCCCTCGATAATGGACTGCTCTGCAGCCGCTGCATCACATGCTGACGTCCCCAGAAAGGGGCTGCCTGGTGCATACTGCCCTGCTGCCCTGCTGATGCTACTCAGAAGACCGTGCTGATGGTAATTGCCCTGTCAGGTCCCTGGGGAAAGACCATAGCATAATGCGGGGGGCTGGGATTTGCCTATTGTCTATTATCTTGGGAAGAGGTTCATTATAGTCAGGAATGTCAAAGATCTCTGATTTGAGGTGAGGAGAGATATACTCTGTCTGGATCCAGATATACTCTGGCTGGGCTCACACTTTGAGGTAGGAAAATCCTGGATCTCTTCCAAAAATGGGGGTAGCAAGCATAATTAGCCAGAAACAAATAGACCAAGAGTGATGATAAGAATGAGTGGTAATACCCAAAATCAATATTTAATCAGAGATGCCAGCACAATAAATCAATACTGCTTGGACTATTTACCAAGCCGATTACTGAGTATTCCTTCCATTAAGTACTGGGTGTTGTCTAACTGACCTTCCAGAGATTATCTGATCCTATAGGGGAGTGCCTTTCTATTGATTAGACTGTTTTACAGCTCTGTGGGGTGAGCTTAACCCGTAGAACATTGATAGCACTGTAAAGGATTCTTACCTGAAAGCAATGCAAATGAATCCTATCCAACACAACACAAATTAATTTCATTTATTTGAGATACAGCTGATCTTTACCAGGAGAAAAGATAACTTCAAATGTAGCGAGACTTCTGTGAATTATGACCAGAGTGAGAGGAGCCAATAGCAGAGGTTACATGTGGACAGGCCAAAACCAGATGGGAGACAGGTGAGTTTCAGAACTACTCCAGACCAGCAAGAGCCAAGAAGGACCCAAGTCAACCATGAGCTGAGGGGGAAAACACTGAGACTCAAATAACATTTTTGAAAAGATTTATTTGAGAAAGAAAGAGAGAGAGATAGAGAATGGGGGGGAGGGGGGAGGAAAGAAGCAGACTCCATGCTCAGCATGGAGCCCTATTCTGGGCTAGATCCCATGACCCTGAGATTATGACCTGAGCTGCAATCAAGAATTGGATGCTTACACGACTGAGTCACCCAGGCGCACCTCAAATAACATTTTTGATATGCATCCATTCTATATTTGTATGAGAATCAGGTTTTTAACTTTTTGAAAATTATACTTTTCCTCTACATTTCAGCAAAATGGGACTATTTTCTATCATCGATGCTTTGGTTTTACAAAACATAATCAATAATACAGGTGCTTTATTATTGTCAAGGCATAGTTGCTTTGTGACTAGATTTCTCTTTCAAAATAGCTTAAAACTCTGACTTTCGATATACAACATCCTCTACCCCCCACTAGGTAGTTTTAGGTAGTAGATGATACTGGCATAGAGGCAGAAACAGAAGCCTGGAGAAACACTGGATCAAATGCTTAAGCAAGTGGTCACGACAGGAGAGAGCATAGTGTCAGTTCATTTTTGGATGTGGAGCAAGCAATTGTGGTTAAAATTCGTCACAATAAAGGGTACATAAAAGGTAATTGTGTTTCAAAAGTAGGCTTTCATCCAAGAAACTGGGAAATGCACACATCACATCATTTACTTAACATGAGAAATCTATTTCTGAAAATTCAGAGATTCTTTATAAAATGCTGACTGGGGACCTGTATTAGTTTCCTGTGGCTGCTATAACAAATTACCACCAACTGGGTGGCTTGAAACAACAGAATTTGTTCTCTCACAGTTCTGGAAGCTAGAAGCCTGAGTCAGTATTTCTGGGCCCAAAACAAGGTGTTGGCAGAGTCTGAATCTCTCCAGAGGCTCTAGGGGAGAATCTGTTTCTTGCCTCTTCCGGCTTCTGAGGGCTGTCAGCGTTCACAGCCTTTGTCTCTCCTGTGTATCTAACTTCCTTCTGTATCCTTTTTATAAGGATACATGTGATTTCACTTAGGATCCACCCAAATAATCCAGGATAATCTCCTCATCTCAAAATCTTTAACTTAATCACATTTGCAAAGATCCTTTTTTTTTTTTTTTTTTAACCAATAAGGTGGCATTTACAAGGTCCAGCTATTAGAACTTTGTATATTTGGGAGATATTATTCTGCCTATTACAGGATCCATTTTCTATTATTTAAATTGGAAAAACCATTATGAACTACATGATAAACTAAAATTTGCATCCAATATCTTTTAATTGCAACACAGTAAAACAATTTTTTGTCTAAGAAGTATACTACCATGTTAGGATATAAACCTAAAACATTACTTCCTGATCACTAAGCAACTCATATAGTTATTGAAAAATAGTTGCTTTATATTCCATTAACATGGTCACTCTTGGTTCCAGCAACATTCCCTGTACTGACATTTAGAGTAATCTTTAAGGCAATGACATGAGATTCTGAGTTCTGCCCATTGTATTTGAAATGTAACTGAAGAGGGGCACCTGGGTGGTGCAGTCAGTTAAGCCTCTGACTCTTGGTTCCGGGTCAGGTGATCTCAGGGTCCTGAGACTGAGCCTTACCTAGGGCTCTGTGCTCAGCACAGAGTCGGCTTGAGATTCTCTCTCCCTCTCCCTCTGCCCCTCCCGCTCATGCCCTCTCTTTCTCTAAAATAAATAAATCTTAAAAAAAAAAAAAAGAAATATAACCAAAGAGTTTTCCCAAATACCTTTTTTGTTGTTAATATTGTTGCTTACCATGTATTATTGGGGAGCATGAAAACTACTTTTCCCAATTTTTATTTTCAGGTGAAAATATTAAATGAGAGATAGAGGTTTGTTTATTAAAAACAAGGAGCGTTCTACTGGGATATATTAACCAGGAATATATTCTATGGGGCATGTCTATAATGAAAATATTATATTTTGAAAGTTGAGCTATTACTGGGGCATCATGACTCATATTATAAATGGGTCAGAGAGAAACATGTTCTCCAACAGAGAAAGAATGATTCTCAAATGAACAGATGACTACTGTGACCAGATTGTATATTTTACATCCACCAAAATGGACTTGTGTGCCTTTAAATCATTAAAAAAAAAAAAAAAAATCAAAGGACAATATTGGCAAAGTCTATGCAGGACTAATCTGCCTTCCACTCAACCCAAGTAAATATTTTTTGCTTCCCAAGTTGTTTTCCATATACAGAGACAGACTATTTTGACAGGTTAGATTTAGGCTATCTTCTTTCTTAAAAATTTAGCATTCTGATTTTATATATCAGTCTCTTCTGAAGTAAGTAAGTTAATGTAATAATCTCTGGGACTCTAACAATTTTGAATTTCTGATTCTGGAAGATGCTTTCTCCAAATTATAGCTAGAACTTAGCCAATTTGTTTCATTTCCACTATTACCATTCCACTTCAAGCTATCATTTTTTGCCTAATTTGCCACAAGAGTCTTCCAATCAGTCTCTAAGATTCCACACTTGCTTCTCTGCAATACATCTCCCCATCTTTGACAAAGCAGGAAAGAATGTCCAATGGAAAAAAGACAGTCTCTTTTCACCAAATGGTATTGGGAAAACTAGACAGCCACCTGCAAAAGAATGAAAGGGTACCACTTTCTTCCACCACACACAAAAATAAACTTGAAATGGACTAAAGACATAAATGTGAGACCTGAGATCATAAAAGTCCTTAAAGAGGGCACAGGCAGTAATCTCTTCGACATTGGCTGTAGCAACATTTTTCTAGATATGTCTCCTGAGGCTAGGGAAATAAAAGCAAAAACAAACTATTGGGACTACATCAAAATAAAAAGTTTCTCCATGAGAGACTATGGACTCTGAGAAACAAACTGAGGGTTCTAGAGGGGAGGGGGGTGGAGGGAGGGGTTAGCCTGGTGATGGGTATTAAAGAGGGCACATACTGCATGGAGCACTGGGTGTTATACGCAAACAATGAATCATGGAACACTACATCAAAAACTAAGGATGTAATGTATGGTGATTAATATAACATAATAATAAAAAAATAATAATAATAAAAAATAAAAAGTTTCTGCACAGCAAAGGAAACAATCAACAAAACTAAAAGGCAACCTACTGGATGGGAGAAGATATTTGCAAATGACATATCTGAGAAAGGGTTAGTATCCAAAATATATATCAAAAAATAACAGTATCAAAAAATAACTGATATAACTCAATACCCCCCAAAAATAATCCAATTAAAAATGGGCAGAAGACATGAACAGACATTTCTCCAAAGAAGACATCCAGATGGTCAACAGACATATGAAAAGATGATCAATATCACTCATTGTCAGGGAAATGCAAATCAAAGCTATAATGAGACATCACCTCATACCTGTTAGAATGGCTAAAATAAAAAATGCAAGTTGGGGTGCCTGGGTGGCTCAGTGGGTTAAGTGTCTGAGTCTTGATTTTGGCTTAGGTCATGATCTCAGGGTTGTGAAACTGAGCCCTGGGTCGGGCTCCATGCTCAGCGGGGGTCTACCTGAGATTCTCTCTCTCTCCCCCTCTCTCTCTGCCCCTCCTGCCCCACTCTCTCTCTCTGTCTCTAAAATAAATAAATAAATCTTTTAAAAAAATGCAAGAAATAACAAGTGTTGGGATAGATGTGAATGAAAAGGAACCCTCATGCACTGTGGATGGGAATGTAAACTGGTGCACCCACTGTGAAAATGGTATGGAGGTTCTTCGAGTGGTGGGGGGTGGGAGGGTTGGGGTGGCTGAGTGATAGACACTGGGGAGGGTATGTGCTATGGTGAGTGCTGTGAATTGTGTAAGACTGATGAATCACAGACCTGTACCTCTGAAACAAATAATACATTATATGTTAAAAAAAAAAAAAAGAAGATAGCAGGAAGGGAAGAATGAAGGGGGGGAAATCAGAGGGGGAGACAAACCATGAGAGACTATGGACTCTGAGAAACAACCTGAGGGTTCTAGAGGGGAGGGGGTGGGGGGGATGGGTTAGCCTGGTGATGGGTATTAAAGAGGGCACGTACTGCATGGAGCACTGGGTGTTATACGCAAACAATGAATCATGGAACACTACATCAAAAACTAATGATGTAATGTATGGTGATTAACATAACATAATAATAAAAAAAAAAGTTAAAAATAGAACTACCCTACAATCCAGCAGTTGCACTACTAGATATTTACCTAAAGAATACAAAAAGACCAATTCAAGGGGCTCAATGCACCATGATGTGCATAGCAGGACTATCTAACAATAGCCAAATTATGGAAAAAGCCCAAATGTCCCTTGACTGATGTATGGATAAAGAAGTGGTGTGTATACACACACACACACACACACACACACACACACACACACACACACGAATATTACTCAGCCATAAAAAAGAATGAAATCTTGCCATTTGCAACATGGGTGTTGCTAAGCAAAACAAGTCAGTCAGAAAAAGACAAATACTATATGATTTCACTCATATGTGGAATTTAAGTAACAAAACAAATGAGCAAAGGAGAAAAAAGAGAGAGAGGCAAACCAAGAAACACTCTTAACTATAGAGAACATACCTTACCAGGGGGAAGGTGGGCAGGCAGGGGGGTGGGGATGGATTAAATAGGTGATGGGGATTAAGGAGTGCACTTGTGACAAGCACTGGGTGATGTATGGAAGTGTTGCATCACTATATTATACACCTGACACTAATATTATACTGCATGTTAACTAACTGGAATTTAAATAAAAACTTAAAAAACAAACAACAAACAAAAAATGTAAGCCATGTCATGATGATTTACCAATTTCAAACCTTTGAATTTGGGGATAAAACTCAAAATTTTACTATGCCTGTAGGTGATATGCCTCCAGCATATGTTCCTCATCTCACTAAGAGCTAGCTAGCCACATTATCCTTCTTTCTGTTCATCAAGTATTCTGAACTTGTTTCTGCTTTCAGAGCTTGCCATGTCCTGAGCTGGAAAGTAACTAACTTCCCAGAGAGACACATGGCTTCTTCACATACTGTGGGGCTCAGCTGACCTTGAGGTGGGCTTGTCATGATGTTCCAATAGGAAGCAACTTCCCAATCCCCAGCACATTTGAATGCCTTGCTCTGCTTTATTTTTTTCCAAGGATTTGGCATCCTCAGAAATGATTTTATGTATAGTTTGTCAGAACTACAAAAGCAGGTGTTTCTGTCTTCATAGGGTTGAGATAATTTAACTTACGTTAATAAGTTAATAACTTAGCTTAAAATTTTAACTTGAAAAGCAGTAACTTTTTTTTAAGAAGGGCATTCTTTCTGTCCTGATTTCAAACATCAATTCATTAGTGTGTGTTTTGCTGTTGGGTAAAGGCATTTCTTAAGGACCAAACATAGGAATCCACAGCTATACTACAGGTAGAAATGTGGTTTCTCCAGGACATGAAATCCTAGATGTGTTGACCTTGAGAATCTGTTAAAACTGCTTAAAGGAGTTTATCTACTTTTTTTCAACTCATACACCAAAAATGGGTTTTAGATTATCCAAGCATTCATCATTTAGGTCTGGGAGCTGTTGAATGGAGCCCTTAGATGTCTAAGGAGGATGCTTACCATCATAACAATCTTCTTCTATTTACCCCAGTTGTAGTACAAACAATGGACATTATTTTCTATGTGCCATTATATTTAAAGAATGCTGAGAAGCACTACATGGACTCTACCATGTTCCCACTCACTCTTCATAATTGCCTACTCCATCCCTGGTGCAGATGACATGTCCCAGTGTTTTCCTGACTCCTCAAAGCTCTGGACTATCCCATTCTGTATCAACATTGCTCTGGTGCTAATCCAAAATTGATCTCAATCAGAAAGTCTTCCCAATATATCACATAGATTCTCATTCCACTTGGTCTTTATATATTTAGGTTAATTCCTTGATTAATTTATGTACTTACAAAATTCCTTTACTAAGTCTCCCTAGTAATTATGAAAATATAAGGTCTCACCCTAAAAGAGCTGGATTATCACAGCTAAGATCACCTTCTTTAAAAAAAAAAATGAGGAAACTACCGTGTTGCCTTTCAGCCTCTGTACTTTCCAAGAGGTCTTGGACTTAGACACAGATAAGAAAGAGCATCAAAGAAGGTTGCAGGGAAAGTCCTGACCACCAAACATGGCTTGAGGGCCTGGAGCTAGAGAGGAAGAAGATACCAAGAATCCAAAAGAACCAGAGTAAGGCCGCATTTAGAGCTTAACCACTGTGTTACTTGAACTACCAGTAATAAAGGTTTTGGCAAAAATTATTTTATTGGGATGCAAATTCATTATAAATGGAAGTATTCTGTAGATGTTCCTTCTATCTCCACACTTTGGGGAAATTTGCTAAACACTAAGAACACGTTCTCATAGGAATCTACCAGTCAGTTCTTAAAGTAATACTTTTTTCTGTCCTATAGCACTCTCTCTCTGTTTCTCTCTCTCTCTAGTTGTTAAAATCATTTAATGTATTTGATAGGATTTCTTTAAGGGCTGGGATGCTACATGAATCTTCATATACAAAGTGAGTGCATTTTTTTTCATTATCCTAAGTCAGTAGGAAAAAAGCATTAGGTCAGACTTTAGTAATCTGATCCTAGTTCACCTTCTGAACTTGGAGGCCCTGCTTCTATCCTGGCAGACAGGCCAAACAAAGAAAGCCCAGAATTACTACATGGCACCAGCTTCTTCTTCCCAAATGAGATGAGATATAGGAAAAACCTATGGTAATTGTAATCAAAAGCCAAATAAGCAGAATAAGTAAGATAAACTCCGTCCAGCTCAGCTAACATTTGAGTTGATAAATGTCCATTTCGAGCCAGGCAGTTTTTAAAGAGTATGTACTCCCTATGGAGATATTCTGGTGAAACAGAGAGGCAGATCTTAGCCTAAAAGGGGGTAGCCCAGAAGACTTAACAAAGGAGACAAATATTAAATGAGTAAGGCCTTTCAAAAGTGTGGGGATTTATAAAGTAGAGGCTACCAGGCTGAGGGAACAGTACCCTTAAATGCATTTCCTTTACTGTTCTTGAGTTTCTCAATGCTAAGCTATTCAATCCTTCATGCCTTATATTTCATATCTTAGTCTATTTCCTCACCCGGGTATGTTAGAACAGCCAGAACACGATGTCATGTGGGGTAAAGCACTTTTATGTGAGTAACTGGACCAGTTCTGTGGTTCTCCTACCTTTCCATTTCACTTGTCAGTACAATTTAAAAAATAACTATTAATCTGTATAGAGTTACTAACAATGTATTTTGGATAAATAAGGAGTTAAAAGGAAAAATAAAAACAACAGCAAAATATGACCTCTAAGTATAATCATTTCACAAAAGAAAGGTCATTTTAACAACAAAAATCATAGAAAGGTTTCTTAAGCAAAGAATGAAGTCATTAAGTGAAATAATTTAGCTTTATACATTTTTTATTCTAACATCTTCTAGTTTTAATTTGGCCCAGACTCAAGAAGATTCTTTTCACAAACTGACTCCAGAGTACAAAGTGACTGGGAATATGGGAGTATCCTTTCTTGAACTTGCCAGCTTTATCCTCGTCATTTTTCTCACTATAGTTACCTGGTAGAAACTTGTATCTTCAAGCACATAGGTTCGAGGAACTTCCAAGTCTCCTTCTGGTTTTCATTTGCTTATAACCTTAAACCACTACTGACTTTAAAGTGTTCAGCATAAAACCCAATTTGTGCCTTTATTCATTTACAACAGATGGGACCAGAGTGAAAGGGGGGAGCAGGTTATAGCTTCCCTTTTCTGTAGCCCCTTTATTAAAATCACTTGCATCATTTTTATGAGGATCACACTTTTTTCTAAGATGTGATTCTTATAAAGGATACACACTTCATTTTAGAACAGTTTAGTAAGTAGTAAACCTGGACTCTCAAAGTCTCCATAAAAAAGTTATGGCCAAACTGACCTTCATCTTAATCACAATACCCAAACCTAATAGT
Source organism: Phoca vitulina (assembly GCF_004348235.1). Classification (NCBI taxonomy): domain Eukaryota; kingdom Metazoa; phylum Chordata; class Mammalia; order Carnivora; family Phocidae; genus Phoca; species Phoca vitulina. The sequence continues at coordinate 70,747,416 of NW_022589707.1, read as the reverse complement.
TTCCCAAACATGCAGGAGCCCTAAACAGAATGACATTCCAGTAACATATGCTGAAGTTACAACTGCTGACCATGAATGCTGCCAGTCCTAAAAAAACCAAGAGCTGTTGTTTACCACGGTGAGAAATGGGATAAGAAAGAATTATTACTCTTCTTGACTAAAGCTATATTGTCAGTCTGCCAAAGGAATGGTAGTTAAAATTCTTCTAAAAATTATACTTCTGGGGACATGAGTAACTATCACCTATAATAAATATATCTATTTTTTTTCAATTTTGACTATAATTTGAAGGGAAGATTCAAGAAGCAGGCTATTAAAGAGAGGGGTAAAAAATTATAGGCGTAAAGCAAATTAGTAAATAATAGTAATTTAAAAATATTGAAAGAAGGAATTGTAGAAAAGAAAAGCATACCCTCTCTGCAGATAAAGCATGCCTTTTTTGATACTTACATCACTGGACCATGTAAAATTCCCATCAATTATTCTCATACTTTGTCATTTAGCTTACAATATACAGTATAAACTATGGTAACTGACTGTGTTGGGTTAGTAAGATAATGCCTGGTCTGGATCACTGAATATGTCTTCATAGTAACAATGGCATAAAAATACTTAAAAAAATCAATTAGCAATGATGGAGGTCTTTTCAGTAATGACATAAAAAATAATAAAATGTATTTTCTATTTGGTAAAGAAAAGTACAGGCAGAAATAAAATCTATTTTAATCACTACGTGTGTGCCTTAAGAACAATTGCATGACCAAAATCAAGTATAGCTTTTAAGTGGCAAGTGGTAGAAGAAAAACTAAACTTCGGGAAAATCAATCTTTGAATGAGGAGTGGTTTGAGAAATGTTAGATCTTTCGATCTGTAAAGGAATAAATGATAAAGACTTTAGTTTTAATTTAGTTAAATTTACATTGTTCCATTTAAATGACTCTTAAAACATTCAGAGTATTAACGGTCTCAAATATAACAAAAGAAATGGGGAATAATTTAATAAATTATAATCCTGTTTTAAAGATTCAGATTTAAAGATTTATTTATTTATTTATTTGAGAGAGAGAGCAAGCACACAGAGGGAGAGGGAGAAGCAGACTCCCCACTGGGCAGGGAGCCCCATGCAGGGCTTGATCCCAGGACCCTGAGATCATGGCCTGAGGGTAGAAAAAATGAATGTTTTATTTCTTAGATAAGATTACATGTTCTTATTGAGGAAGTAAATATCCAGCGTAGAAAATTAGAAAATAAAGGGAGCAAGAACAATATGAACTGTCCCCCAACCCCAAACATACTTCCAGACTTTTTCTAAGGATAAAGACCTTCTTTTTTTTTCTGAAATGTGATCTTACAGTACATCCTCTTTTGTGACCTCTGTTTGTCATCATTTGTCTTCATTTCACCATTTCTGTATTGTACCTCTGTCTCCATTTCTTCCATTTCCATTGCACTTTTTGACTCTTTAATGCACAGATTATATTTAAATTATCTTCATTAAACCTAAAGTTGTTCCAATCAGTACCTAAGAATCGTTTTTTGCTTTGATGTCTCTAAAATTTCTTCTCACATTTATTTGTTTTTTGTTAAGATTTTATTTATTCATGAGAGACAGAGAGAGAAAGAGAGAGAGGCATGATGATGTGGGACTCGATCCCAGGACCCTTGGATCATGACCTGAGCCGAAGGCAGACACTTAACCAAATGAGCCACCCAGGCGCCCCAATTTGATGTTCTTGAAAACTTCATCTGTCACATTCGCTTATGCCTCCACCTGTTTCAAAAGTTTTTACGACCAAAACATCTAACACTTATGAAATGGGAAAGAGGATAACTGTGTGTATTTATGTATGAGACTAATAATACCCTTAATTACTAACAAAATATATACTGAAAACAGTTCTATTTTTAAAAACGTTTTTGTCCTTGCTCTATATGGTCAGGGGTGTCCAGTTAAATTAATGTGTTTTAAAGGCACTTGGACTAATTCCACTTTGGGTGGTTTTTTTTTACCATCAATTCAATACATAGTTTCATTTGTTTCAATTTGCTTTCAGGTTTTAGGAATGCTATTTTTTTCCCCTTTTAAATATGTTTTGTTTTACAATTATACAGAATATTTAGATGGTTCTAGGAAAAAACCTATGAAACAGCGTATTCGAAGAAGTCTAGCTGTTATTTCTGTCCTCTTCGTCCTCTTCTCTCTTATTTCCAAAAATATCCATATGTTTTCTAATTTCAAAATTATTTTTCCAGCTCTTACAATAAGCTATATACATACGTATATACTAACAGTTAATATGTTTGCTTTTATATATTTTTTAAAGATTTATTTATTTATTTGAGAGAGAGAGTCAGGGGCAGAGGGAGAATCTTAAGCAGACTTTGCACTGAGCAGAGCCCTACACGGCTCGATCTCATGACTCTCAGATCACAACCTGAGCCCAAACCGAGTCGGACGCCTAACCAATGTGCCACCAGGCACCCCTGTTTGCTTATATTTAATGTATTCCTATTTATACTTAACAGGTTGCATATACTGTCCCCTTCTTAGGTACACAATAGCATATTACACCACTCTCTCCATCTAGCTTTATTTAACAATATATACTGGAGAAAAATCCTTAGTAGTTTATAGACATATTCCTTTTGTGTGTTAGGATTAGTATTGCCTAGAACTTTATCGGTTTACTTTACTGTGTGTATTTAACTAACCCATGTCCCTTATTGATGTACATTTGGGTTTTTTCCCCCAGGCTTTATTTTTCAGGTATTGCTACCATAAATAGCCTTTTACACATCATTTTATTTTTCATATTTTTCTCAGTGTATCTTTGGGATATGTTCTTAGAAGCAGTATTACTGGGTCACAAAACAAATGCAAAAATGTTGCTAGTAATTACTAAATTTCCTTCCAAAGTGGTTTTAACATTTTGCATTTCCATTACCAATATAGGAGAATGTTTTATTCTTTTTCATCCACACAGGGTATTGCCAAACTTCTGGATGTTAGCCAATACAATATGTGAGAAATGGGATCTCAGGGTGGTTTTAATTTGCAATTTCTTATTATGAGCAAAGCAGAACATCTTTCCATATTTTTCAGAGCATTTCTATTCCTGTTCTCTTTGAGCTACCTGAATATTTTTTTCATTTTTCTATAGCACTGGGACTTTTGTTTGTTTTTATACGTTAATAGATTTAACAGATTACCCATATCTACTGTACAAATTACTTTTTTTTTTCAGTTTGTCATTTTCTATTTTTCAGTGGTGAATTTATCAATTTACTGATATTTTCCATTATTTTGTTTATAAATTGTGTCCTAATATGGACAATTTTCTCCATTTTGGATTTTTAGTCAAACCTACCACCTATGTTCTCTTCTAGTACTTTTAAGGTTTTTTTTTTTTTTTTTTTTAAATGTCTAACCCATTTAGAAGTTATCCAGCACATGATAGGAGGACTGGACCTACATTTATTTTCTCTATGTAGCTCTCATTACACAAACTTATTTATTACAAAGTTGTATCTTTTCCTCCCTGATTTGAGATGCCATTTTTATCTTACACTGGCATTGCATCCTCAATTTGGAATATTTCCAGATTTTCATTAATGAGGTATGTTTTTAATTAACACTGATTTGTTGACGTGAATGGGACAGTTGTCCAAAAGAACATCCTACCTTCTGATTTTGTCTGCTTGCTTCCTCTTGATGTCCTTTAGCTTATTGCTCTGCCATATTTTCAGTAAACTGTAAGTTAAATGTAAAAGCTTGATGAATTCAAATGAGACATTTTTGATTAGAATAATCATTGGTGAAATTATATACCTCATATTATATCACAGCAGAAATTACATAATATCTGGTTGACCTACCCTCAATGATGCTAAAATTATCCACCGCATTTGTTAACATAAATGATCTCTCTGTTGTACATTTTTCCCTTGAGATATGTCTAATAACAAAAATTAGGATTAAGTTTCTTTAAAATAGATTGATATATTTTATAAAAATAATACACAGACTAGAGGACAAAAATAATTGAAAATGTGTTTGTTAAGGTTGCTAGAGTTATATATATATTATATATAACTTTATATATAAATTAATTATATTTTATATATAAATTTATAAATATAAATTATATTTATATAATATATAATTTATATATATAAATAAATAATTTATATATAAATATAAATAATAATTTATATTATAAATATATATAAATATATAAATTTATTATATAAATTATATATAATTTTCAAAGTTATCCTTAACGTTGTATTTTCATGTACTTCTACTTTTATTTTTTATTTTTTTAAATGTTTTATTTATTTATTCATGAGAGTCAGAGAGAGAGAGAGAGAGGCAGAGGCAGAGAGAGAAGCAGGCTCCCCGCCCAGCAGGGAGCCAGATGTGGGACTCCATCCCAGGACTCTGGGATCATGACCTGAGCTGAAAGCAGACGCTCAACCATCTGAGCCACCCAGGTGCCCCTCATGTACTTCTACTTTTAAAAACTTATTTGTATCATTATTAAAACAAGGGTCTAAACTATCTCACCCAAATCATATCAGCAGTAGATATTTTAATTGGTTTTGGGTTTTTTGTTTTGTTTTGTTTTGTTGTTGTTTTGCTGTTGTTGTTTTGTTTTGTTTTGAGAGAGAGTGAGCGAGAGTGCACACGGTAAGGGACTGGGGGAGGGGCAGAGGGAGAGGGAAAGAGAATCTTAAGCAGTCTCCACACCCCGCACAGAGCCCGTCACGAGGCTAGATCTCAGGACCCAGAGATCATGACCTGAGCCGAAATCAAGAGACAGACATTCTACTGACTGAGCCACCCAGGCGTCCCTCATCAGTAGATATTTTAATGACATATGTATCATTCAAACATTTTCTCTTTTTACTTATTCCCTTATTCCAAGCAAAGGAAATGGAAGAATAGATCATATTAAACAATTTAAAAAAAAAATTGATGATTGTAAATTCTGATTTAAAAAATGTACTTATTATTTATTTTCAATTTTTTGTTTGTTTTTTATGAATTCGTTTTTCATGAATTTGCATGCGTTCCTTGCAGAGTCCATGTTAATCTCCTCTGTATCATTCCAATTTTAGTATACATGCTGCCAAAGAAAGCACTGTTTTCAGTTTTATAGAATTATTACTAATACACAATTAATCAATACAATCAAGATTTGACAGGTAATTATTAAACAAATCATTTTTAATGAGATGAATGAGTTTTTACTCTAATTACTTTATGTAGACATGGATTAATATAACTTATTTCTAGAATCATCCAGGATTCATCCTCAAATTTACTCCTCTTTTTCATGGTTACAAATGCCAGCAGTAAGCAATATATTTCATATTTTAAAAAATAAATAAATGGAAATGAAAATTATTCTAGCAGAGATATATCACTCAATTATTTAAACTTTTTCTGTGTTGTATGCCAAAATTATATTGTGATCTTTTAACCAAATTACTTTTAATGATTTATTAGCTGACAACTCAATTAGGTCCTCCTTTAATTTTGTTGAAAGCAAACACTGGAAACCACTAGAATTGTAAAAGCATTTGTTACCCAGTCATCAAAGTCAGGCATATCTTCAACTTTCGGGAAGTTTAAAAACAGGCTATACTAAGACCTATCAAGTTTCTAGGTTTTCATACAAATGTCTGAAGTTAAAGGAGGTTTCTTAGGCAATGGTTTTTTTTGCTGTTTTGTTGTTTGGCACACTGGGGATTTTTACATATAATGCCAAATGCACCATGGCGAGATCCAAGATATGTGAGGATAAGTGGAAGAGGGAGACGGGGTCAGAAAAGAGAACTGGCATAACATCTGCAGAAAATATCTATTCTGGTCCTCTGTCCATTTTAAAATTGGGTTATTTGTTTTGTGGTGTTGAGTTGTATGAGTTCTTTATATATTTTTGATATTAATCCTTATCAGATATGTCATTTGCAAATATCTTCTCCCATTCAGTAGGTTGCCTTTTGTTTTGTTGATAGCTTCCTTCACTGTGCAAAAACTTTTTAGTTATCAACCTAGTAGTAGTCCCCAATTGTTTATTTTTGTTTTACTTTTGTTTTACTTCCCTGAGACAGATCCAGAAAAATGTTGCTAAGGTTGATGTCCAAGAGTTTTCTTTTAGGAGTTTTATGGTTTCACATCTTACATTTAGGTCTTTAATCCATTTTGAGTTTACTTTTATGTATGGTGTACAAGGTAGTCCAATCTCTTTTTTACATGTAGCTGTCCAGTTTTTCTAGAACCATTTATTGAAGAGACTGTTTATTCTCCATTGTATATCCTTGCCTTATTTGTCATAGATTAAATGATCATATAAACATGGGTTAACTTCTGGGCTCCCTATTCTGTTCCATTGACCTATGTACCTATTTTTGTGCCAGTACTATATTGTTTTGATTACTATAGATTTGTAATAGAATCTGAAATCTGGGATTGGAATACCTCCAGCTTTGTTCTCCTTTCTCAGGACTGCTTTGGTATTTGGAGTCTTTTGTAGTTCCAAAGAAATTTACGGATGGTCAACAGACAAATGAAAAGATGATCAACATCACTAATCATCAGGGAAATGCAAATCAAAACTACAGTGAGATATCAACTCACACCAATCAAAACAACTAATATTAAAAAGATAAAAAACAACAAGGGCTGGTGAGGATGTAGAGAAAAGAGAACCTTCATGCACTATTGGTGGGAATGTAAACTGGTGCTGCCACTATGAATAGTAGTAGAAATACCATATGATCCAATAACACCACTGGGGGTATTTACCCAAAGAATATTGAAACACATATTTGAAAAGATATACACAACTCTATGTTTATTGCAGCATTATTTACAATAGCCAAGATATGAAAGCAACAAAAGTGTCCATCAGTAGGTGAATGGAAAAAGAAAACAATATAATTTAAGGACAGTATAATTTCAAGGAGTTAAGCACATCATTTTTCCTAGTGCTTACACACATAATTTAAAAATAATTTTATTATAATGAAAGGAAGATGTTATTTGAGGGTTATTCTAAGCATAGTGTAGTTTCATGGATGAAAGCATATGGCTTTTCCCAAGTGCTTGTATACATAAATTCAAAATCATTTATAAGTTAATGAAAGGAAGATGTTTCTTGACACCCACACCACACATACACCACAGACACAACTGACCTGTATCTCTGAACAACACATATGCACCACATATAACACACATACACCAAACACATACCACACACACACATACACAGCACAGATAAGTCACACTCACCAAGACACACACACCACACACAGTACACATATGCCAAGCTTATACCACACACACATCACATACATCAAACACACACCCTACACATACACAGCTCACACAGAACATATACACTACATATATCATCCATACATCATGCATACACATCACACATAGAGCACTCACAACACATAACCATACATACCACACACATAACACACACACACAAGACATAAACCATGGAACAGCACATAGAATATGGAATATTATTCAGCCATAAAAAATAATGAGATCTTAACATTTGCAACAACATGGATGGACCTAGAGGGTATTATGCTAAGTGAAATTGGTCAGACAGAAAAAGACAAATACCATATGATTTCACTTACATGTGGAGTCTAAAAAAACATAACAAATGAGCAAATAAACAAAAACTAAAACAGAATCATAGAAAACAAGCTGGTGGTTGCTAGAGGGGAGATTGTGGGGAATGGGCAAAATGAGTGAAGAGGATTAAGATTAGTCATAGAGATGTAAAGTACCACATAGGGAGTATATAGTCAATAATACTGCAATACTTTTGGTGACAGATGGTAACTATACTTATCACGTGAGCATTTCATAATATATACAATTATTGAATCACTATGTTGTGCACCTGACACTAATATAATATTGTATACCAACTATATTTCAATTAAAATAAAAGGGGGGAAACGGTGTAATATCTTGACTACAAGTATGTTCCGGACACACACATTTTAGTAGAGAGTATTCATGAAAGTTGAGAAGTGGAGTGGGAAAGTGACTTCCTTAACACTGTTCATACTTGCTTCTCCCTCAGAAAGTAAGTTTTTCAGGGGAAAATACCTCTCAGTTTGAAGAGCACAGTCATAGGTCATAAAAAAGTCATGTACAGTGCTTCTTAAAGTAAAAAAAAAAATGTTGATAGAAGAGATGCTGAAACGTTTCAAGAAACTAATTTAGCAGCTAACATGTCAACATTGTCTGACTTCACTTCTCTCCTTGATCTTCTGGAAACCTGTATGTTCTCTTTCCTGAAAAGACTTAAATTGAGTCAGTTGAAATCTGCTGTTCCTCAGATGAACATAGTTTGATCCAAATAGCAGCCCCCTTCCACATGAAAAGATTCTCAAGTTTAAGGGTTAGAAACTTCAGAGATCTGGCATTTAGTTTATTACAACAGTGACACGTAGTCCTCATGAAGCATGAGATAGACGATAAAATTTAGTAAATATTGTCTTCAGTATTATTATAGTAGGTATTAGTGCCTTAATATACTAGATATTAATGCCTTATTATAGTGTTCAAAATACAATGGTATGTTTATGCATATTTACACATTGTTATGTATTGTATATAAATTATTATTTGACGTGTTATATATTAGTGCTTAGGGAAAGACTCTATAAAGTTCCACTTAATTTTTGTTATTTGTTTTAGCAAGCTGAATTATGCCTTTCTCTATGAACTACCATCACTACCAACTTAGATTACTTAAAATAAAAGGCAATCCAGAAAGCATTGGTAGTAAATTGACATACACGTGTCAAAGTATTTAAAACGTTTTGGTGTTAGGTGAGGTATGATAAATTAAACAGAGATGGAAAAATGAATAGAAAATTGCATAGATGTTATGCATGGTAAGAATGTTTTTGATTCAATTCTAGGATTTAATAATATCTTGATTTAAGGCTTAGACAAAATTCAAATCTTTTAAAATTGAGGCTCATTGGCAAATATTAATTCTTTTTCATTTTTCATTTTTCCCTTAAAAATAAGTTATCAGAGTGTACTGAAGGGGCCATTTGTACATTTAATAGTTCTTATTAAATCAGAAACATTCAGACCGTTTCCTTGAAAATACGTATGGCTGTAAATACTAATGGAAAATGTTCTTGGCAAGTTAATTTTGGAGCTTGCCAAACCCCAGACATCTTAGAAATGCTTGAAGATGTTATAATGAACAAAACATACTACCAGTTCACTGAACCCTGGAGTTATGTGTCAGGAAAGTAGACAAAATAACAAATATGTTGTCATGCTTTCACTAAACCAAAGCCATTCTCATGCGTCTGAATTTAGACTGAGGGCTTCTTCCATTTTTTAGTTCAGCTGTAGGATGTGTTAGTGCGATTAAACCACTGGCAAGTTCCAGTAGGACTTGCCATCAGTTGCTTATAATGATCTCTGAAGAATTTTCTGAAGATTTCCATAAAAGGATAAGGTAGCATTTGATGAGTTGTCTAAAATTTACAGTAGGGGATGAATTTCCTACCAGTGATTCATGGAAGTTTTTTAATTAGAAAGAAATTAGTAAAAACACATGCCATATACATATATGTATATGTATATGTATATATATCTATATCTATATCTATATCTATCTGTCTATATATATATATATATATATATATATATATCTGAACCTTACCAATACGTTCCTTGTAATGGACCACAGGGCTGTGCAACCTCCTGCTTTTACATAGTATCCTGCTGTTCATGATACTAAATGTGAACACATAAGTAATAATTCCTCTTCTACCTGGCCAGAGACTATTTTCTCCTTCAATTTATTACCTAAAGCCTATACCTAGACAGTCATTCTTTCAGATGAATTAAGATTAGACATATATTTCAAACACTACATCAAGCCCTATATAGCTTATGTGTATATGAGGAATTTCACTTTTAACTCGAGAACAATCCACACACTCCATCATATATTATACATTATATAAAGCTACAGGGGACTCCAGAACATATGAAAATTACTTGATGAATGTTTTGTTTTTAGTCTGCTTAAATTTGGATACCTCTAAACTGAGATAATAGAAACTCTTTCTTGGGGTTCTTCTGAGGAATTACTAACAGAATTCTGGCAATCCAGTGGAGGACAGAAGGAATAAAGAGGCAAGTAAAGCTAGCAGCATACAGTGCATTCTGATTTAGAAATATCCAAAAGGCTGGGCCACAAGTGGAAAAACCATTGGAAAGCCATGAGTGCAAATGTTTTAAGAAGACAAGAATTCTAATTAGCCTGGATGGGAAACTCAGCATGAGGCTAAATAGTTGGTTTGATGTTTAGAGTCATTATACTGGACTGTGTCAGTAGGATTACACCATACCATTGTGATAACACAAATGTTAAACAAATCACCCATCTCAGAATTTCCTAAACAGTGCTTTACAGCCTTTAGAGAATTTTTGTTTTTAAATATTGTAGTGTTTTTTTCTTTGTTGGATTCCTTAATGAATCTAGCAGTCTTTATACTTAGCAGGAAATCTGGACTGATCATTTGAGGCCTGTTTTCTTTATCCATTGTGGAGTACGGGTTTACTTTTGGACACCTAATAAATCATGATCTAACATCTAAGAAACAGACTTATTGCCACATTGCTAAATCAAAGTGAAAAAAAAAGCAGAATAAATGACTGGTATATCTTTCACCTATAGGACATTAATGAATCAAGAAGTGATATTCTCTAGTAATGATATGCTAGACTCTAATAATACATCTATTAATGATGTTAGAATCCTGGTCTTACTATGTAGAGTTAGTAATGGTTTTGTATTTGAAAATGTTAAGCCCTTCCTTGTTTGTAGCTCACCAAGGAATAGGACCATATGCGATGCTTTTCTATTTCAGGCAATGCCCCCACTGCTGGATAGATTGCTGTTGACAGCTTTTGACCAGAGGGAGCCATTAGATTTTGCTGGCTAGCAAACAATTACAGCTTTGATATGAGCTACGAGGTAAAGATGAAAAGGAATACCAATGCAGAAAAATATGCTAGCTCTGTGTGGTCTCTAGACCCTTCTTGTGCAAATGAAAAATTATTTAGATGTAAAAACTAACAAAAGAAAACCAAAGAGAAAAAAAAAATCCCAAACTTATCAGGATTCTAACAGGTAAAATGAAGACTGAAAGAGACCTGGAAGAAAAACAGTAGAAACTTCATACCACCAAAAAGGAATTCAGAGGATTTGTTTGAAGATAACCAAACATGTCAATTCATGCTATTGGTGGAAGAGGTTTGAATTTCTACATTTGGAAATACACCGATTTTGTTCCTAGCACTGTAGTCTTAGGATAGCAGTTGTATCTTATATACATAGTGATGCAACAACACATTTAAGCTGATCAAGCTTGTGGGTGTTGCCAAACAACAAGATAACAAGAAATATTTGTATTATCTGGGCATTGCTGAACATAAGATAAATCAGTAATTTCTTATTTAAAAATACAGCTTAGACTAAAAACAAAAAGGCAACAACTATGGTGAATTTAAGACTCCATGGATACTGTAGTTACTAGAAAATCAAACTTAAATGTTTGTATTGATAAGCACACCTTTCTTTGACAGAAAAAAAAACTGTACTTAGATTCTGAAGTGAGTCTTACACAGAAAAGATAAAAATGCTGACTTCTCTGTGTACAGCGCTCCATGTACTGAGATTTTTATGAAGTGGAAGTAAATAATCAGTAATCTACAGGTTAAACTTTGAAATAAAAAGGTTGTGATATCCTAAGGAAAATGAAACCTTGTAATCTTTTACTATGATAAAGTAGTGCCATATTCTTTTATTAAAAAGCCCACGGAAATAGTCTTGGTAATTTGTCAAAGTACTAATACACCATTTAATTTTTCTTTTGTTTTTAACTATTCGTATTAGAATCACCATTTCTTCCTTCTGGATATTTTTGTCAGTATCTATCTAATATGAATAGAGTAGAAACGGACTTATTCAATAGGACATATCTAGTTTGGTTTTAGTATATTAGCTAAAAATGTACAGTTTGGCAATTACATACCGCTCTGAAAGGTGGGCATCTTCTATAAATACAAACCAGCCTTCTTTTAGAACAAAGGCATGTTAAATATTTCCCCCCACATTTTCTTTTGCAAGATTTCTGAAATAACATTAAACTGTTTTAATATGGTTAGTACCCTCTTCAGTTAAGACTGATGGTCTGGGTTTTGGAAATAAAACTATGATTATGGTAAACTTACATGATGACACTTAAAATAGACTTTCTTCCCTGAATCAAAAGGCACTATTCAATAAGCATAGTGGATAAAATGTAATTTCCCTTATAATAATATGGAGCCAGATAATAATCACTTCCTAATTCAGGTTTGGAAGCTTGCCTCAGTTGACACTTTTCCTCCAAATTTGAGGTTCATTAAAGATCTGGCTGTCTGTCATATATAACTACAAGCAGATAATCTCATCTTAATAGGGATATTTAATTTTTATTTTCCAAGTATATAATTGTTTCTGCTTTGCTTCTATTTCCCCATCTGCTCAAAGGGAATAATAACACTTAGCATATGGATTATTGGGAGGGTTATAAATTGCTTTGTACAATGTCTGGCACATGGTAAGTCCTCAAGAAATGTTAGCTAATTTTAAGACTGTTATTGTTTTTATCCATTTTTTTAGGGCTCAGAGCTCTTGCCATAACGTTAAATGAGCAAATTATTGAATTTAAAATCAATTGTCAAATGGAAGTGTTATGAAAAACATATGATTAAAGGTCTTTAAACATCATTATGTTTTTCCCATTGGCTGCCACACATCTAATTACAAATCTTTCTCTTTTCTCTATACAAAAACATCTTAAATTTTCAAAGCCCCATGAAGATGTATATTATCATAAGTAACAAATTATTAATATTGTCCAAAAGAATCAAATTCACAATAGCTTATAGGATATCCAATTAGTAACATATATATTGTTAGAATTTCTATAAGTGGATTTAAAAAATTACAACTCAATAAAAAAATCAAATTTATTTGAAATTCCATACATAAAAGCACTCAAATATTTTAAGAGGATGATGTGGAAAAATAAGAGGCAATTTTGAAAAGTAAGAAGTAAACACACCCAACTTAAAGAGTCAGCAATGCATTCTATTGGACTAAAAGATATAGGTTGATCCTTGCTTGGTTTTGTATCTGTGTGGGCATTTAAAAATCTCCACTTTGGTGTCTGAATTCTTGATCTCTCCTTATTCTTCCACCCCTTTCCCTAACTTGTTCCTTCTCTAACTTTTTGCTCTTTTTGTAGTCCAAACAGTACTGGCCTGAGCTAGTCTGAAAGCCATACTGCCAAAAATCCCTCTCCTCCCCCCACATGCTGTCTATCACGAAGTCCTGCTGATTCTGGTTCAAACTATTTCTCAAATTGTTTCACTTCCCTCTGCCTACACTACCATCCTTTCTTGCCTGGACAATAGCAACAATCTTCAATTTAGTATTTCCTAGTTTCTTCTTGACCCTTTTAATCTAGTTTTCTCAAAATAGAACAAAATCATAAAACAGAACTAATGGCACGATGCCCCTGCTTACCATCATTTGATTGGTTCCCTTCTGCTCATAAAGAACACCAATAGTCTTTCCAGGATCACCTTCAATCAGGTGCATTTCATCATCTACTTGACTCAAGCCAACCTGGCTTTTTTTCTCTCCCTAGAAATGTTCTAACTCCCTCTTTTCTCAGAGCTTTAGTATCTGCCCTTTTCTGTATCTGGTAGGCTCTTCTCCCAACCATGCCTCAGAAAATCACTATTTAAATTCTTAAACCTCAGTTTCACAAGCTAGGACCTTCAAGAGGACTTGTCCTAACCAAACAATGTATGTAAATGGTATCTTTTCTGTGACTCTGTCTCATAGACCCCTTTTCTTTTTCTTTGTAGCACTTATTGCTTTGTTTGCCTTCTTTATTTTACAATGATATTGGTCAAAAAAACAAACAAACCAACCCAGAAAAATACAAGAGATAAAAAAGTACACAACAGTCTACTGACACTTGCTATTGACTAGAATATACTGCCCAATTTTCTTGAATATGTTGTGAGAGGAGAAAAATATTACCAATGTCTGCCTTCCTAGAAGTGTGCCTGTTTTCACCCCATCTAACAGTGCATAAGGCTATTCCATTCTCCTGATCCTCCTGATGTGTAGGGAGTCTCCTACTTGCACCTGTTCTCACTGATTGTTAGTTTCTTAGGCAACTTTTTTTTCCCATTTTTACTGCCCCCAAAGATGTCCTTATTTTTCTTTTGTGACTTGCTTTCATAACATTTATTGATTTTATTTTTGAGTTGTTTTTGGTCATTTTTTTTGTTATTGACTTCTGGGAAGTGTTTTTATAAGTTCAGGATATTAATTCTTTGTATGTAATATATGTTGAAAATATTGTCTCCTAGTCTGTGTGTGGTTTTAAATTCACTTTACTTTTAGTTTGCTTTACAGTGTCTTTTGCTTCATAGAAATGATTAATGTTAGTGAAATGAGATCATCAGTTTTGAAAAATTTATAAATTGTTTTAGTGTCTTTAAAAATAATCTTTTCCTATCCATTGTCATTTCAGTTCTTATGTCTTAAACCTGTATTTGATATCCTGATTATTTAGTCTTCCATATAAATTCTGTCTTTCCTTGACAAGGTCCATAAAAATCCCAGAAAGGATTGTGACAGAAACTATCCTAGGAAAAATTTAAGAAGATTACTGGTAATATCAAGGTTTTTGATTAAATATATATATATTATTTCTCCATTTTAGAAGGTTTTTAAATGTACTGTAATAAAATTTTATAATGTAACATATTTAATAAAAGCCTTGTACAACTTTAGATGGCTTTAGTCTTTACAGTTTTTTTGTTTGTTTCGTTTTTGTTTTTTGCCACTGTGATGGTATGTTCTCTAATATACACTACACATATGTATAATGTGTATATATATGTGTATATATATATATTCTACTATATATTAATCTATTACATTTTGGGGTATACAGAGTTTTGTTTGTAAATCTTATATTCAAAAGCCATACTGAATTCTCTCATTATTCCTAATAATTTCATTATAAAGAGTAAAATTATTTTAGTATTTTATTTGTAGAAAATAACATGTACACAGAAACACCAAAGGTATTTATTCTTTCCAATTTTCATACTTCTTATTTCCTCATTATACTGCACTGTGTAAGACCTCCAGGATAAGATTAAATAGTAAGCATGATTTAATAGAGATATTTATATATTTTCATATTAAGTATCAAGTTTATTGTATGTTATTAGCAGGCACCCTTTAACAAGTCTAAAGGATTTGTTTCACTTAATTCTTTGCTAAAAGGACTGAACAAAATAGGCTTTGCATTGTTGAGATTACCATCTTTTCCTTCTAATGCGGTGTATAGTATTGATAGGGGACTTGTAGCTGTATATGCATGTATTCTTAGAATTAAATTCTACATGAACAAGATATATTTTTATTACCTTACTGAATTTCATTTGAAATTCTTTTATTAAGATTTTTTATTTATAGTTATAAGTGAGATAGGTATATAATATCATTTTCTTATATAACCTTTGTAAATGCCTTAATAAATGTCTTGGGCTGTCCAAACGCGGAAACAACCTAAACATCCATCAACCGATGAACAGATAAACAAAATGTAGTATATCCATACAATTAAATATTACTCAGACATGAAAACAAATAAGTTCTGCTACGTGCTACAGCATGGATGATTCTTTAAAACATTAGGCTATGTGAAAGAAGCCAGACACAAACAAGCAAATAGTGTATGATTCCATTTAAATGAAATTTTCAGAATAGATTTCCTTATTTTTCTATTATCTGAAATGGCCTCTTGAAGTTAGCCATTATTTATTTTTTCATTTAAAAATTCCTCTTTAAAATCATCTGTGCCTAAGATACTTTTTGAAGGGTAGACATTTACCTAATTAATACACTTTTAAAAAGCTCACAGGCCTATGCAAGTTTTTTCACCAGAAGACACTTTTGGTAGTAAATATATATTTTAGAACACTGTCTATTTGATTCAAGTTTTTTAATGTATTGAATTTGTTAATTCTATTTTATATTATGTTGTTACGTCATGTATTATATATAATATTTGTATTATAATTTAATAGTTCTGTATCTTTTACATCAAGCCTTTTAGTTGTTTTGTTCAAATATTCCATTCCCTTACTTAACCCAACTTTGTTTTTGTTTTATGCATCAATTTCTATTTGTATAATCTATTACTCACCCATAATTTAAATATCTAACTATGATGGTGACTTCGTTAATTTTTCTTTAGATTTCTATCAATTTTTCATTGTATATTTCAAGGTTATTTTATTTAAAGCATGGACAGTCATAAGTTTTCTATTATGTTGGCAGACTTTTGCTTTTGTTATTGGGCAACTCTTGTCTCTATTCCAATTAATGCTTTTGATTATTTTTAATTCTGTGAATAAGATTAATATTATCTGTTTTCACATATTTAGTATTTGTTTGATATATCTTTTACATGAAAATTCATTTCAAACTTTCTAGATAGCTTTATTATCTGTGTGTGTCTATATTGGCTATAGCCTTTTACATGGATACAATTTTATACAATCTAGTGTTCTTTTAATTGATGAATTTAATCCTCCTATTATTGATATATTTAGATTGATTTGTTAGATTTTATTTGGTGCTCTTTTTTAAATTTTTAAATTTTTTTCTTTTGACCTAACTTACCTTTTCTTGACATTTGTTAATTTGACAAAGCTATTTATGCTCTCCCTCTTCTTTTTCTTTTTTTTAACTTTGTTTATTTATCACCTATAATTTATATGTCCATTTTTTTAATGGTTATCCTTAATGGTTTTAGCCACGCATATTTAGCTTTTGGGAAAATAAACAAAACAATATAAATGATAACAAAGCGAGGCTATTTACTGAGAGCATGTATTAGCAGGGGAATTGCCCCATCATTTGCTTTTGGCCAAGATTTAAAGCCAAGCAGTGGAGAGGAAAAGCTTTATAATGAAAACGAGGAAAGTTTCAGGTATGCTCTGATTAGTGGTTGCTGGCATGGGGAAGCTAGAAGAAAATCTGACTAAAAATGAGTTATGTGAATGGTTTGGAAGGCATATTTGGCTTTTGCTGGTGGATCCTTGAGTTGGTGGACAAAATATAGGAAACTGATAGTCACTGATTAAGTCACGACAATTCTGGGCCAATTGCTGAAAAGGTTGTGAATTGGTACTCGGGCTGGGTGTTGTAGAAATGTAGGTCTGTGCTCTTGTATCATATATGCCCTGGTTACTGTCTGTTGATCTATTCAATCTCTCACTGTAAGTCTTTCTTACAACGTCTTAGACCATTCAATATCTCTACTAACCTCTCCATACAAAATAAGGCTTGATTACATCTTAATTAACCAGCACACTAAATTTCTTCCATCTTCCTTGACATAATTCTCTAGAACTTAGTTCTCTATTCTTAAAAATAAAATTTTGTATTATTTTATATGCAGAAGCAGTTAATGAAATAAGTCAATGCATGTTAAAATATTTTGGGCTTACCACTGCTTTTGCATCCCATTGATTTCTTCTCATTTTACCTTCCCTTTGACTTAAACGTTATGATTTGAAGATGGTACAATCTCTTATTCCTTGATTGTCTAGAAATGCTTTTATATGGTCATTTGCATTTGGATAATTGTTCAGGAGGATACAAAAAATTTTCATTGGCAGTTATCTGTCTCTTAGTATTTTTAATATATTACTCCATTGTGTCTGGACATTACTGTGGATAAGAAGTCTGCTGTAAGACCACTGAGGAAAAACTGTCTTTCACTTGTGGTGCAACTGAAGGTTTTATATTTATCCTTTATCCTTGATGCTATTTTGTTTAAAGATTTTATTTATTTATTTGAGAGAGAGAGAGAGAGAAAGCATGAGCAGGAGCAGAGGGAGAAGCAGACTCCCCACTGAGCAGGGAGCCGGACATGGGACTCGATCTCAGGACCCTGAGATCATGACCTGAGCCAAAAGCAGACGCTTAACCGAATGAGCCACCCAGGTGCCCCGCTTTTGTTTTTCTAAGTGTGGATTTGTTTTTATTTATCCTGAGCAATACTTGGTATTCATTTTTAATTTAATGGGTTTATGTTATGTTCAGTTTTGGAAACTTCTCAGCCATTGTCTTATTAAATATTTGTTCCGTATTATTTCCCGTATTTGTTTTTCTTAAATTGCTTTTAAATTTATGTCGAGGCATCTTAATCTCTGTTTTTATGACTCTTTAATATTTTTTATCTGTTTTACGCTTCATTTTGTGTTACTTCCTCAGCACAATTTACTTACAGTTTGCTATACCCCTTTGGAGTCCTCACAGACTTTATATATTATGATTTCTTTTTCTTTCAACAACTAATATTTTATTTCCAAGTTTTCTAAATTGTTTATATTCACCTACATTTGTTTTATTTTGCTTCATTTTGTTTCAAATATATTTCTAGACTATTTTTCCTTGGGTTATATTTTCTGAGGATTCCAAGAGTAGTGGTGTTAAATAAGTTAAGACTATTATGTTATTTTAATCTCCTCTGAAATCTTGTGATTACTGCTGTTCTTAGATTTTTTTTTTTTTTGGTAGAATTATATTTATTCAAGTGTTTTGGTATTTTAAGCTCCACGTGCACACTCACACAAACTGTTTCTCTCTATTTCTCTCTCTCTCATTTTTTAGTGGTATTGGGATTGCTTCTACCTGGTCCCTGGGACTCTGGTGTATAATCAGGTCTTATTTTAGAAGTTTGAGGAATTTACACCATGGGAATAGTTCCAAAATCCAGGAATCCAAGCATGGAGAGTTTGTCTCAGTTTCTGGTTGGGAGGTTGGCTCTGTATCCTCCTGCCTCCCCAAGCAAATTGCTTCATGCTAGGCAGAGCCCCCGTACCAGATATTTTTCCCCTCCTTTATGTGCGGGATGGAAAGCCCCACTCTGGCAACTGGTTTCCAGCAGAGTTTGGCTGTTTTCCCAGTATTTACCCCAAATACATTCAGTCTTTCCTGCTCCACAGAAGTTAGACTCCTAGCAGCTTCTGACTGCTTCCAGATCTAGAATCCAATAGGCCATCAGATTCAATTCTGATTATTTTATCCAATTCTTTTCAACTTCTTGAACTTGGAGATATTTATCTTTTTTCATCATTTTTGAGTGAATTTCTTTAATATTTGCTTTTTTATATTTTATCTGTCATGGTTATACATTTGAAGTGGGATGGGGTGAGCTTCAAAGCATGTATTTGCAATATCATTTTCCCAAAGTTGCATTTTATTTTTGTTTTGAACATAGTTCACTTTGACTAAATTACAAACCCAGTGAAAGCAGTGGCTTTATGTGTTTTGGTCATGATGCTTAGAGTTGGTCTTGAATAAATATGCACAATACCATGAATATGAAAAACTAAATAATGAGATAAATAAGGAGAAGGATAAACAGTGGATGACAATTAACAGACTTTACCATTAGACGTCAAGAACTAGGCTTTTTAAGTTAAGCAGAATCCAAGAAAGCCCTGTAGTCATCAAATGTTGATAGACATTAAATAATGTCTAGCATTTTCTGGCCTACTTTGTGCTTAACCATTTATTAGGCACTTTGTCGAAGAGTAGTCATTTAAATCTCCCAAAGCAACATTTTGACATTGGTATCATTCTAGGTATAAAGATGACTAAAATGAAATTCTGAGGTTTTGAGTATTCTGTCTGTACTTACACAACTCAGTCCTGAAGAGTATTTGAATCTACATTTGTCTTCAAAAATCATGCTTCTAAGCACTAGGAGTGGAAACTCTGAAATGTGGAATTCTTTGTATAACAAATTTTCCTCATCTAAGAAAAATCAGAACAATGTTCTCATAATTCACTTATTTATTTCTTCATTCAATAGATATTTGTTGACTTCTTTCCTGCTCTGTGCCATATGTTGTGTTGGACGCTGAAATCAAAGAGTGAGCCAGAGATATATAGTATTTTACTTCATACAAATGTGGAGAAAAGCAATGCAATAGTTATGAGAATGACCTATTAAGAATTAAGAATAATTTCTTGCTTCATATAGGTTATCTTTAACATAAGACAATGTAAACAAGGTAGAATTTATCTCAACAGGCTCTAAAATTTATTATTTTACCCAAAATATATAGCCTTCATTTGAACTAGCTTATATTTATTAATTTTTCCAAACCGAGAGGGGCTAATATTGCCTCTTTCAGTAATGTTGAAAACCATGTAGAAGGAAATACTTTATTTCTCTGGGACATTAACCAAAACTATGTTGAAATAAGCATAGTGTGATCATACTAATAAAAGTTAATCATTTTTAGAGGCATCTAAAATTTAAAATTTACTTATTTAGTATGAGTTGTCTATAACCCCCTCCTTTTTTACAAGGTTCAGTTTCTTCCAGGGTACTGTTGGGAGTGGTTTATTTCATATCCTTCCTGTTTAACCCACAGGAAGCCTCTGTTTGTGCTTGCCTCTGGTGCTCAGGTTCTGGCAGGGACCCCTCACTGCTCACCTTGCACTGTTTTCTACTGCAGCCCTTCCCATGTTTTCTTGACTCACACAGTGAGAGGTTGGTATCAAGATGGGTAAGGCCACGTTTCTCCTTACTGCCCTGCCAATTCATTCTCCACACAACCTCTCAGGTCCACAGGAGTTGATCAGGCTTTAGGTAACTCAAAGGAATAATAACTTAGAATGAAAAATGTGCAACTGATGTAAAACGTCTGTTCCTATCGTTCAGGTGGAAATTAACCTAGTAATTAAAGCCATAGAGGAACCTGGTCTCTTATTATACCCATTTCCTAATCTAGATTCCCTGGTCTCAAATTTGTGCACCCCACTATAAAAGATGCCTTTCTTCATATTTCCATGTTTTAAATCTCTACCCATCATTGAATTATTTAATCCTTTTTAATATAAACTGACTTTGACTAAGGACCTTTCCCCTTCCTCCAGTGGTGTGTTCTCCATATTTGAATTAGACAAGAGGTCAGAAAATGTCAGCCTATGGAAATGGCTGGCAAACTGTACTTTGGGGGAAAACACAATGGTCAGAAATTTTTTTTTAATTTATTGCCAAATAATTAAATTTTGGAGATTTTGTATAAAAAGTTCAATTCTTGTCTTCTAATAAATTGAGAAAGTTAGAAACCCAGGATCCATATTTCTACATGGAAACAATTAGATACCATGGAGTGGCTTCATCCCTCAGAAGAAAAGTGTGCAACCTCTAGACTGTCATAGAACTGCTATTCTCCATTGGTTATATCCTGCTGGTTTTATTTATTTTTCCCACTTGCTGCCCCCTGAAATCATGTGAGTTTTTGTTCTTTTGTCAGAGAAATGCTCCAGGTGCCATCAGATGGTTGAGACCCCAACCAGTCCTCTTCAGGTCTGATGCACATTGAAATCTACCCACCAGCCAAAGTAATTTTGCCTGTTTATTTTCCTTATTCCCAAAATGACATTTCCCAAATGTTAGTAAACTATGTACTACCTTTGCCATTTCTGATATGTCCAAGTAGCACTTGCACATTTTTTAACTTAAGTAAGGAGTGGATCAAGGCTTTTTTTCAGGAATGTCAAGGACATTTTAGGCATTTTTGAAAGAACAAGCTTTATGGAGTCAAAATTGAGACTTATACAAGGGGGAAAGACTGGAGAAATGAAAGTTGGGAAGACTCCCTCCAAGAAATCAGGGAGTGCAGGAGTCACAAAAAAGCTAGAACCAATGGCTAGACTGCCTATTGTGGGGGATTCCCAAAAAGTTTTTGGCAAATCCCCAGTTGGCTGTAAACTTATTCCTATGACCCAGTCTGCAAATGCTGCCAGAGGACAATGTCTTCTCCTTCTTTGCCTTCCAAATTTTGTATGAGTGCTTCTCATTCTTGGAGCTGAACCAGAAACTGACAGGCAAGGGAGGCGGGGAAATGTAATTCCCAGCTTTCCTTCTCTGCAGTCCAGGAAAAGCTTAGAAGGGAAGAATAGGGCTAACTGTCAATGAATATGTGACACAAAGAGGTTTGCTTTTAAAATAAATCTGGTGGTGAAGGAAGACTAACAAAGGAAAACGGAAGATTCCAAGATCAAAGCATCAGAGCCATTATGAGCTGGTGAAGACTAAGAGTTCCATAGCAGGTCTGGGCCTGGTACCTCAGGTTGCAAGAGTCTGACAACAAGAATGGTGGAGCGACATGGGATGTCCGTCATCCCACCTGAAAGGAGAGACTACATCATTGACGGAAAGTTGGACCACAATTAGGCCATCAAAGACTGAACTACGAATATGAGGATGAAGGATTGTGGGTAAGGTGGGGCTGCAACACAGGAAGGATCCATGGTTTTGAGAGGAAGGACAAGCTCTAAAAGAAAAAAAAAAAATTAAAAAAGAAGAGTGTGGAAACTGGGGAGACGTTAGAGAGACAGTCTTGTAATGTGAGCTCAAGGTCTCCAAAAGAACAGAAAGAAAAGGGTAAATGGGTAGAGAAAAGTGTGTTCACGGCATGAGTTTCCACCAGACCATTCTGTGCATGTTGTTTCTGAGACTAGATGGTCAATGTCATGTGTTCGCTGTTTAGTGAGTTGACCTAGATGTGCAGTCCCTGTCACAACTCAGTTCTCTTGCACATTATGGGTAATTCATGTCATGCACCCAGGGAAAGACTTGCCTAGGCAGTAATGGTAGAGCCAAGACACATACACACACACCCCTTCTAAAGACAAAAATTCATTCTCAGAAACAGTACAATTTGAACCCAGAAGAGTAAGAAATATTTTTTTAACTGCTCTTTTCTGGGACAGTACTTCATTTTGGCAGTCAGGTCAAAAGAATGTCAATACCTTTCCTTTACCAATGATTTCAGAGTGAACCTCTCAGGTCTGTCCAGAATAAGAAAGAAGCTGAAAACTAAGAAGTCGTTTGTCCACTCTTTCAGCTACAAAAGATGGGGCCAGAATTTTGACATTAGTCTTCACACACGCTAAATTGAAATCATGGCTCTGGCTTCTCATATTCCTCTCTTCCTGACCGATGGGCAGAGGAGGAGGGAGGGAAAGGGGATATTTTTAATCTGCTTATCTTTTTTGTTACATTAGATAAGAGCAATAATTCAAAGGCCCGTTACATTACTAGTGTAGCTTAAGCAAATATACGTGGCATACTTAATAGCTGATTTCTAGTATGCGTGCATCAAGCAATTACTAGAGTTCTACATGCTGCTGCACATAAATTACCTCACACAGTCCACTCATTTTTTTTCAACAGGCAGTGATTGAATGTACCATGTTTCAGGAATGTGCTAGGGGCTGAGGTTACAAAAACATGTCAGATGTAGAGTTTGCCCTCAAGGAGTATTCTAATAAGGGATATAGGCATGTAACTAATGATTACAGTGTCATAACTGCTAAGATTAGAGCATGATGTGAAAGATACTGAATTACAGGGAAGAAGTATATAAATAAGATAAGAGATGTTAGAAAATTTTCCTGAAGAGATGAAATATTTCAGTTATATACAATAAGTGCAGGGAATAACGGGGAAGGAGTAATAAAAAAGTTCACAACATTATTCAATAATTAGAGGGATTAATGACTGTTGAGGAAACTAAGGACTGTTCTTACTTATCACTAAACCATGAAGTAACTACATTGTATTTTATGTGGATTTAGTTCAATCTTGGTTATTAAAAATAATCTATTTAGTTTTTTTGCGGCAAAAACACTAAATTGTTTCCAAATATACATTGTCTTTTTCCTTATTAATGGAACTCCAATTTTATTTATTTATGTATCTATTTTTAAAATTTTATTTATTTATTTTGGAGAGAGAGAGAGAGCACGTGAGCAAGGGGAGGGATAGGAGGAGGGACAAAGCAGGAGGGAGAGGAAGAGGGAAAGAATCCCAAGCAGACTCTGTGCCAAGCAGGGAGGCTGACATGGGGCTCAATCTCATGACCCTGAGATCATGACTTGAGCTGAACCCCAGGGTCGGACACTGAACTGACTGAGCCACCCAGACGCCCTGGAACCCCAACTTCTAGACAGGCACACAACACCTAGCATAAATCTTGCAGCTAAAACTGGCCTGTGATTAGGTTGTTGCCCATAGGATACAAGCAGGAGAAATGTCCTTAAAAAAACAGCAAGATATCCTTCTCCATTCTTTCCACCTCCCATGTGCAGAAATACAGACACGGTGGTCAGAGCTAGAGTAGTCTCCTTGGACAATGTAGTAAAAACTGCAAGCTGAAAATACTAGAGAAAAACACAGAGGGAGCCCAGGTTCCTAACACCCAGAAGATCACACTCTCCCTGGATTAGTGATTTGGACTTTCTTTATCAGAGGCATAAGTAAATGTGTATATTGGAGTTTTTATATTATTTGGAACCAAGAAATTAAAGTGAATACAGTTTTAGTTTTACACCCCCCATTTTAAAATATCTTTTGGTAAATAAAAAAATCAAGTAGAATAACAACTAACATTTATTTATTTTTTTATTTTTTGTGACTTTTTTTGTTTGTTTAACAGTTAACATTTATAGACCACATTTGGTGAGCTAAGATTTTACCAAGATGTACGTCTCTCATCTAATTCTGCCAACACCCTACAAAGTAGGCACTATTATTACCTGTGCCAGTTTACAGGGGAGAAGGCTCCAGGTCATAGAGTTAGTGAGGACAGACTCAGCATTTGAACTAGGCAGCTTAAAGCAATGCTTGGCTTTTCCTGGTCAGGATGTTCTGCCTCCTTAACTACATATAAATTTAAAAGAAGGAAATTCATTTTTTCTAAAAATCATAAAGATCAAATTATGAAATTTTGAAAATTTTACTCAGTTTCCAAGATATATTTTCTATATTTGCTACTAAGCACATAATAGGTAACGTTTCAAAAACTAATGCAGACAAAAATAAATTATACATATAATATACATATTTTATATAAATATATATGTTGTAGTGATTATGTATAGGAAATAAAAAGAGACAAAATCCAATGGCAGACATAAACAGAGACATACATAAACTTGTAAAAATATAAATTTAAAAACAACTTAAAATTTTTCTTTTTAAACATCCAGATGTCCAATTTCATATAATTCTACCATTTCTGAATTTTTCTCAATTGATAAAAGACTTCTGTTATTATTAAGTGAGCAGTCAATAAAAGTAGGAAATTTTTCCTGAAAAATATAGGTAGTCATATAATTTCTAAGCAGGAATGGACCTTAGAGAAAACCTAATTCAATCTCTTTAATTTATTGATAAAGAAAGTATTGCTCAGAGAATTAAGAAAACTGTACATTACAGCAATTGCAGTTAGAATGGGAGTTAGATTTAGTTTTCCTAATGATCAATGTAACAATGGTTCCACTACATCTCATATATGTAGTAGACCATCTTCTACTTTCATTTGATGAAATGTAGACCATCTTCTACTTTCATTTGATGAAAAAGTAGGCAACATGTTTCAGTGTGGCTAGGCAACATCCCTGAAGCAAAGAGGAGGATTATAGGGCATTGTACAGAATGAGGGTTATAAGTAGTAATTTATTGTACTCAATTTATCAACCGGTCCACGGTCCTTAATCTGAACACAGCTATGGCAGGTCTATGAGCCACTGGAAATTGCATTGCTAAATGTATACCATGTACATTTTTCTGATGAATGTGTCCATATTTTTTTTGTTAGACTCTCAAAGTTGTCAGTTGAGATCCAATGCTGTCTTCAAACACCTGACTATCCTCTGAACCAGTGCTCCTTTCTACCACCTAATGCAATATTCTATCCTTGTTAAGTTTTATTTTTTTTCTTTTGGAGGACAGATGTATATTTTAAGGAACCATGCCATAATTTTGAAACAGAGATATCCTGGCTTATATTGGCAATTCCAAGAATGGGGGAGTAAAGAGAGTGTGCCCTGAATCTCTTTTAGCAAAACAAAGTGAATTCGCTTTTAGATATCACATCCTTTAGGAAAGTCCATTAAGAAGCTCATTTGATTTAATAGGTGTATCACATGAACCTATTCCTTAGGTATGGTGGTCAGGCTTTGGAGTTGTTCCCGAGACTGTCAAAAACACCAGTCACGCCACACATCTCACACTCTTAACTAAGAACAATTCTGCACAGTTAGGAGCCTTTATCTAAAAAGAGTTTCAGTATAAAGTAAACATGGTGAATGAATTCCCCTCCTTCCCTTCGAGAGGTCATGTTCGAGGTTCACTGGCGATGCAAGCTGGGAAGGCCTGGCCTGTGCCCACCTGCTAAGAATTAAACAGAGATCTGCAGTCTCTTGTGCAATCAATGCCTGGTCTTTAAGGAGAGGTCCTAAATTTGTCACCAGAAACTCTGACATGTTCACAAGCCATTTATTAATTTGAGTTAATTTGGGCATTATGGAATTGCTCTAACTTAAACATAACAATTCTCCCAATATGTGAGAAAATTCTCAAGCAAAGTCGATGCATGCATTACTTTGGGTAATCAAGTTTGCCAAGCAGGTTTTATTGTACTCTTCTCAGCATGGTGCTTAGTATTTAAAACCCCACCACATGTTGTAACAATAAAGTTATTGCTTATCAACCAGACCAAGTTGACAACCAACAAATGTTGCCATGAGTTATTTCAGGCTGGATTACAATCCTCTCCTTGGAAACCCATCAGCGTGTGTCTAGTAAGTAATGTTCAATAATGTTCAAGGTTGCAAACTTGTACAGAAACACATTCAGAAATAAACAACAACCACCAACACAAAACAAAACAAAAATGGAAGAAAGCCTATGTGTGGAGAAATATCCTCCAACAACACTAAACTAATTGTTAAAATATATATTTTCCACAGGGGAAAAAGTAAACTCCTTTTTTTAAGGCATGAATAATTCTAAACAACACCATGTTTTTTATTAAAACCTAACCTTACAAGTAACACTGGACTATTCTTAGGGATGGATGGGCATTCATCACCCTCCTCTTTGATGGAAGGTGTTGATACATTTTTGGTGGTAGCTTAGCTACATCGTTCTTTAACTTCTTCAGAAGTTTTAGATGAAGACCATTTGAACTTAGTGATTTATGGCCACTTAATTTCTCATATTTTTTCAATCAGGTCTTTGTTTTGATTTCTCTGACAGTTCTTCACCTTCTCTGTACAAAGTAACTCCAGGGTAGACACTTCTTTATCATCCTGGAGGAAAGGCCAGGCACAAAGCACCCATTCAATTCCTTTGCATTCTTTGCAGTCTCTTTGGATTGCTTCATTCCCAACAAAGTGGTCTAATAGATCAAATCAATCTCCAATGGATTTTGCATTTCTGATATGCTGATCTCAAGGGAGCTGTTTTATTATGCATTTGGGGATCACTTTGGCTTTTTTTTTTTTTTTTTTTTTTGGTTTCAAACATTATCCTTAAAAGTCATTTTTTCAGGCTTTTATCACTTGCCTTTCATTCTTCCCAAACCCTAACATCTTACTTTCATTTTAAGTTTACTTTCCTCAAGTGTTCAAATTCCCAGTAGTGTATCCTTAAGCAGGATCTATGCTGTTTCTCTGGATTTTAATTTCCTACACCTCTTCTCTTCTGGCTAATCTCTCTCTCTCTCTTTTCTCTTAAACTTTTCTTTTAAAGATTTGAGTATCTACAGGTGTTCCTTTGATGTAATGTTCTCTATGAAAATGTCAAATTTGATTATATCATCGCTACTGCTAATTTTAAATTTCTCATCTTTTACTCTCAGACCAATGAGTCAGAAATGACAGAAGCTATACCAACACCAAGTACCCAAATTCTGTTTTTATAAAACAAAAACAACAAACTTTATTATCCAACAGTGAGACAAACTTCATGACTTAAATTTTTAACAACATACTAATTTCAGTATTGGCTATGCCACCTCTTAAAATGTGTCACTTGTGTCAAAGTGGTGAGAATTACAAGTTTCCTGTTTATCAACCCTGACCCCTCCCAGGTTCTGTATAACAGGCCTCTGCTGTAATGCAAAGTTTATGCCCTATATTTCAATATGATAAATCAATCACAATGAAACATAGGTTTCTTATTAGCATATGCCAATCACTCTTTGGTAATCTACCAACGCTTATGTAGAGTAACCATAGTTTATCCTTCTTTACATAAATAAAACAATCTGTCTCTCTCACTTTTCTAACCATTTCAATATAACACCTACTGGCAGACAAACCAAACTGAGCCGTGGTGAACCTATTCTTACTCC
Source organism: Phoca vitulina (assembly GCF_004348235.1). NCBI lineage: Eukaryota > Metazoa > Chordata > Mammalia > Carnivora > Phocidae > Phoca > Phoca vitulina. The sequence goes on along the minus strand of NW_022589707.1, from coordinate 70,719,011 downwards.
TTCCAAATTGAATGCATCTAACCAAATAGTTTTGTATTACCACAGATTCTCTTTTGCAAGAAACCATGGAAGATCTGCTCAATTCCTAGTATAACTGAAAAACATACAAAACTTCCAGCAAAATATGAAGGGGACTTTATTAAAAAAATGTATAAATCCAATACAAACTTTGCTGTTAGTAGGGAAATTTTTTCTAGACTTAGATCTTAGAACACCTTGTAATCATCTATTTCTCTTACACAAATCATTCAAATCACCAGGTCACTTGCAGACCTCATTATCAGTATTCTCAAGTGCCCAGAGTGTACAGAAAGCACACCTGGGTCTGTATGCATCGGGTAATGTTAGCATCTAAGTTCAGATTCGGAGTATCCTACCTTTGCAGGGAACTCAGGCCTTTTATCAAATAAACAAGGTTGAGATAAATGTTATGGGTAGAATTGACCCCTCCAAATTCAGAAATTGTAATGCCTAGTACTTCAAAATATAGCTTTATTAGGAAATAGGATTGTGCAGATGTAGTTAGTTAAGATGAGGTCATACTAGAGTATGGTGGGACCCTAATCCAACACAACTGGTATCTTTATAAAAAGGAGAAATTTGGACACAGAGTCACATATATAGGGAGAGCATCATGCAAAGACTGGAGTTAACACTATCACAAGCCAAGAAACTACCAAAATCTAGCAAAGAGGCCTGGAACAGATCTTTCCCTAGTACCTTCAGAGGGAACATGGCCCTGTGGAACACCCTCATCTCAGATGTCCAGCCTCCAGACTGTGAGACAATGAAAATAAATTCCCAGAGTTGAAGCCACTCAGTTTGTAATGCCATATTATGACCTTCCCAACAAATTACTGCAACAAAATTCAGTATCAATCAATAATTAATTCATCAATATCAAATAATCAGGTGGGCAGAGAAAAGAGAAGTTTATAGGAAGATTTTGAAGGATTATTATTTTTAGTGCAGTATAAAGATTTCCCTAAATCTTAGGTAAATATCAGCTTGCTCCTCAGTATTCACATAGCATTTGTTAATATCTACGTTAACAGTGCTTTATCATGCTATTATGATCATTTGTCTGCAGATATGTTTCTCTCTTGAACCTGAAATCTCAGAGGGCTAGGACCGTGTATAGCTTCTTCATTTCAGAATGCAATGATGATACATGACACATAGTACGTGTTCATAAAATGTCTTCAAAAAATGATGAAACCTGATTTGCTACAATATTGTAGAATGTTAACCAGATCATTCTGTTAAATAAAAGTTTTCATTCAAAGTAGTTATTAGTCCTTAACCAAGACACATGAAACAGTTCAATGTACTGGACTCCAACCGTACCTTTTCTCAATGCCATAACTAAAACCAAGAGATGTGTTGTCTGTTAAAAAGGGTCCTTAGAGATCAAACATACTGACGATAAAGTGGACTGAGCAGTTAAAGTGAAAAGACAGAAAACAGTCCCTGGTCTCTGACCTTGACTGCTATTTGTAGATTTGTTGTCTGTTTTTCAGAACCTAGCATTAAGAGAAGGTATAAAAATACTGCCATGTGTTCACCTCTATTCTAGGTCCAGGTTGCCCTGGCTGGCCAAGAATGGAAGTGTACAAGTTGAAACACACATCTTAATGTGAACCAGACTTGGTGGGGGATTCACCACTATATCCTGCCAGGTATCCAAGCCTTCCAGATACTCTGCTGTCTTTTGATGATCTGCCTATAAATTCTTTCAGTCTCTGAGCCTCAGCCCAAGTTTCTTCTGCCCCTCCTCCTCCCTCTGACCTCCCCTGTATCTCATCTGCCGTGTGCAATCTGACATAAGCTACTAGGGTTCAGTCTCACTTTCATTTTGCTGCATCTGTTTCACAATATAACCCTGATTTCTGTGTTTCCAAGCATCTTGTCTCCTGTCCCTGACAGATAATTCAGTTTTATTTTTCTGTCTCCAGATCTTAACCTACCTCCAGTTAATCAAGACACAGCAGTTCACTAGCAGTGTGGAAGCACAGATACTTGCTCTCTGTGCCCAGGCCCCACATTTCATCCAAAAAGATGCGTTCCCCCAGTAGCTGTGCTATTGACATGAATTACTATTGGCAGGTTTCTGTATATCAACCAAATGGATGGAAATAAAGCATTTATAAACAAAATATTTCTCAATCTCATTAGTATATAACATATACAGAGTATATTCATATAGTAGACCTGAATATGCATTCCTTATATAGAAACTATTTCTTGTATATGCTTAGTGTTTTTTCACAATTTTCCATAGGATTTAAGATAATTGAGAAAAAAATCTGCATACTTTGCTTTCACTGTCATTATTTTCCATCATCTCAAAAATATTTGATATAGCTACAGTGGAGATAGAAAATTAAAGAACTCTAGATTAAATGCAATTTAGAGTTATATTTTGTTGGGTTAATAAAATGTTTTTGAAGTCTATTTGTTGTTAAGGTGCAAAGCCAGTATATTTTCTAGCCCACCTTCCTCCACCTAAAACAAAACCAAAACTCAAAACCATGAATTTCCAAATGATCTTGAAAGAAAACCAAAAATCTGGCAACATTATGTTTACATTCCCGCATGGCTGGAATTGAGCTGTGATGTGGTTTCTTTAGTTTGCCACAGTCCTCACCAGTCCTTATTACCTACCAAGCTCATTTCACTCATCTGAGATAGCTGCTGGCTCTTGTATGCATTTAAATATGCAATAAGCATGATATCTTGATGTGTCGTGCAAATGGTTTTAAGCTTTAAATCCTACATCCTACTGAAAAAAAATTTCTTCAATAGTAGAATCCTGCTTATTGTCAAGTATAACTTCCACATGAACTGACCTGCTCAGTAGTTACACATGTCCCAGGTTGTAGGCTTTCCTAAAGTGCAGAACTTTGACCCTATGGATATAGGCTTTTTGTTCAATAAAGAAAACCATCAATTACATTATGTTGTTTGGTACCAAAAATGCTTTGATCTTTTTAAGGGTATTTATTACAAAGGAAAGCAGGGTGAGAGTCCTCTGACAGACATGCGGTTTTATATGAAAACCTCAAGCGTCTGTGATCTGTGACTTACTGGCATAAAACCATTGGTATAAAATGTTTCAGATTTGATCCACCCTACCTTTCTGAATTTAATTTCTAGAGTTTCCATTTATTAGCTATTATGTGTGGATGAATCAATCTCTGTGGACTTCAATTTCTTAAATTCTTACATTATCTTAAAGTTCCATAACATCTCTAAAGATCCACTAAGGTCTTTAAAGACTTGAGTCTCCGTAATTAACACATTTGAAATTCCTGACCACAACTCAAATATTTACAATAGAATTGTTTTGTGAAAGAATTGAAAACTGTTAAATCCACTGTTGTTTCACAGGTGGAATATTAAATTATTTTTAAAAAATACACGTTCACCAAAATATGTTCAATTTCACTTGGAATTTCATCTTAGAATCCTTATTCCAATTATCTAAAATTTTAGACTTATTAAAATGCAATCTGTCTGATACCTCACTTATATGTGAATCTAAAAAAAAGAAAAAGAAAAAGTCAAACACAGAAACAGAGTAGAAAAGTGGTTGGCAATGGCTGGGGGGAAAATAAGGAGAGGCTGGTAAAAGGGTACAAACTTTCAGTTATAAGATGAATAAGGTCTGAGGGTCTAATGTAGAACACAAAGACTAAAATTGGTAACACTGTATTATATTATTGAAATTCACAAAGAAAGAAGAACATAAATGTTCTCATCAAAAAAAGAAGAAAAAAAAGGTAGGGAGTAAATATGTAAGTTGATGGATGTATTAATGAACACAATGAGGGGCATTCTTTCACAGCGTATATGTGTATCAATTATCACTCTGTACTCTCTAAATATCTTACAGTTTTGTTGGTCAGTCACATCTCAATAAAGCTGAAAAAAGAAGTCCTCTTTTCCCCCAATCTTAGGTAATGGAAGCCTAAAAGGAAAACTTATCTCCACCGAGATGGGCAATCTGTACTTTCTCTTGAGAACGTTATTTGGCTGATTGTGCCACATCTCTTAATATAATAAAGTAGAATTTTGGAGTTTGTTTACCTCCTCTCCCTGCTGGACCCTGAGACACCCAACCAGTCATGCGATTTGTAAATTACTCATGCCTGGTCCTGCCCAATATTCTGCAGTTTTGTAACCAGCCATTTGTCCAAGCCTTGTCCCTTTAAAACCTTATCAAATGTCTTCAGAGTGGTATTTATGCAACATGTGTTTATTTCTTTCTCATTCATGAAACCATTGTTCTCTTCCTCATCAGCAGTGTGAAAGCAGGATAGCAGCATGGTTAAAAGCACAGGACTTGGTGAAGGTGCCAAGCCAAAGTTTCTATCGCTACTTTAACTGTTGCTAGCTATGTAGTTTTAGACAGTAACTGAGTATGCCTGAAAGGTAGGATCAATTTGAAATACCATTTTTGGGAAAAGACAAAATACTTTTTAGATGTCACCATAGAAGGCAGAATTAGGACCCACTGATGTATATGATTGGGATATACATTTTCAATGCAATACATATAAGAATATTCACTCAAGCAACGTCAGAATGGAACTTGATGTTTTATGAAAAATAATTTCTCCATTCCTAAATGTATTGAAGTAGAAGGAAAAAAAAATGAACACAAATTAAAGAAGGAAATTCAAATGTCAAATGGGAAAAAAGGAAAGTTGCATGAGGAAATAGTGAAGGATGTTTCTAGTTCGAGATTTTCAGCTTCTGTGGTTTGAGTTTAATTGAACTGACTTAAAGTAAATCCTAGTTCAAGTGTATTTTATATTGAATTTCAGGACTATTTTAATTTACAGAAACAGAGTTCGGTTTACTGAATGTGAAACGTTTTCATCACACAGATGAACATTATAAAATAGTTCACTTGAACTTAAAATTATTATATTTAAAAGATATAGGAGTATATTTAACTCTACATTGAATATTTTGAGAAAATTTAAATACATTTTATGAAAATCTATTCATTCTCAGGCATATACAAACACACATACACACACACACACACACATGCACTCAATTTTGTGTTAATTCTGCTCAAATATCTTTTGATCTGTTTTCCCTTATTGTCCCCTAATATGGACAAATCCAAAGGATCTTTGAAATGTATAGATTATTTATCAAAATAATTGAACTATTAATCTTAGAGTTTTTATTGTTCAGATATCATTTGTAAAAATAAGTTTTATTTTGAAACATTTTTTTTTCTGAATCTATTTCAACCAATTGCTTTTTCGCCCTTGATAGATTTTTTACAAGTAATTCCTTTGTTTCTTTTAAGCCTGGATGTAAAGAGAGAAATTACTGCAAACTCTGATGGTCTTTTTAATTATGTGAATACCTGTCCATGGGATTAAGTTGAGACCACCAACCCATTTCCTATAAACCATCACTTAACATCATATGTTAGCAATTTTCGGTCTCTTTTTATCTGGTTTGGATTCAAAATGGTAACATAAAGGTGAAAGGTCTGATTTTTAAAAACCAACTCCCCTGAGCCAACAAACCTTTTTAATTTTCTGAATTTAAGTTAATTATATCATTTGAGTTTAATGGGATTATCAACATGTTCGTCAACCTTCATTTCAAAATAACACTTCCCTGTTCAGATTAGAATCAACCTTTTAATGTTTACCTAGGTTACGAAAAGGACTAAAGAGGATGCAGTGTAATGCTAATATTTTTTACTATTCAATTTGGGAATGAAGGTACTTTTAGGATTTAATGAAGATTATACTTTTTTTTTTCAAGGTAACCATTTTGTTATGTTTTCCTGGAGTTGCTATATGAAATTTACTCACTGGTTAAATATTTATTTCATTGCAGCATTACTTTTTGATCTGAATTTTATTATATTTTTATTTCAGTAACATTTATAAAATGAAGGAATTTTTGGCATGAAATAGTTGAGTATATTGAATATTGTATCATCTAACCCATATAAATATACAATCAGTCTAAAATGAACAGTTCTTTATCTAAACCTTCATGAATGAGTAACGTTTAAACTTAGATTCTAAAAAATGAGGGTCAGTTTGAGACTATATCACTGGTTTCATAATTCACATATTATTAGTGTTTTTGTGAAGGCTTAATGACTCCAGTTTAACATTAAGGCTTTAGTCATTTGTGTCACATTTTTTTCTTGTAGTTTGTCTTCTTTTGTCATTTTAAAATTTATTTATTGAAGGACTGAGAAAAATGTAGATGAAATATTAATGAGATATGAAGTAAAGGTAGTAAAGATGAATGATAAAAGTACTTTTTTAAAGATAATACTAGATGTAGTAATTCTTTAAGAAGATATTCATTTCAAAAGAAAGTAACAAATAAGCCATTTGAGTTTTGATAATCTAATGAAGAGAAGAGAAATACATGAAAATATCTGAAAAATATTTTATTGGCAATTAGATATAAAATACATTGATGAAGATACTATTAAATTCATGAAACACCTCCAAACAATCATGACCATCTCATCATTGAATAAAAATACTGTGAACTGAAATAAACATCCCTATTTTAATGACAAAAAATTATAATTGACTATGATGAATTCTATTGATGATGAATGTGATCCTTATAGACCTGAAGCTTTTAAGTATTTATATTTTGTTGTATTTTTTTTCTCTTCAAGATATCCCTTAGCACCCACTGTTGTATTTATAATTTTGTCCTTGTTTTTTTTTTTTTTCCCCTCTTAAAGAAGAATCCCAAGGTTGTTTAGGCTTTAGGCTCCACAAAACTTGGATCCCCTCCTTTGTTCAAAGTAATACTATTGAAGGAAATATTTAAAATCTCCCAAGATTTGCCAGGCATTTTACAGTAAATGCCATTTTACACATCTTCCACTGTGTCCCTAGAACAAACCTCTCTTGAGATCCAGGTTTATTCTCTAATATTTACTACACATTTTTTAATAGAATTATCCAATTAAATCAATAGGCACTAAGTTAAAGATATGTATTTGAGAAAGGTATTTCAGAGTACCCTGAGATATTAGATATCTCTTTCTAAGATAGTGCTCTTTCTAAAAAGTGATTTCAGTATTTTAAATAAAAACAATTTAAAAAATTTAATTTCAGTTGCTGAGTATTATCAATATTTGATTTAACAAATTAACATTAAGACAAAAAATTTCCTCCCCTATCAAAACCAAATATTACTTTGAATTTACTTACAAGATAGGGAGCCACTAATCTCCTTTAAAGAGTTCAAGTCAGCTGGCATCGTTTGTCCTACTTGATCATATTTTTACAAATTGGCATATGCACCTCTATTTTTAGACAAGCTTCCAAATTGCAGAGAAATAGGAATATGGGAATATGTAGATATTAATTATGCCATTTTCTGTAGAATAATTATTTTAAACTGTATGGAATATTTTAAATGTTATGAACTGCATAAAAATGCATATTCCATAAGTAGGTCTAATAGCCTAAACTCATTTTGGCTTCCAACTGGTATAAATTTAAAAACTTCCTTACCCATCCAATTATTGACCATATTAAATGAGTGATTTAATTTTCTTTTATGCATGTTTTGATTTGCTTTTATTTTTTTCCTAAACAACACTTGTATTTTGATTTGCTTTTATTTTTTTCTAAATAACAGCTAATAATCTCTAATGCAAATCTGAGAAGTAATTATAACACCAAATACTTGCATTGCACCTAATATGTCATTCCCTACTCTCACCTCTTAACATATTTAAGTCCTTCAACAACACTATTATTTAAGTACCAATATTATAATCGTTTTATAGTTAAAAAGAATGAGACAACATAGCTTGCTGAAGGTCATGTAATCAGTAGGCAGTAGAACAAAGAAAGGATTTTTACACAGGCAATTTTTTCAGAATCCATGCCCCTACCCAACTTCACATACTCAAAAATACTTAATTTTCAAGAGAGCTTCATTCCAAATCCAGAGAGAGGGAGAGAGAGAGTGTTAAACCAAGTCAAATTAGAATCAAATTCCAATTTATAAAATATCCATTCCAAATACCACAGCACCTTCATGTTTTCCTCTAAAAAGGCTAAAATAGGCATATGTACTTTTCTACTAGTTAGGAAATAGATGAACCCAAAGACAAAAAATCATAGTTCAAGAAAGATTTAATAGTTGGCAGATTTTAAGATTTGCCTTTAAATCCTGACATGAATCAAAGTACACAAGTGTGACAGTTACCAAGAACTTGAGCAGAAAATGTTTCCTGAGTTTACTTGTTTTTCCAACACCTATACCTCAAGCTCCCCTGAGATTTAGAAAATGGAAGCATGACAACAGTCATAAAGAGTGACTGATGAATGCAATGTCCACGCAGTGTAAACTGTGGTACATTGGTGACTGCGTTTTTACAGTTCATCACCTTTAATGTGGTTAACCAATAATTTGAAAGTACCCTGCTCATTTCTAGTCACTATGCAGAGTTCGCTTTTGTTTAGGAATGAATGGACTGTGGGTGTCATTCCACAGCCATTATACAAATCCTTTGCTGTATTTTTACTTGTCATTCTTAGACAGTGTAATTTAAGATGTGAAACTAATGGTTCATCTTTTTCTTCTTTGCCCCATAAGACTAAATTTAGGAGATGAAACCAAGAGAAAACAGTTTTCCCAAATACAAATGTTCTCTTACAACTAACCAAGAAATAGTTTTTTCACATCCTCTGCAATTTAGCCAAGAAATAAAGTAAGAAAAGAGATATTTTAATAAAGATACATAAAAATTAAATGCATCAAAAATAAGACGAATAAGTAAAGGAAGAATACTTAGTTAATGTACTGAGAGAGAAGGATATCACCAAAGATGCTGCGCTAAAAACAAGGAAAACAAAATGGTAAGGAAAAAGGCAAAATGATTATGTTTATATATTATGCTTATATTAAATGGAGAAATGATTACCTCAATAATATGGTTGAAATTGGGAAGGAGAAATAAATTTATTGATTAATAATGCAAACAAAAAAATGTAATACCTTAATGAACAATACAGAGGGAGAAATGAAACAAATATAATTTTATGCAATTCTTACAATAAGGTAAGAAGACATAGCGATTTGCAGAAGATTTTCAGCACAGAGAACATTGACAGCTATGTTTTTCTAATTATTTATTTATTTGAGAGAGACAGCATGAGCAGAAGGAGAAGAGTGGGAGGGAGAGGGACAAGCAGACTGCGCTGAGCAGGGAGCCCATCGTGACGCTGATCCCAGGACCCTGAGATCATGACCTGAGCTGAAACCAAGAGTCGATTGCTTAACCGACTGAGCCACCCAGGCGCCCGACAGCTATTTTGCAATTATGGTTTAGGAGGGCCTTTCTGGAGGTGTGATATTTGAGAAAAGAGTGAAATGAGGAAAAGGAGATGACCTTGGAAAGGAAATTTCCATCAAAGGGAATGTCTCAACTTGTACTCAGGTTCTAAAATCTGAAATTATGTAAGGCTCAAAAGGAATTTCATTTAGGTTTATTACAGATCTCATAATTCAGAAGATTAAACATGACTTTGAGTATGTTACAAAGTCACAGAATCTGAGGAATACCATCACATAGCCATCAGTTGAAGAATAAGTGTATAAAAGGCTGAGGATCATGAAGCAAATTATTAACCCTAGATATAATGCTGAAAATACACAAAAAAATTTAACAACTTAGATAAATTCCCTAGATTTTTCATTGGTCAGTTGCCAGGCAATGGTACTTTTAAATAGAAATTGAAATAAAACCTGGTAAATGTTATTTGCCATATTTTCAAAGGACTTAAGATCCCTTACCTCTTCTACACTGAATAATGATAATAAGGGAAATTGCTCTTCATCGAGAGGAATAGACAGACACATAAAGTGGTATGTGCTAAATGTGAGGTTGCTGTAGTTTTTAGACAAAATATGAGGATAGTAGGATCCAGGCTGAAGAACAGAGAAATGACTGGAGAACACTGAAATGGGAAATTCTTTGATTAGCTCTCAGGACTTGGGGAAAGGGACAAATCAATAACCACTCCCAGAATTTGAATATGGTGGCTGTTAATTTAGATGGCCCCTACAGGACTAGAAAAGCATTGAGAAGAGAAGGTGGGAAATGAGTTGGGTATGCCACCCAACACCTGTTTCATTAGTGTTAGATTTAATTATCCAGAATAAGTAGATCAGCAAGGGACCCAGGGGAGAAGGAGTTAATGTACATGCCCAGCCTCTTCTGTCTTGCTATTTAGCTATATCATTTTGTACACTAACAGATTTTAATTAGCAATAATTGCACCTCGGATAAACCTCATTGGCTACGATACTGCCACTGCGCAAAGCTTGTACACTAACAGATTTTAAAGCTGTTACTTCCTCATCTTTCCTCTCTCTTGATATTTACCCAGTAATTTTATTTTATTTTATTTTATTTTATTTTATTTATTTATTTTTTTTTTTTTAAAGATTTTATTTATTTATTTTGACAGAGAGAGACACAGCGAGAGAGGGAACACAAGCAGGGGAGTGGGAGAGGGAGAAGCAGGCTTCCCTCTGAGCAGGGAGCCCGATGCGAGGCTCGATCCCAGGACGCTGGGATCATGACCTGAGCCGAAGGCAGACGCTTAACGACTGAGCCACCCAGGCGCCCCTACCCAGTAATTTTAATAATGACTTCACATGAGACTAAGAAATAACAGAAATAAATTATACTCTTTTTTTTTTTTTTGGTAAGAAAGAATATCCAGCAACAGTTGAATATAGAAACTTGAAAATCAGGGAGAAGATACAAATTTGGAAGTCAGCATATTGGTCAGGGGTGAAATCATATAGGTGGATGAAATAACACACAGTTTAAAGAGTGATAAAAGCAATTGAGAGAAAGGGATGCAGAGAGAAGACTAAGAAGTACCAGTGACAGAATAAAGAAAATCACATGCATTTAACAATCCAATCACTTAATATAATCCTGCCCTTCTTAGTACATCCGCAATGTGAGAATTACATTTAGACTGTGTATTATTAGTTGATTTTTTGAAAAAATTTGCTATGTTGTCATTTCAAATAAAACTCAAATGTTCTAAATGCTTATATTTTCTGTTTCTAGTGATATTGAGTACTTTGAAAATGACTTTAATACATTTTAATTACAAATTATTAAAAACAATTACATAAATATTTACATAGAAACCTTATCTTGTGCTTGTAAGGACACTTTGGTTACAAGTGACAAAAAAATCAGTAAGTACTAGAATATACTGGCTCAGAAACATAAAAATTCAGGGATCATTTGGCCATGGCTAGATCCAGGAATACAAATAATGTAATCAAATATTGTAAAATATGCCTCTTTTTTGTACCCTCTCTATGCTCAATTTTACTCTATGATGGTTTCATGCTCAAGCAGTTTGTCTCCTTGCCATCATCAGATATAGTTTGGATTATACTTACACTTAGCAATGCCAGAGGAAAGTGCATAGCATCCCTTTCCCAAGATTTGTATCAATATTTAAAAAGGAAATTGGATCTTTTTCTTTCATATGTACAATGAAATTGAGGAAGTGAAGCCAGGTGATTATAGATTCCACCCAGAGAAAGAAGGAACTGCCCTTCTCAAAGGAAAAGCAGCAAAGAAAAGGATGCCAGCAAGATAAAAATAACAGATACTCACTACACTACTTAAGTGTAGATTAGCGAAAAGGCTCAAACTTTAATATTTGAAAGATTTTGTGACCCATCAAAGTATGTTTTTTATTCATATAACAATGTAGAGTGTCCTTTCCTTCCTACTATTGCTTAGAGTAGTTCATAGTCTAAATCAGAATAATTAACTACTACTGTATGTTTCATCACCAGAACTCAGGAGTTCTAATGAAGAATTGGAATTGCTCTGTTTTGAATTTGTTAACTATTTGTTTAACCTGTGCTGTCAGAAGTACTATAAATCCATCTTGGATAATTGTGTGTGCCTTTTTCTTTTGCTAGATACCCAGGAACGTCACCAGGGACTATCTTTTCTCCACAAATGGCTAATTTTTCTTAAATTATATATTTAGATTGAAAGATGTGGAAATAGCATAAAGTATCAGGAAATCCACCCAGGAAGGAAAGCCAAAAACAACACACCTGAAGAAGTAGAGAACATAACCATTATGCCAGTGGAATATCAATTTAAAACATAAATAATCACAATCTCGATTGACTATTTCTAGAGCATTTTTTACATAAGCATATAAAAGCAATGCTACACCTCATTCCTTTTGTTCTGAAAGCTAACTATGGTTTAAGATTTACATATTTCACACAAAAACAATTTTATTGCTGCATTCATTCATCGTTCAACAGATATTTGACGAGCATCTATACTGTAAACCACTGTTCTTGCTTTTGCAGATAGACACAGTGTGTATCTCATTCTACATATTAAATAGTTTTAAAAATTGTTGTTGGCATATAGGATATGAAGAAAAGAGAAATTAATTATGACTTCAAAGCCTTTGATCTAACACAACAAGAGAAAGGTGATGCCATTCCCTGAGATGGGGAGAAAAAGCAGACTGGGGTGATATGTGGGGAAAAAAATTCTACTTTTTTTTTTTTTTTTTAATTCAAGTATAACTAACATACAGTGTTATGTTAGGTTCAGGTGCACAATATAATAATTTAATAATTCAATATGTTATTTAGTGGTCATCATAATCAAGAAAGTAGTTAGGCCTGGAGATATACATTTGGAAGTCAAAAATAGATAGATGGTATCTAAAGTCATGAGACTGGATAAAGTTTTGTAGGGAGTGTGTGAAATTACAGAAGGAAGGGCCAAGGGTAAGCTCTGAGGTACCTGATAATTTAGAAATACAGGAGAGAAGGAGAAGTCAGCTACAAAGATCATGAAAAAGTAGCTAATGAGGTAGGAATACAACTTAGGGGCCAACTGGAGAAAGAATTTCAAGGTGATGCAAGGAAATTAATAGCTACTGAGAAGTTAAGTAAGATGAGGACTGATGACTTGGAAATTTGGTGATTATTAATGCAGTTATTAAGATAAAAAAGAATGAAAGCTGAGGAAATAGACAAAGAGAATTGATAATTTCTTCCAAGAGTGTTGCTATAGAGAAGTACAATGATAGGGTGGTAACTGAAGAATGTGGGTTCCAGGAAAGCTTTTTTGAATATGGCTATATGCTATTGGAAATAATCTAGGAAAGAGTGAAAATCTGATTATGTAGTAGAAACAAAATGGATATTTTGGAAACAAAGCTCTGAGGAGTTTAATGACAAGATCTAGCAAAGCTGTGGAGGGATTAATCTTCAATATCAGCAGTGATGTTTCGTACATAGGAACAGGAAAAAAAAAGACCTAATATATAAGTACAGATGCAAGTGATTTTGAAGATTTCCTTCTTTTTTTATCAGAGTGGTATTATAAGGAAGGTCATTACTGAGACTGCAGGCTGGACAAAGTTGTTGACAATTTGAAGAGAGAAGAGAAGACATGGTGTCAAGTAGTTCAGGAAACTGGAAGGTTCATGCTAGGGCCTAGGAAAGGCTACACTCTCTAAAAAAGTGCTGCGAAGATGAGTGTTGATTCATGATATGTTCAAACAACACTCATAAGGCATAACCCCGATCCTACCTAATAAACAACCAAGGTATGTTTTCAGTGCATTCTATACCCCAGACTAAGGTGCAGGTTCTTGATTCAGTAATGACTTTGGAATAGAGACACCTGGGTGGCTTAGTCGGTTAAGTGTCCGACTCTTGATTTCCGCTCACAGGTCAGGATCTCGGTGTGGTGACATTGAGCCTGTGTAAAGCTCTGCGCACAGCGGGGAGTCCGCTTGAGATTTCGCTCTCCTCCCTCTGCATGCACCCCCTTAAAAAAAATAATGACTTTGGAATAGAAAGTTTTGCAAGTTATAGCAAATACTTGGATGGTGAGAATACAGATAGTAAGATATTCCTGTACTTTCACTAGAGCAGTGTTTGTAATAATGCACTATTGGAAAGAGAATAAATGTTATCAATAAGTACATAGATGTTCTTCATGTAGCAATGTGATACGCTGAAAGAACTAGTGCTATACAGATGGGAAGACATTTGCTTTTACTAATAAATTTTTTAAAAACGTAAATGATTAACACTAAGGTAGCATTTCATACCTTGAAATTTGTTTAAAAATGCCACAATATCAAGTTTTGCAAGGGTTTAGGAAAAACTCTCATTCACTGGTAGGAGAAATGTAAATAGGCACAGTCATTTTGGAGACCACTTTGGCAATATCAAGTAAACTTAAAAGGGTCTAAATCCTACAATACAGAAATCTCACTTCCAGGAATGTATCTTAGAAAAACTCTTGTCAGCTTACCTAGATGTACACAGCTTAGTATAAAAAAAAATTCAAATGCATATTAGCAGTAAAACAGATAAACTGTGGTATTGTTATAAGAGTGTTCTGGAGAGATTAAAATGAATAAACAAACTATATGAACTGATATAGAGTGTAACAGGAAGGAATATAAAACTTTGAGTGCAGAGGGAAGACTTGTTTTGCCGATTTGATAGTGGAAGATAGTGATGCTTCCATCCTTTTATTTTATTTTCTCAATAAATTAAAAGGTGAGATCCGAAATTGAGATATGGTGAAGGAAGGAACAGCAATTTGGAGGTTTGAGGAAAGAGAAAGGTATAAATTAGTCTTCAGAAAAGGAAATAAAGAAAATTCACTAGATAGATCTAATATTAACAAGCAGAGTTATAATTACTACATACCTTCCATTGCAGCACCAATAATCATTTCAGTATTAGTGCTGAAAGTTTTTATATGCACAGATTTATACCGGTAGAAACTTCTCAGAGTCACTAGGGTTGATTTGCCAAAATAAAATGTGGGCATTAAAAATATATCAAAAACATTAAACTCCTAAATCACTGTAGCCATATTTGCTCAATAACTACATGTGGCTAGTAGCTACCTTTTTGATCAGCGCAGATACAAAATTTCTATCATCACAGAACATTCTATTGAACAGACTTGGTCTAGAGCAGCGATCGGCAAACTTTTTCTGTAATGGACCAGAGATAAATATTTTAGTCTTTGCTGTCCAGTCTCTGCTGCAACTACACAGCTCTGCTGTTACAGTGGGAAAGCAGCCATAGACATTTCATAAATGAATGGAGATGACTATGTTCCAATAAAACTTTATTTACAAAAACAGGCAGCAAGTTAGATTTGGCATGAGGGCTGTAGTTTGCTTGCTTCTTCTGGTCTAGATCACTTTTATATAAATAAGATTCATTTACCCAAAGGTACTTGTTACTGAGAAGTATCTGGCATATGTAGCAAATGAAGGAAAAGAGATATTTCAAGAGAAAAACTAATAAGATACTGATGTAACAGAATAAATTGTATTGACATGAAGGAAACTGTTTTGCACATAACTAGAACACTTTAAATCAACATACAGATGCAATAGTTGATTCTTTCTGTTTACTTCTTTTAAATTTTCCCTCTAAAGTATCCAACTTTATTTTTAAACATATTCTGTAATGATCAGATATTTTTTTTAGTTTCCTGTAAGAAAGTAACATAGTACATGTTAAAATCTCCATCTCTCTATTTCAATTTTGGCTTATTATTGTCAAATTTAAACAAAACGGCATCTGCTTAACTCTGAAAGACAGGAGTTTACAAATAAAATGTTACTGGAAGTGGAGGGCTTTTTAGTCACTATTCTGATGGAATTGTCATTCTGCCAGAATGCCTCACTGGTGTCTATTAAAACCCCACTACACAGAATATTGGGCCCCTCCAAAGCTCTATAATTTTCAGGGCTTTGCAGTGGTTTTGTGGTGTATATTTACAGGGTGAGACTTTCTCCCTGGGTTTAAGCTGTTTTCTCTCATCTCTCTACCTCTCTAAAAATTGAAGCAAACCCTATTTTAAGTGTCAATTTAAAAAAATGTAGAAAGTTTAATTTACTTGATTATTTAAGACAGTGAAATCAATGATAATATAATTCTGTAGTTTCATATTTTTTTAGTTTTATATATTCTTTCTCTGTTGCTCATTCTACTAGTTCTCATATGGAACTATATACTATACATACAGATAGAGTATTTTTTGTTAACTATTTTGTTTAATTTGTAAACAATAAGAAAAATTTCAATGCCAAATTTATTTCCTTTACTAAAATTTGTGAGTTAACTTCTAATCTGTGGACTTCCATAATCTTTCATAATTAAAGTAATATTGTTAATTAGGTGGCAATTTCAGATAGATAATGATTTTTAGGCTATATATAATAGTTTAATGGTTAGAGTGGAAAGATTATAGAAAAAGAAAAATACGATCTGAAACATTCCATTTCTGAAACATAATTTCCCTTTCTATGTTCTAATTGTTATATTAATGCAGATACCTTTGATACTTTGTGCAGTAAATGTGCAAAAATATGTAATCTATTCTAACTGAAGAAATCTAAACATGTAATTTTTTTTTTAAAGATTTTATTTATTTATTTGTCAGAGAGAGAGAGAGAGATTATAAGCAGGGGGAGCGGCAGGCAGAGGGAGAGGCAGGCTCCCCGCTGAGCAAGGAGCCTGATGCTGGACTTGATCCCAGGATCCTGGGATCATGACCTGAGCCGAAGGCAGAAGCTTAACCGACTGAGCCACCCAGGCATCCCTAAACATGTAATTTATGTGAAAAGAATAATGACTGGTAAATAGAAGAAGGAATTTTCTAATGTTCACAGAGGTTACCTTTTATTATTTTTATTATTTTAATAAAAGAGTCAAAATTACTAGCATAGTATATCAGACTTGAGGTATACACAACTGTTTTACAAGATTTAAGGACTTTTTTGATAGCAGTACATAACACTGATGAAAGCAGAACTCTTTGGTACTTATGTTTCTAAACAAGAGAAGGCTGCCACACAGGGAGTTGGACCTGGAGTCATTGTAGCAGCACGCCGAAGTTGTAGAGGGCAGCTTATGTATGGTAAGTGGGATGGAGTTAGGTATGTTTTGTGAGCTCTCTGTGGATTATCTAATTTGAATAATTTCACAAGTTCTGGGGAATAGGATCTGTACGTAGCTACCTGGTACCCAAGTCCTGGGCATTTAGGGTGGGTGCACGGTGGACCGAAATTATGAGAGCCCAATAACTGAAGAGTTAGTGATGTGGACATAATCAGTTGCTCAAGAGGAAGAACTGACCCAGTCCCTAGCCAAGTTCTCAAAAACAAAACAAAATAAAACAATATTTCAACTGACTCTTTGATGTCTTGACATCAGCTCTGAGCGTAATTATTGGGCTGTTCAAGGGGCCCAACTAGTAAAAGAGATTCCAGAATGTAGGGCATAAGTTGCCCTTATCTTTCTAGAAAATATTTTATTATGAGAGTAAAAAGGAAGATAATAAGTAGAAGCATAAGGAATCCTTGTAGTTCAGCCCATAACCAAGTTTCCCATTTATATGGCATTAGCCAAGGAAACCAGATCTGAAATGTCTGAGGTTTCTAACAATGTCTTGGAGGCATTACAAAATGTGTTAAAAGTCTGAGTTATATTCCCGTGGTGACAATATCTTGGTGTATTCTTTGAGGCAGAGAGTCAGGTCCAGCAGTTAGATTTTTGAAGATATGAACTGATAGTTCAGTAAAGTCTATGTAAAATTTGGGTGTAGCCAAGGGGAAAGGGACAGTTGTGGTGGGCATGGTCAGAGATGCAGTGCCAGAAGCTGTGGTGAAACGCTGAGGTGGGGAGAGAAAGAAGACTCTGGGAAGTGGCTCCTGGGTGGGTCAGTTGCTAAGCGACTGCCTTCAGCTCAGGTCATGATCCCAGGGTCCTGGGACTGAGACCCGCATTGGGCTCTCTGCCCAGCAGGGAGTCTGCTTCTCCCTCTCCTACTCCCCCTGTTTGTGTTCCCTCTCTCGCTGTGTCTCTTTCTGTCAAATAAATAAATAAAATCTTAAAAAAAAAAAAAAAAAGAAGACGACGACTCTGGGAAGTGAAAGGTCCTCTCCCACAGAGTCAAGGCCTGGACCCATATGAGGCAGTTTGCTCCTGAGGAAAGCAGTAATCTCCATTTTTAGAATGGCACAAATAGTAGTTACCTCTATAAGATTTTCTTTCAGACATGGGAGCATAGGGTAGTATGTTTTGACAGAGAGCAGCTATCTTGGCTAAGGAAACAGTGAGCTAAGGAAATATGATAGAATCCCTAACACCAAAGGAAGAAAAACAAATGTCCAATGTCCAAAATTTCAGAGTCTTAGGAGAGGCAGCGTTTGAGCATTGCTAAGGCAGTGGTCTCAGTGTCCAGCGTGAATTCCTCTCCTGTAGTAAGCTCCTGAACCAGGGGTGGGGGATATCATCTCCACTGTAGGATTAGGGTATCCTTCCCAAGTGGATGCCCACTTGAGTGATGTGGGTCATGCTTCTGTGGTTCTGTTGAATACTGGGCTGAGCTATATATATACACACATATACAGATAGTGGTTTGTTGTTTTTTTTTAATATCTTCCCGCTGCTACCAGGTTTCTTTAATTCCGGGGCGGGGAGGGGGGCGGCACACTGGTTATACTTGAAGAGGGGTGGTGGCTCTTTTTACATTGATCGTATTGATAAATTTTTTCCCCTAGAGTCTTCAAATCAATATTGTCAGGGTTAGGGACAACTGTTGTATGTTTTATGGCCTCCAAACCTGACTTAAGTTGGGTTTGAATTAGCCCCTTTGCTGTGCCATGAGGGCATTATGGGTGTTTTCCCCTATAACCCTAAGGATTAGGCTTTTGTTGAAACAGAGCCATAAGTAACAGTGTGGGGCAGTGGAAGAGTACCAGGCCCACAACCCAGAGATGCTCAGATTGAAACCACCCTCTAACACAGCTCTGAATTTTCTTCTGACATGACTCTGCCTCTCCCTCCAGGCTGGCAGTCTTTTCCTAACAATCTCCCTTTTTCCTTTCCTGTTTTGGGATTCTAGTCACTATTCTCACTTCTTATCTTCTTCAATAACTTTTTTTTTTTTTAATTTAATTTATTTATTTGACAGAGAGACACAGCAAGAGAGGGAACACAAGCAGGGGGAGTGGGAGAGGGAGAAGCAGGCTTCCCACGGAGCAGGGAGCCCGATGCGGGGCTCGATCCCAGGATCCTGGGATCATGACCCGAGCTGAAGGCAGACGCTTAACGACTGAGCCACCCAAGCGCCCCTCTTCTTCAATAACTCTTAGCATGACTCTTTGGGTGGCTACAGGGAAAGGGGGCAGGGAGTCTCCAGGTCTTGACTCATAATCAACCGTCTCCTTCCATGGCTTCCCAGTCCATCTTGGAGGGATCCAGGTTTGCTTTTAAGAGAGCTATAGCAGCCTATCCTTGGGACTTTCAGCCCCCTTGCAGAAGTATCAGTCCCTTCACATGTTGATACAATGTGGCCCATAACAAGGCTCAAGCATGTTGACTGAGAAATTGTACAGTGTAGTAACTGAGTCACTTTGGCTGATGTTTTGGGAGGAGCAGGATATGGTATTCATTCCCTTATCCTCTTAAAATTAGACATTAGACCACTGGTCTCCATGGAGAGTATAGTTTTCTGGCGACAGCAGCACAGTATGCAGCAGCAAAGAAGACTAATGAGTCAGCCACAGCCAGCTGAGGAATACTGACAGAAATACAGAGGTGCCACCCTAATTACAAAAAGAAAAAGAAGAAGAAGAAGGATGATGATTTATTTTATTATTATAATCAGTAAAGCATCTATTCCATTTTAATATTTATATTAATATAATAATTGTTACATATAATACATTATTAATAATTGATTATGGTGATAGTTATATACTTTATAAGAAAAACTATTACACTGTAGAGTTTTTTTCTTCTTTTTTTAAATTTTTTTTTATTTAAATTCAGTTTAGTTACCATATAGTGTATTATTAGTTTCAGGGGTAGAATTTAGTGATTCATCAGTTGCATATAACACCCAGTGCTCATTACATCAAATTCCCTCTTTAATGCCCATCACCAAGTTACCTCAGCCTCCCACTCACCTCCCCTCCAACAACCCTCAGTTTGTTTTCTATAGTTAAGAGTCTTTTATGTTTGCCTCTCTCTCTGTTTTCATCTTATTTTATTTTTCCTTTCCTTCCCCTATGTCATCTGTTTTGTTTCTCAAATTTCACATATGAGTGAAATCATATGGTATTTGTCTTTCTCTGACATTGTACAGTTTTAAGAACAGTAAAAGCAGCATATTAATATCTAATGAATGAGACTTAAGAGTGAAGAAATTTACCAGAGATGATGAGAGACATTACATAATGATAAAAGGGCAATCCATAGAGAAGTCATAGTAATCATAAACATGTATGCATCAAACAATAAAGGTGCAAAATATGTGAGGCAAAACTGATAGAATTGAGAGGAGAAATAGACAAATCCACAAATAGAGTTTGCGGATTCAACACCCTTCCCTCAATAATCAATAGAACAACTAAAAAGAAGATTAGGGATATAGGAGAACTCAGCAATACCATTATTCAACAGCATCTAACTGACCCAATACAGACTATATCCTGGACCATAAGACACATCTCAATCATTTAAAAGAACTAAAGTCCTACAGAGTGTGTTTTCTGACCACAAGAGCATCAAGTGAAAAATCAATAGAAGTTCATATCCACTAACATGGAAGTATCTACAAATAGCTATCCATTATGTAAATGAATGGAAATCTTGATATTTTAACTACCCAAATCCCATAATTAATTTTATATAATTATAGTATAAGACAGTAGCAATAACAACCCAAAACAACAAAAGCCTTTGCATTCTGTTACTAGGTATTCACCTTCAAAACGTGTAGTGCCCTTGTCTAGATAAGACAACAGTATAGTGAAAAATCACAGATTGGAGATGTCACTTGGGATTCTTAGAAGCTATGTAATATTGAATAAGTTACTTAATCTCTCTCACACTCAAGTTCTTCTAGCATAAAATTGAAGATAACTACATTCCAACTGTGCAAAATCAATGAATTAGTATACATAAACTCACAGTATTTTGATCTTATCAAGCAACAAAATAAGCATTGTTCCTTTCTCATTTTACAGCTATGGCTTCTTGGAGACTAAAAGCACAATAGCAAGAAATGATGTTTTCAGCTAAAATGTTACCTGGGAAAATATTTTGTAGGTTTTATGTACTGTTTCCTATTAAATTTTTGATGTATGATATAAAAAATCCATATGGAAAAATTGCCCAAGGTCATAAACTAAATACTTAGTTTCATAATATTAGAATAAATAAGTTGAGGTGTTTTAGGTGCTATATTTATGTGAAATAAACTGTTAACATTATATGAAATAGAATTTTGAAATTTGGGGAAACTGGAATACAGTTATCAGACACTTCTCATCAGTTCAATCCTCACATCCCTCTCTCCCATTCACCTCTTTAGAGATAATAATAAGAAAAAATATACTGAGCCAAGTAAGATCTTGCATTGGTAATGGCACTATTTATTTTAATAACCATACAGGCAGTCATGGAATAAAATTTAAATGAACTGCACAAAGTAAAAAAATAAATAAATTAAAAAATGCTTTTGGGATAAAGTTTTCTAAATAGATAAGAGTTAAAAAAAAAAAAAACAAAAAAAACTCCGTAATGTAATTGCCAATTCAAATCATTTTAAACTAATGGATAGGATTTTAAAAGACCAAGATAAAGAGAGCATTCTAAATGATATCAATATTATAAGCAAAGACAAATTTGATACCATAAATAGGCCAGGTTGACAGAGATTATTGGTATGGGAGTAGTGAATGATATTCTGAAGATTTTGGTATTACTCAAATTTAATTGGCTATTATGAGCAAATTCTCTCTCTCTCCGCTCTCTCTCTGTTTTCAGTGGGGTAATACTGTGTGCTTAATAATATCTATCTGAGACACTCTGAGTCTTACTTGAAGTGGTAAGAGTGTGAAAACTGACAGAGGGGTTAAGAAGGAACTATAAACATGTAGGTGGCAGTGATTAAAACTTTAATAAATTGGTACATATATCAATGGAAGAGATGGAGCAAATGTAAGCTTTAGTAAGTTATAACTATAGAAATTAGCAAGTCATTATTAGGAGGTAAATTAACAAGTCATTATTAGAGGAGAAGTCAAAGTACAGGTGTTTGGAAAATGATAATTTAACTAATATAGCCTGGAGACTTTATGGATAGATGCCAGAGCCAACCAAAGTATGCACTTAAAATACAGAGTGTAGAATTTAGTATCAAACTCCAGTCTAGAGAGAAAGATTATATGGTCATCTAAATAGAACTGTAGGCCAATGGAAATTTTGATTGAGATAAGAGATTGAGAATAGTCTTTTAGGAAAAAGTATCTATGGGGGAGAAAGAAAAGCAAAATAGGGGAGGAAAGGAGAACCATCAATTAAATATTAAGAGTGAGGGAAGTGATAGGGAAGTGATAACAGTATGTATGGGGAGGAGTGGCCAAAGAAGAAAGCCTCACCTATAGGAGGTGGAAGAGGAAAAAGATAGGAGAGAAAAATAAGATAGTAAGTTATTGCTATAAATGATGCTGGATTTGCTGCCATGTCTTTCAAGTGTCCTAAACAAAGTATGGAATTGCTTTGTATTTCTTTTGGGTGACCAAACGGTGATTCTGGAATATACACCACTCTATGGCTAACCTATTTTTATCTCTTTTTTTGTCTAGAAATGTAAAAGCAGAATATTTTAACAAGAAAATAATCTTAGAGTGCAGAGAAAGTGGCATCAAGAAACTGGTAAGATGTATTTTGATGAGAAGAGTATGTTAGAGATGAGGTATCAACTGTGGGGCATTTATCAGAAAGTCCTTCATGTGGACTCTAGGAAATTTTGGATTCTGACATCAGAGGGAAGGAAGAACAAACAACAAGTATTTTGACTATTGCAAGACAAATATGACTTGTTTTGCAAACTTGCTTATCACAACACTTGCTTGTCTATGGACAGTTTTAGTGTTATGCTAAATAACTTATGTAAAACATAAATTTTAACCAAAATTTGTTAGACAAAAGTTAACTAGTTCTTTGGTTTTCACATGGTTTTCAACATAACAAGTGATAATTCCCCTGGAAAATTTCCGGGAGTCTCTTTGGAAAAAAAAAATGTGGAAGAGCAAAAGTATTTGTTTATATTGTACTCTTATCATCTAGGAGTAGGTTTCTAAGCTGTGAGAAAAAATAGAGAGGAGTTTCAACAATCTAAAATGTTTAGAAAGACATTTATGTTATATATATCTGATATTTAGTGATTAAAAAGTAGTAATTGATTTTAATTTAACAAGAAAACTAATAGATATAACAAGTGTATATGTATAAGTATATACATGCACACAAACTTCATTCATTTAAAAACCAATATTTAAGCCACTTACCTGAGAATCTGTAAACATTTCTGAAGGCAGATGAACTTCAGTATTATTAACCAGGTTTGGATCAATAAATCTTTTAGGAATGGTATATGGAACTAGAAATATGTAATAGGAGATCAGGTTTTCCAACACACTAAGAATCTTTTCAATTAAGCTATTTGTTTGTAAAATCAAAATGGAATGGCATTCATTTCCTGTAGTGAAGGTTTTGTTCCCCTAGAAGCTGCCAATCACTTTTTTTCCTATTCCACTGCTGCTATTTAGTTTAGTTTTTTTTTTTTTTTTTTTTCCTTTTCTTACCAATACACTAATAATTAAGACCTGGCTTGTCTTCTGGTTGGTAAAAAGCGTGACTAAGAATTCGGACTAAAAATTTTAAAAATTATTTACGTGTATATTTAAAGATTCTCTTCTGCCTATTTCTTCTGGTTATTATTCTACTCACTATTCAGACAATTGTAAAATTAAGTACCTTGAATTGCAACAAATAGTGTTCAGTTGTAAGACCTTATAAATGAATTTTTCTAAATTAATACTGGTCATGTTGCATGGATCGCTTCAAATAAAATGAAATTTATAAAATCTTAGAAAAATAGGTAAAATGAAACACACTCCTAGAAATTTGGATATGGCTAAGAGAAAGAAATATGTATGTTTTGAATACTATCTAAAAATTACTTTTAAGATTAATTACATATAAAAAAAGAAATGTTTATAATTCTCATCCTCATAATTCTTTGGATAACTGAGAACAATTGATGGAACTACTGTTATTTGAGAGAGAGAGAGAGAGAAAACCCACACAGGGGCAGAGGGAGATGGAGAGCGAGAATCTTAAGCAGTTTCCATGCCCAGCGCTAATTCCTACGCGGGGCTCAATTCCATGACCCTGAGATCAGACCTGAGGTGAAACCAAGAGTTGGACGCTCAACTGACTGAGCCAGCCAGGCACCCCTTCTGTTGGAATATTCTATCTTTTCCTTTATCTCCCTCTCATTCTCTATAAACTTACTTCAGCCTTGATTGCTTTTTCAATCTTCCCCATCAACCACACCTATTTTTTTATTAAAGTCACTGAAATATGTAAGAATAGTTCAGTTTATTAATAACATAAACCCTAGAAATACTTTAACAAAATTTGCTAGTGAGTGAAATTCAGCACAAAGCAAATACCCGATTCTCCCAATCAACAAGATAAACAAGAGACATTTCCTAAAGGCCAGGTGCATAAGTATGTACAAGGAGTGTTTTTTAAAGAAGCCAATGGTTCTGTTTTTGTTTAGAGAACTTATTCATCTCAAAAACAGGTACTGGAGTAGGGGTGGACCCTTGACATAACATGGGCCAATTAGATTTTCTCTCCCAGATACCTGAAGTGAGTAGATAGGGATATACAGATTTGGGATTCTAGACCACTATTTTGGAGTGGCATTATGTTTGTGTCATGTGTCATGTGCAAAAAGATTAATAAAGCATACCAGAGAGAGAGAGAGAGAGAGAGAAGCAGAGGTCAAAGTCATTACGAGAGCAGAAAGAAAAAAAAAATGCATCGCTTGCTGTTTTCTTGTTCTGATTATGACCCAGCTTTTCTAGCTGTAATTTTCTGTGAGATTCCATACTAGTTTTATTTAACAGCAAAAAAGGGCGAGGGAAAGGGAGTTGAGGGAGAAAGGGAGGGAGAAAGAGGATATAATAATAGCAAGAAAAATGTCTGTATAACCATAGAGGTTTCCAAGGAGGTATAAACAACCACAGCAATTACAATGATTAACACTGAATAAGCATATAACTGCTAGCATTGTTTACATTTACATGTATTAAGTAGCTTAATCAGGAAGATAAACACATGAAGTAATTATTACTATTATCTCTATTATACAGATAAGGAAACCAAAATACCGAGAGTTTAAGTAACTTGCCCAAGTTTACTCTCTATATCATGGAGGAGTTAGGAACTAATCTTTGGCAAAATAAATAAAACAGCTTCTTAGGTTTGGGGGTGCAAATTTAAAAATGCAAGCTGGATTGAACTCACTTGTTCTGGTTAAAAGAAGAGAAATTTGGAGCTCCTGAGGAAACCCAATAAGAAAGACATAGTCAAGAGAGTAGTAAGAAGAGGTTAAAAACTGCAGGAAAGCAAAAAGGACAAAGAAAGATATTCCTGGTGGAGGAGAGGTTTAAAGAGATTGTCAGTACAGGAGCTCCTCCCTTATCCAGACGGAGTATGTTCCAAGACCCCCAGTGGATGCCTGAAACTGCACATTGTACAGAACCCCATAAATCCTCTATATTTTTTCTCCTATACATACATAACCTATGATAAAGTTTAATTTATAAATTAGGGACAAAAGAAATTAACAATAACTAATAATAAAATAAGATGGTTGTAACTATATGCCATAATAACAGTTACATGACTGTGGTCTCTCTCTCAAAGTATCTTATCCTTACTGTACTACCCTTCTTCCTGTGATGATGTGAAATGATGAAATGCCTACATGATGAGATGAAGTGAAGTGAATGATGTAGGCACTGTGACGTAGTGTTAGGCCACTATCGACTCTCTGATGACATGTCAGAAAGAGGATCATCTGCTTCTGGACCACAGTTATCTCAGTTTCTTTCTTTCTTTTTTTTTTTCTCCTAAAAATATGCTTAAAAAGATGACCATTTAGAATATTACATTTCTCCTGTATATATCCACCCTGAAGAAGCATCCTTTCTTTCTCTGATGTGAATTTTCTGTATTTATAGGAGACAAACTTTAATTATTGATTATTTTTTAGGAAAAATAAAATATGTGAAACCACAGAAACTACAGGAAGTGAAACCAAGGATAAGGGTGGACTGCTTTAATAGAAATTTCAAACAGAGATTATAAATTTCTTTTGCATGAAATACAGCCTCTCCCCTGGTACTTCAGTACTATCCAACAGACTTGTGAAGTTTTGTGTGAGAGAGATCATGTATCCATTTGTGTATGTGTCCAATGAGGGGGCAGTGGAGAAGAGGTGGGTTTTCAAGTTTGCATCAATATGATAATTTGATAATTTCCTACAAGGAATTCTTGGGGGACAGCTTGGACTTCCTCTGGTCTTGGAAGTGAGGAATTTGATGTCAGTTTTCCAGGATTTGAAGAGGTAAGATTCCTGAGACTATATAATAGTAAGCCTCCTTTTTCATTTTAATTTCTGTGAATGAGTACTGTTCTTTTACACCAGACAAAGCCCAGTTGAATGGAGAATGTGAGCAGTCACTTAGAGTTGTAACAAAGTTCTGATTTTAACCAAATGCTCATTAGTGCAGAGGATACATGAATTCAAATCAATGATTTAGATACAGGTGATAAATTGCCTTACTAGGTAGACACATAGAATCCTATGACCGTAAAGAGGAGACACAAAGTCATTTTGAGATATGATAACCAGGAAATGTTTTTATGGGAAAGGTCTCCCATAACTGAGTCTGGATTGGTAATTTTTAGATTAGCCAACTGACTGCAAAAGGTACAGAGACATGAGAGAACTTAAAATATTTACGAAATTACATATAATTTGGTGTATATTTAACACCAGGTTTGTTGGTAACTAAGTGGAAATTAGGTTAGAAAGCATTTTACATAGATTACTGAGAACTATTCCGAAGACAAGAGGAAACACCTGAAATACTTAAATCCTGAGAGGCAAATTTATGATCAGAAAATCCACCTTTAACATTTAGAGTCAGACTAGACAGAAGAGATGAGAATAGAACCAATCAGAGATGAACCTTACCTTCCCCCTAAGAACTGGAAAAGTTCCCCTCACAGCCATGCATCTTGGAAGGAGAAGGGAAGGAGAGAAACAGTCCCTCAGGGACTGGAACCTTACATTGACTGACAGCTTAACTGGGAACGACTAAGATAATCTTATTGACAAGTTTATGGCTCTCCATTAACTAAAAAGTAGGTGGTTTGTGAGAAAGATTACAACAATTAGAGAAAAAAATTTAAAATCAACATCTGTTTTGTCCATGTGAGTACAAACGTGTGACCCTTCCACACTAGCAATAAAAGAAAAAAAAATAGATAGCTTTATTAAAGAATCACCAATGAGATGCTCAAGTTCATGTATAGTTAATAACATCCAGCTGTTATCCACATGCCTCAGCACTACTGCCCACCTGCTGGCAGAAAATTTTTATTATTTTTAATTAAAAATATTATCTTTTCATCCATACTTCTGAAATAAACATGCCATCACATGACAACTTGTTTTATCAAAAGTTTATAACATTCATAAATGGATATGCTTTGATCCGACAAGTCCCCTATCTCTAGTAAAATCTCAATTCATTTTTATTAAGTATCCTTGTGACACAGTTTTTTATTCATGCCATGAGATAAAAATCTGAGCATCATTCAGCTTCAATGTCAATGTTGTAAGAGAATCAAAGTGCAGGACTTGACAAGTTTATAAAAATTGTAAGAGGAATTAATATTATCAGGGGATCACTAAGGCCTCTATGATTGTGCAAAGACTATAAAGTTCCCATGTCTAAGAGTTTGGGATTATCTCAGTTTCTTTCTTTCTTTCTTTTTTTTCCTAAAAATATGCTTAAAAAGATGACCATTTAGAATATTATATTCCCCCTGTATATATCCCCCCTTGAAGAAGCATCCTTTCTTTCTCTGATGTGAATTTTCTGTATTTGGAGACAAACTTTAATTATCGATTATTTTTTAGGAAAAATAAAATCTGTAATTTAATGGAATGGTCATTGGGCATTGGTTTTCTGAGCTAATTTTCATGTTCTGACAATGTTAGTTTATTAAGACTCATGCTTGGGTACATTTGAAATTTGTACCATTAAGCATTTCTTGGTATTTCTAGAAGACCCTTATGTTTATATGCTCTGGAGAACAGAAGTGGAATAAAATATATAAATAAAAATATGTAAAGCAGAAAATGGCATGCTAAGAGGGAAATAATTGTAATCTACCTTTCCTGTCTAAGTAAACATTAAATAACACTGTAAAGGAGAACCCTGGACATCACAAAAGCAAAAAAACTCATTGGCATGTTTCGTTATAAGGCAGCCTGAAAATTCTTTTCTGCTACATTATATTCAAAATATAAAATCACTGCAGCAATGCAGTGTTAAATTTGAGTTCACAGTTTAACATGTGCCTTAAGATAACCCAAGATAAAAAACAACTTGCAAATTGTGTGCTAATAACTACAGCTTTCTTGTTATATTTGCTATGTTAATGAATTATGTCATTATGCCACCAATATGCAGGGAAGCAATTTAGCACAGCTAAATATTCATTGTATTTATAGAGGAAAATTCCAAAGACAGGTGACACTCATCTTTATTTATTCTCCTTTACTTACCAATGGATAAACAGTATAAACCTAACCACCATTTTCAGGTAAAGTTGCCCAAAAGATGAAAAAATAATGTCATTTTAAATACTAAAATTTATTAGGACTGCAACCTTGTCTGAAGTCTATATTGTGGTACTGAAACTCCTCATTTGGAATGATTTAATTATGATTTTTACTGAAATGTAGTATTTTACTAATTTCTGAAGGCACCCTAATAATTTTTTCAGAACATTAAGAATCACTTGAGAGACTTTCAAATTCTTAACTCTTAGTTTTAAACAACAACAATAACACAAAAGTCTCCCCCTTCTCAAGAGATGAATTTCTGGGGCCCCAAATTAAGTTAATATTGTAAGTAAAAAATAAACTGAAAATATATTCTCTGTAAATCTATCTGCCTTTATGATTATTGTTCATATGTAGATACGAATGTTCCCGAAGATCAGAGAGTAATGGCCTGAGTGTAATTCACGGTTGCAATGCCATGATTTGCAAAGAGTTTAATTAGCCAACGCACAGTTCTAATATTTAGGGCTCTTTGCTGAGTATGTTCTACATATGAAATACATTACAAATTGAGCTGCTGTCAGTCCTCCTTCCGGATTGGCTGGGACCACTAATGCAGTCCATCAACTCACCAGCAGACCATTACTTTCTCAGCAGCGTTCCCTGTGGACTTGCATTGCTCACTTTGAACATATTGCTTTAATAAGAGAATTATTTCTGAAAGCTTGAGTTATCTCAGGCCTCGGAAGAAGTGCTTCGGAACCTGACAAAGTGCTTTCTACAGTAAATGGTTTTGGAGATCAGAGAGTAAAATGTATATTTGGCCTCATTTGCATAAAAACATCCAGCACAGCTTTTCACAAATTAACACAAATTTGATAGAATATTGAATGATCTATGACTAAATTCTTCCATTTCTAGGATTCCAGATGTTTTTTATGTTGGTTGATTTACTTTTTGATTAGTTGTTAGAACTTAAGACATCTGTTGCCATTGTGTAGTGCAGAGTATGTTAATGGTATTACTAAATGCCATGTGTCTATCAGTGCCTAATCATGTGTCTAATGCTAAAGCAACTCCCTGGGTAGGCTTTTCTACACAGATGTGGAACACGAGACTGCTGATCATGAAATTCTGCAAAAACAGCATTTATGAAAAGCAAGTGAATGTTTGAATTTAGGTAGAAAACAAAGTGCTAAAACTGTACAGAAAATAATTCAGAAAGTTTCATAATTCTATTTGATCCTTTATTACAGCAGCTGTAATTGTACATGTTTTCTGTAACTGCACTGTATGTTTAAGAAATTTAATTTCACTATTATTGATTATACTAGATCCTTCAGTTTTCTCTGAGGTTCAAGAAAGTCAGTCATAGTATGCTTAGTGTCTCATAACATAGCAAGGTGGAACTAATGTAAATCAGACTCCGATTAAAAAGATAATCGTGTAGCTATCTCCAAATAAGCTGTATATACTCTTCCTTATTATTACATTATTACCCAATTTTTATGGAATGCATGTCTGTTGAGGGAATTTAGAGTATTTACTGCCAATCCAGGCTCAAGATTCTTTAACTATTGATAAGAAAAGCTATAAAGACATGAGGTGCTGACAGTATATTTCAGAAATCAGAAGATCACAGTTCAACTGATACATTGCAAAACAATTTTATTTTACATATGTAGAATTCACACTGCCCATAGTTCCCCATGCCTCTTTAGGCCCTAAATACTATCACTGGACACAAATATATGAGGAGGAAGAACCCGAATACTTTCTCTAGGCTAAGGTCCTCAATTAGGCCTAGAGCAGTGACGATCCCTTAATGGTCAAAATGCTATTACAATGAGTGAAAGTTAAGATCCCCTTTGTTTTAAATTATATGCAGATAATTTGTCACAATTAAAAAAAAATTTTCAGATTTTATTTATTTGAGAGAGATAGCGAGAGAGAGTACTAGCCAGGTTGGCGGGGGGGGGGGGGCGAGGAGCAGAGAGAGAGGGAGAAGCAGGCTCCCCGCTGAGCACAGAGCCCCCGAGGTGCCGTTCTATCCCAGGACCCTGGGATCATGACCTGAGCTGAAGGAAGATGCTTAACTGACTGAGCCACCCAGGTGCCCCAATTTGACACCATTTTAGATGAAATGGAAGAATATACTTTGATCAAAGAAAATGGAAACATGATAGGAGAATAGCATAGGGGTTCATACCTTAGCAAATCTTGGAGGTTCAAATGTAACTTTGGCCAAATTCCGGCTTTACCATTTCCTAGTTGTGTGACCTTTGGCAAGTTGCTTAGTATATATGTGCCTCTGTTTCTTAATGAAATGTGCAAATAAATATGACCACTTAATAATAGTTGGTGTAAGGATTAAATAATATGATGGACTTAATGTGTCCAACTTAGAGTACTCAACCACTCAATAAACTATAGTTATTATTATTGTTTTTATTAACATTCTTTCTTATAATTATGCAGAGTTATCATTATGAATCAAAATATCCTTATGAAAAATTTAAAGCAGACACTTAATTCTTACTCAAAAGAACATGTCAACATCAACTGTGCCCAAGTAAAATTCCTGCTGTTGTCCCTCTGTAGGTTTAATGTAAAGGATAAAAACTCCAACTAAAGTGTTCAATTATCACATGGAGTATATTTTGTGATTAATTAATCCTGGGGTATCCAACAGGAAGCAGGTGATTATGGCCTAATAGAAATACAACTCCCAGAAGTATTATTACATTAGATTAGAATATAACATGAAAATAGATTAATTTCTAAGAGTACTTTTCAAAGTAAATGAAATAAGATGCTTACTGCATCACCAGCCATCATGTCTGAATTTCATATTGGAAATAAAAAGGAAATACAAAGGCATAATTTAGGACAATGTGCCTACTGAGTCTGAATCCTCTTTAAGTAGCTTATAACAAGTTCCTACCAACTGCTCCTACACATAGCATATGGACCAGACTGTACACACGTTTATCTTCAAGGGAGGTATGGATGCATAGGTGGTTGTTGTTGTTTTGTTTCATTTTTTGTTTGGTTTTTAACTGGGTGCTGTGCCACTCCCAACAAAATCAAAGTTCTATTTTTAAGGAAGAAGGACAGAATGGATATTGGATAGGCAAAAAGCAGTCCTAGCTACAGTGGTGAAAATAATAATTAGCAAAATGCAATTAATGCAAAAATTAATTCTATAAAATGAGATAACACAGGAAGGGAAGAGGCAAGAAGTATAACTCCAAGAGATGATAATTCTATTTAGGAACAAAGTAACTAGAAGCAGCACAGAACTTCAATAATTGAATTATATAGTTCATCAACTGTTCATCAATTATTTTGGATAGAATGAAGTCTTTAAAGTCCTTTAAAAAATGGCTAACATAATACATGTCAGATAATTAGAAAATCCAAGAAAGCCCAAAATGGGAAAAAAAGAATATTTATAACCTCACTACAAGGAGATAACTGAAGTTAAAATTTTGTGTCTTTTTATTTTTTTTAGATTTACACATATGTGCACACATGCACAGAGTTTATAAATATATTTATTTAATCTTCTTTTCATAAAAATTGTAAAAAATTTTCCACATTTTCACTTTTTTCTACATGATTTAATGATACATACAGCATATACAATTTGAAAGGGATAGAAGACACTGCCCATTTATAGAAGGATGGAATTTCTTATTAAAAAGCTCTACTGTGAAGATAATGATAATGAGCCATGTGACTTACTTGCACTATAGTCTGAGAATTTCTCTTTTTTTAATTTTTTGTTGTTGTTGTTCAGTTAGCCAACATATAGTCTGAGAATTTCAATGGGGATTTTTGTTTAAAAAATTCTTAGCTTCTGGGGCACCTGGCTGGCTCCGTTGATTAGGCGTCTGCCTTTGACTCAGGTCATGATCTCAGGGGATCGAGACCCATGCCGAGCTCCCTGCTCAGTGGGGAGTTTTCTTCTCCATCTCCTTCTGCTTCCTTCCCCCTACTCATGCACTGTCTCTGTCTTTCTCTCAAATAAATAAATAAAATCCTTTAAAAAAATAAAAATAAATAAAAATAAAAAAAATTCTTAGCTTCTGCATGACATTCATTTTTTCCAACATGCTTTATGAGCACTGAGCTCACGAAATAGAAACAGACATACACATACACATGTTAAGGGAAGACAAAACAAGCTATCCAAACTCAATTTCTCTTATTCCATCTCAAATGAACTTTGCTCATACGGTCTACCCTATTTATGTCAACAGACCACAATATTTCCAGTAAGTAAGTTTCAAGTCACAGTTTGTGGAGAGGACTCAGAGCAGGCTCCAGTTATTAGATTCCAAAAAAACCCACCATCCTCTGTTACAGACATGACCCTTGGATTATTTTCTGTGCTGTTTTCCAATCTATAAAATGAGGATATAGCTCTTACTTCTATTCAATGCTTTGGAGAATTGAATGAGATAACAAAGAATTTAGACTATTGTTCATTATTATTCGGCATCTTTTGGTCTTATATAAGTAATAACAAATTCTATTAAGTCTACCTCGGCAACATCAGTTACATCTATGTCACACTCTTTGTTTTCACTACAACTAATCAACTTCACATCTTTATTGTCTTGCATTCCAACTAGCCTGACAACCTCCAATTTCTCCTTTTTCAGGACAATTAGATTAATTTTCTTAAAGCAAACCTCTGATAAACTTACTCTGCTACTCAAAAGTTAGCAGATCAAACAAAATATGCACAAGATCTGAATGAGGAAAACTACAGAACTCTGATTAAATAAATAAATAAATAAATAAAGATATATTCCATGTTCATGAATAAGAAAATTAAATATTGTCAAAATGTCAGTTCTTTCCAAACTGATCTATAGATTCATTGCAATTGCAATCAAAATCCCATCAGGTGATTTTATAGATATCAACAAACTGATTCTAAAGCTTACATGAAAAGGCAAAGATGTAAAATAGCCAACACAATATTGAAGAACAAAGTTGAGAACTGACACTACTCAACTTCAAACTATGGTAAACAGAACAGTGTGGTATGCCAAACCTGGAAGCAACTAAGACGTCCTTCAGGAGGTAAATGAACAAATTGTGGTATATCCAGACAGTGGAATATGATTCAGCATTAAAAAGATATTAACTATCAAATCATGAAAAGACAATGAGGAAACTTAAATGCATATTACTAAGTGAAAGAAGCCAATCTGAAAGGCTATCTCCTGTTACATGGTTTCAACTACATGACATTTTGGAAAAGGTTAAACGATGGAGACAGTAAAAAAATCATTGGTTGCCAGGGTTGAAGAGGGGCAGAGATGAATAAGTGAAGCACAGAGGATTTTTAGGCAGTGAAACGACCCTGTATGTTACCATAACAATGGGTACATGTCGTTATACATTTGTCCAAATCCACACAATGTACAACAGTAAGAGTAACCCTAATGTAAACCATGGACTTTGGCTGATTATGATATATCAATATAGGTTCATCCTTAGTTAAAAAAAAATACTATATTGCTGAGTGATGTTGACAATGAGGGAGTCTATGCATGCGCACGCATCTCTCAATTTTGCTATGAGTCTTAAATTGTTCTAAAAATATAAAGAATTAAAAAAAAAGTTGGTGAGAATTATCCATCAAGAATCAATGAAAGGGCTCCTAACATTCAAAATCTTCACAATCCAGGTCAAACTTACTATCCAACTTTATACCTTTTTACTTCACTTTTTCATTCTCATACAGCCAAATGGTAATATTTTCTCTGAATTTTCCTACATTTACTCATGTAATTTTTCCAAGTGGATGTAATTTCTTCGCATTTTCACATATATGAATCTTATCTATTCTTCAACGTTCAAATTAAATTATATTTTCCCCACAGAGGCTTTTCTTATCCTCCAGTTTTAAGCAATCTTTTTTGGCCCTGAAATATTCTAGTGTTTTATTGTACCTCTTAGGTGAGCCATCACTTCTAACATTCTTCTGAAAGTTATATATCATCATTATGGCATCTATTTTGAGAATGAAAGATTCTTTTGAGGTGGTATTTTATATTTTAATTTTTTTCCATAGCATTCATAGTTTATACATATAGTCGGTACTCAATGAAATGTGGTTGGTCTAAAGGATTAGAAATTACATACCCAAGTACATTTTAAAAACACAAAACTGCCAAAGAAAGAAAATTGGTAAAGTTGTGGTAAATATTACTTCAGAGTTTAACATTCCATCCTATGCTTTTATGGATGCTTCCTATAATTCTTTGTGGCTTCCTATAATTTTTAAGAAATGAGTAGACTCATGGAATTTTATAGGTAATGAGGGATTTTAGGAATCACCTATTCCAACTTACTTTTATAATAGATGGAGCCACTAAGGTTAAGAAATGTTAAGGTACTTGCAAACACAACATTTTTATTGGCAAGGAGAGGCTAGCACCAAGAATCTCATATTTTGACATCCGGTCTAGAGAACTTCCCACTGGTTGTCAGTCTTATTTTTCTGTGTGGTCCAACTCAGAGTTGGGTGTTCAATAAAATGGCTTTGTTTCATTTGTATTTTTTTTTTTTTTAACTTTGAGGCATATTTAACTTATATTTTCAAGAATACAATTAAGTTGTTGTTTAGTAAATTTGCTGAGTTATGCAAACACCACCATAATTGAGTTTTCTTTCATATAAATGGAATCATACAGTATCTGGTCTCTTACCACTGAAAATTCACTGAGAATAATGTTTTTGAATTTCATCCATGTTGTAGCATTTATCAGCAATCCGTTCCTTTTTATTGCAACTCATATTCCATTGCATGGATATACTACATTTTGTCTATGTCATTATTAGTTGATGACATTTAGGTAATTTCCAATTGTGACTATTATGAGTAATGCTTCTATGAACATTTATGTGCAAGTCTTTTGTGTGGGCATATGTTTTTATTTCTCTTAGATAGACACCTAGGAGCGGAATATGCTGGGTTGTATGGTGAATTTATGTTAAACTTTAAAAAACCTAAATCCTAGACCAAATTCGCTACTTAAACAATTTGTTGATAACGAAGAGATATCTTATACTCCAATCATAATGTGGTATAGTAAATACAAAGGGAGACAAACTTCTGCCATCAATTTAAATCTCACACTATACTCATTATTAGTCCAAGATTGCTGTCATCAGAAAACTGGTAAGAAAAGGAATGTGAATTTTCTCTCTCATCAATCTCAAACACCCAACAATTGCTTGTGAGTTCTCTCCAATTCTTACAGGTATAGCAAACCTCATCCTTGACAGACTATATTTTCCACTTTTTTGTCATCTACCATCTCATTCATTCCATTAGCTGCCTCTGGCTATATTATGGCTCCTTTGTTGTCAGTGTCAGTGTCCACACGCCTATAATTAAGAACTTGTTTTTTTCTTGCTTTCAATTCTATACCCACTGGTTTATCCTTCCTAACTTAAAATTCTGACCTACTGGAGAGTTTCTTTCTAATGTTGACCTAAATCATTGTAAAACCACATTTCTCATTGGTCTACTTTTCTTCCCTCCTGAATTAAAGCTGTCTCTGTGATTTGCTTTGTCCCATAGGATGTAGCAGCATTAACACTGTTGAAATTTCAGATCCTATACTTAAGAGGTGTTACAGGGGCACCTGGCTGGCTCAGTCAGTAGAGCAATGTGACTCTTGATCTTGGGATTGTAAGTTTGAGCCCCACGTTGGGTGTAGAAATTACTTGAAAAGAATAAAATCTTTAAAAAAAAAAGAGATGTTACAGATTCCATTCTTGATCCTTTGGAACCCTGAAACTATCATGCTGTGAAAAAGCTCAGACTACTAAAGGATAAGAGTTCATGTGGATGAGAACTGAGGCAACCCATCTGACAACCAACACCACCTGCTAGCACTGAAGTCATGTTAAACCCTCCAATCTATTCAAGTTTTCAGATAATCACAGCTGTGTGAGTGATCCTAGGTGACATCAGCAGAAAAAATGCCTGGACTTCCAGTCCATAGCATTATGAACAATAATCAAGTCTACAGTTATTTTAAGTCACTAAGGGTTGGCATAGTTTGTTATATAACAATACAGAACTGATACACTAACAATCAAGCTTCTTTATCCACCATCCTTCTGTGACTCATCGCAGCATTTTCATTGATATTCATATATTTTAAAAAATAAGTACAATATTCTTTCTTCTGTGAACCTCCTCTTTAACCTCAATGATACAATTTTAAAAATTCTTTCTCCTATTAATCAGTATGTCTTAAAAGTTTTTCAGCTTACAGATTCTTCAACATACACGTTTGTTCTAGCAATGTAGAACCATAAATATCCTTTCCTGACCCATCCAGCAGAATTACCATTCCCTTGTTTTCTTCTATTTCTCTATTTCTGTATGTGATTCTATGGTTGTATTGTTCATTCTCTACTGCAACTTTAGGATTTGCTTGTCTATCTCTCTTTTTTGACTATGTGCTTCTTAATGGTCAGCGATTGTGTCTTGACAGCGAGGTATCCTAAGTAACCACACTGCCTGGCATGAATCCAAGATTCAGTAAATGTTTAATGAAGTAATGAATGTATAAATGATGTGTTGATGAAGACAGTGATGAATGAAGCGAACGGATGACTGAATGAGTCCCTCATTTAAAATAACTCCTTAATTTGTTAATTATTTTCCATTTCTACTCCTTTCTCTCGAGACATATACCAAGACATGTGCCATCTTAGTAAGTATTTTCATGTGTGTTTCATTTACTTCTCCAAATAGATTTTAATCTCTTGCATTGTGGAAACATAACTAATACTATGATATATTTCCTGGAGACAAGTTTTCTACCATGACTCCCTGGTTCCATGTTTTTGCTTGTTTTATTCTTGATTTCTCTACCTAATACTCATAAAGCTATGTGAAATTTTAATCCACATAGTTAAATATTACTGGTTTTGAAAACGTCTTGATATCTGGCATTACTGGAAACATCACAGCTTGTTACAGAAGAAGGCTGAAAATCTCAGGAATAAGTACTAGTAACATTATTGTTGGCTAAGACACCTAAATTTAAATTTTGATTGCAACAAGCTCCCCATCCCCATCCACCAATGCTAGTGAATCCTTAACTTTTAAGTAAGAAATCTGGTAACTGCCAAAATTTTACATGTTTTGTTTCTGTTATTGTTAACTCAGTTGAAAACATGGCAGTTATTTCTGGTCCAAGGATACCTTATTCTGGCCAGGAAAATATGTTTCTTTTGCAAAGGGATTCATCACTTGTATTAAAACAAAATAAAACAATTTAGAGCATGTCCTCATGGTCATGGGTCAATAGCATCCATGCCCTATAGAAACAACAGCAAACTTTATGCTTGTTTAGGTGTTTCTAAGTTTCTGTATTTAGACTAAGATATACACACATATTTTTTCAAACTAAGCTCTCTGTGCTTCTAAGTTTCCACTGTGTGACATGGAGGACTATATATAGAATACAACATTTATGTATATTTATTTATATTTTTCAGGTGAGTGGGTTGTCTATGAATGTTTGGTTGAGAAAACTAATGTGGTCATTCAAGACCTTCCATATTTTAATTTAATCACTATTTAATATTATGTATTTTTCTAGATTATGGAACTGTACTTGCGAGATTAGTTCCATAATTAACACTCCCATTTGTACTTGTGGTTGTTGTTTTATTGCTCTGGTAGAGGCAAATAGCAGTTAGAACAACTATTGCATTTATTACATTCAGTCTCTTGAGATTTACAATATATTCTTCAAAAATTTAATAAGAAACCAAAAAAGCTTTATTGTTTGCATGACTGCCAGAAAATTTCCTGTTAAGTAATTTTTATTATTTTTAGAAATTCTCTGTGCAACTGTTTGATAAACAAGTAGATTGGCCAGAGTTTATAATTCAATGAAAATTGCCTGGAATGTTACTGATTTTAAGATCTTTTAAAAGTTGTAATCTAATGAAATGTTTTGATGCAAAAATTAATGCTATGTTATCATCTGACTCCTACATACAAGTTTGTCTTTGTGTTGAAGAATAGGTGTTGGTTATTAAGAAAAGTGGATGATAATCAAAGAAACTTTTACTGAAAGAGTAAGAAATTACTTTATAGATCTCCCAAGGCAACAGAGTTCAACCAGTTGCCTTTTGTCATCTTTCTATAATCATTGATTGTCCCTTTGGGTAAAAAACATTTGGGTAGATTTATAAAAGCTTTAATGAGTCAGAAAGAAGTCAGAAAAACATTTGCAACTTGTAAAAGTCTTCTCCTGATTCAAAGCAACTGCATCTTTGCACTCAACATGCAAACTGGATCACGTTCAACTCACTGCAATATTGTTTATTTAGACAGATTATCTGTAATGGAATTCAGTACTCAAGCAAAAATAAAGAGTACTCAACAAAGGAATCTGTCTGAATAATGACATTTAAATAAATAAACAACTAAATAGCCACAGTGTTTGGCCAGCAAAGCATATATTAGATTAAACAAATGACATGTCTTTCTTCAACAAAGAAGAAAATGCTGACTCATAAAAGTTTGCATTAATTGAACACTCAAATAATTATTTGAAATTGCCCAGCATAAAAAATTATAAAATTACAGAATTTCTTACATTCCACAGGGCAATTAGCTTTGTGGGAAACTCTGTACTATACTAACATGTCTTCTAAGAATTAATAAAAAATTATATACTCTTTCTTGCAGTGAACTCTGCTACAAATCAAATCGCTATGAAATTGGTAGTCACAACTTCCGATTCGTAGTTTACTAAGCCAGGCTGCTCTCCCTAAACAGATATTCAATCCCCTGAAATCTTTTTCTGCATAGGTCAGACCTATTAAATTCAAATAACAAACAGAAATTCCAGAAGAAGAGTTTTACAGATTTCCAGATTTCAAGGAATACGAATTTACACTTAAATCCAGTGTTAGAATCACTGTAAAATGCAATTCTATATTTAGAGCTCCTGCTACAGATAAGTCTGTGTATCTGTAGCTTAGGGTGTTTCAGAAATTATGGTAGTTAAGATG
This sequence comes from Phoca vitulina, assembly GCF_004348235.1. NCBI lineage: Eukaryota > Metazoa > Chordata > Mammalia > Carnivora > Phocidae > Phoca > Phoca vitulina. The sequence goes on along the minus strand of NW_022589707.1, from coordinate 70,679,098 downwards.
TCTTAAGTTTGTCCTAGGGAGAAAAAGAGTTAGCAGATTCGCTTGAATTTATAACTTCTGTTCTAATGCTCTATTCTCTCCCTAGATATTAAACACACATTTTTCTTATTAAAGATGTTTTGGGAGGGTAGGTCATCGTTTTCCTGTCAAGATCACCCCTTGTCATGAGTCAGACTCATCCAGCTAATCTCTAGTGATTTCCTTCAAGCACACTATTTCACCAGAAAAGATCTTTACATTAAATTTTAACCCCACTGTTTCTTCTCCCAGCAGAAAATATTTGAGAAACATTAAAAATGGATATGTTCTGGTGATGTGGAATGAATTAGAAATTAAAGACAAGAGGTTTCTTATGATGTGTGTTTTCTTCAGTACAGAAGTGGCACTCAAAATATTCCTATTTCACTGCCAACTTTAATATTAAATGCTAAAGCCATGAAATTTTCAGTGAACTTAACCTGATCCTGTGGCTATACAGACATAAAGCAGGTTAGAGGGCTATTAGTCATTAACAATTTACCATGATGATTAGATTCTTGTAACATAAATTCAGAGGAAAATCATCCTACTTACTTCATACCTTGTTTTCCAGAAAAGGAAGTTAAAGAGCGCATATACACACACTGTAACCCAATATGTGAAACATTAGGGACTTTTGAGAAATTCCTTTTTTCCCCAAGTGTGTTCTCTTATTTTATATGTCTGAAAAGGGTTGCAAGACCAAAAGTTGTGATGAAAGCATCCAAGATTTCTCAGGAAAAAAAAAAAAAAATCAATGTAAGAGAGAGGAAAATAATATACAGTGTTCTATATAAAGCACCAACTTTCCTGAAAATAAATAATTAAAACCCAATGCCTCATATATTTTAAGTTGTTCTGGTGTATTTTTATAAGGAATTTTTTCTTGAAAAAACAACTATAATAATGAATTAATATGGAATAAAAACTAAAGTTTTTATGAATTATCACTGCAAAATCTTATACTATTTTCAGAATCATTTATTACTCTGGAATTGGAAAAAATAAGATTTTTTGTAAAATTATTTTTCTTTATTTATGGTCATAACATTTTAACATTTCCATCAACTATTTGATCGAAATCAAAGTTTTGTAAAATTATGACTCATAGCTTGTCATGTAAATTTTTGCGGAAAAAAAATCCCTTTAACACACATGTATTAAAATTTCTGATAGATTTCTAAATAAGATGTATCGCATAAGTGATTCTTTGGTTCCTCAACATGGTACTGTTACTGCTAACACAGTATCTGCTGCATACTTGTGACTTCCTAGGTATTTGATGAATAAATGATGACCAACTTTAAACTCAGCTACATAAATCTTTTAAATGTTCAAACTCTTATGTAAATAAATTTTTAGTCTCACTTTGAACACTTTATTATATTTGATTCTAAGGAAAAGGAAAACTATAGAAATTCCAGGTCAGAAGAAAAAGCAGTGAACTTTTTTGCAGGGGAGAGGAGCACAAAATTATGTATTCAATGCAAAAGACATAGATATAAATAGTTTACAGAAAGACCTACGTATTGTATAATGAATTATACAAGTGCTGTCAAGGTCTCAAGAAAAAAAACAAGTGAACCAAATATCCCATATTAAATCTAAAGGAGGTCATAAAATAGAGTCTAATTAATCTCAGGTATCAGACAGATTCATTCTAGCATGTCTTTACTTTTCCCAGTTTCCTTGATCTTTGACACTCATTTTTGTTATGACATTTCTCCTTTATTTTCTAACAACTTTTTACATGTTAATAATGTATTTTCATGCATATAACTCTATGACTTTTAAAGAGATATTCTATTTCGTAAAGAATATATTAAATATCATTGTTTTAGGATTATAAAAGAAATCAAAATATTTTATTCCTGCCTTATGTTTAGGTAGAAGTGTATTTTTTTTTTAAAGATTTTATTTATTTATTTGACAGAGAGAGACACAGAGAGAGAGGGAACACAAGCAGGGGGAGTGGGAGAGGGAGAAGCAGGCTTCCCCCAGAGCAGGGAGCCCGATGCAGGGCTCGATCCCAGGACCCTGGGATCATGACCTGAACCAAAGGCAGACACTTAACGACTGAGCCACTCAGGCGCCCTTAGGTAAAAGTGTATTACTAGAAAAAAATAAAATAATAAAATAAAATGACACTTATGGGAAACAAATGATACATGTAAAAGTCATTTTAAAGCAAGCAAATGGATGACACACTTGAAAGTTTATTTGCTGTGTACCCTTTATTAAGTCAATGCAATCTTTTTTTACTGTTTTTTATTAGCAATAGATTGTTATTTATTGTTCAACTTCTCACGTATTGAGTTAAAAAAATAATCAACCTCACAATATATATACATCTCTCTATAAACCTGTATTTTATGAAAATGTTAGATACATTGGCTATATATGACATGGAGAACCCAAAATCTTTTAATCTCATTGAATAAATAGAATTAAATAATTTCATATAAGGGAAAATCCAGAAATATGTATCCTACCTTTCAGAAGTTGGCTGACTTAATTTAAGAAGTCAAAAAGTCCTCAGAATTACAAGTATGTTCCTTCCATTAAGGAAAAAACACTCTTCTGCGTTTTCCTTTGAATATTTAAGTACCTTTAATATATAATCATATCAAAATAGAATCTAATTTATTTATATTTCTTTTTTAAAAGATTTTATTTATTTATTTGAGAGAGAGAGCAAGAGAGAGAGAGAGTACAGACTGGGGGAGGGACAGAAGGAAAGGGAGAAGCAGACTCCCCGCTGAACAAGGAGCCCAATGCGGGACTCGATCCCAGGACCCTGAGATCATGACCTGAGCCGAAGGCAGATGCCTAGCCGACTGAGCCACCCAGACACCCTCAATTTATTTATATTTCTAGAAGTATAATCTTAATTTTTACATAATCATCACTTTAAATAATGATAAAATTAGATTCAATATTTATTCAATAATCAATAACCTCAAAATAGCACAAAAATATAGAGATAAGAAAGCCAGCTTCTCAACCATAAAATCCAATGAATGTTGGAAGCAAATATACATAAATAAAGGGCCAGCCAAACTTAAACGTCATTTCAAATAGTGTCATCACAGAACTACCTATCTAGTTTTTTTCCACCCACCCCCAGCTTCCTGGCCCAGCTCCAGCCTACCGCTTGCCCTCTCGGAGCACTTATTCCCTAGGGGAGCGCTAGTGACACTGCTTAAAATGCAGCTTCACACCCTAACCACACATGGGTAAAGTTAGTGTTTTTTTAAATGACGGAGGACAAATTAAACATGAGAAAAACAGCAAAATGGATCACAGTCCATTGTACAAATTTCTTTGTATGTGTTTTAGGCAAATTTGAGGCTGCATCATTTCTAGTTTATTCTGAGTAAGAATTTATCAAATCATTTATTGATTTTGAATTCACAATAGTTTATCCAAATATATATAATTACATATATATTATTATATAGCCCTGATTTTTTGAGGCAGTCTCTTTGAAAACACTTACTATACTTTTCTTGTATCCTACAACTATGGCTTCCTAGCAGAGAGCGTTATTAACCTCTGTGACTAACTCTGCTGTGACTGGGCAAGCTTTTCCTCTCTCATCACAGTCATGTTCTTGTTTGTGCACAAAAGTAATTTGCAGCTCTGTAGATTTGCTGAGAAGGTCTCCCTAGGATGTCTCAAACACTCCCTTGAATAATATTAAGTGTCTCAAAATGCACACAAGTAAACTCTAGAGTACAGTCAAATTTTATCCAACCATGAATTTGAGATGCTGAACTTACTATAAATTCGTTGGAAGGTAGTTTAGGGATAAGTCTAATTCCCTCCAAAGTACGTGCTACCATATATTGAACTCTATACCATATATACTGGTCATTATGCTATGTATTTTACATGCAGGGTTTCACTTTTTCCTCTCCTTATCCTTAGAGTTAAGGTCCATGGTCCTATCTGCCTTACATATGAAGAAAAATGAAGTCCAGAGAGAATAACTAACTTGTGTGAAGTTGATGGCAGAGCTGAGATTCAAACTCTGATCTGTAGGATTCCAGAGGTCTAGATGAGGTCTTTATAAAAATGTCTTTGTTTCTGATTTAGAAAAACTTTTTTTGAGGTATAATCTATATACAAATAAAGACACTCATCAAAATGTACTTTTTGATGTGTTCTGACAAATGCATATGCGTGTGTAACCACCGTCATAAATTAAACTGGTATAAAACATTTCCATCATTCCAAGAAATGATCTTCCACACCTTTTTTTTTTTTTAAAGATTTATTTATTTATTTGAGAGAGACAGAGTGAGCAGGGGGAGAGGCAGAGGGAGAGGGAGACAAGCAGACTCCCTGCTAAGTGGGGAGCCTGATGCGGGCCTCCATCCCACAACCCTGAGATCATGACCTGAGCCGAAATCAAGAGTGCAACACTTTACCGACTGAGCCATCCAGGTGCCCCATCTTGTACACCTTTTCTATCAATTGTGACCCCATTCCCAGCTGCCCCAAACCATCGCCCTACTTTTTATCATTATAGTTTTGTATTTTATGGTTTAATATAAACAGAATCCTGCATTATGGAAATTTTTTAACAGCTTTCTATACCTCAACCTATCTTTAATATTCATCCATGCTGTTGTGTTTATCAGTGTATGCTATTTATATTGTTTATATCAACTGCTGTATAAATCTGTATATTTTATTTTAATTGGTAAGTACTCCTCTGTTGTATCTATATACCAAAATTTGTTTAGTCATTCATCTGTTGATGAACCTTTGGGTTGTTACCAGGTTTTAGCTATTCTGAGTAAAGCTGCTATGAATATTTGTGTCAAGTCTTTATGTGGATAAATATAAATTTACATATATATTGTTTTTCTTAAATAAATGCTCAGAAGTAAAACTGCTTGGCCATATGATAATTGTATTTTTAACTGTATAAGACACAAGAAGTGTTTATATAAAATAAGTTTTAATTCTTATTTTCCTAATGAACAATTATGTTGAGCATCTTTTCATATACCTCTTGATCATTTGTATGGTATTTCTTCATTAGTGAAGTGTGTGTTCAAAAAAAATTTTTTTTGCCAAAATTTTAATTTTAATTGGGTAGTTTATCTTATATTGAATTGCAGAGATTCTGTATGGCTTGGGATTTAATTTCATACACACACATATATACACATATATGTAGATATATGTATGTATGTATATTATACCAATATTTTCTTTTTTTTTTAAGATTTTATTTATTTATTTGACAGAGAGACACAGCAAGAGAGGGAGCACAAGCAGGGGGAGGGGCAGAGGGAGAGAGAGAAGCAGGCTTCTCGCCGAGCAGGGAGCCCAATGAGGGGCTCGATCCCAGGACGCTGAGATCATGACCTGAGCCGAAGGCAGACACTTAACGACTGAGCCACCCAGGCGCTCCTCAACCAATATTTTCTACCAGTTTGTAAATTCATGGTACCTCTCAAAAGACAAAATTTTAAAAAAAGCCTACTGAAATTTTATTTTGGAAAGAATTAAAACATCTTCACTTTTAAGTCTTCTCATTTAAAAATCTTTAATTTCCCTGAACAATACTTTTTGGTTCTCACTAAATGGATTTTGCACGTATTTTGTAAAATGTATGCCTAAGTATTTCCTGTTTTATGATACCATAGTAAATGATATTGTTTTCTTAATTACAATTGCCAGCTGTTCACATAGTATATAGAAATGTAATTATATATTTTTGTATATTCATATTATATATTGTGATGTTGCTAAACTTGTTTTTGATATAGCAGTTAGGTTTTTTTGGTTTGGTTTGGTTTGGTTTTTTACTAATCCTTAGGATTTTCTATAGACCTGATTATTTTTTCTGTAAATATAGTTACACGTCGTTTGTACTTTATATGCATTGTGTTTACTTTCATCACCTTCTTACATTGGGCTACAAGCTCTAGAACAATGGTAAATAGAAATGTTATACGCAAACAATGAATCACGGAACACTACATCAAAAACTAATTATGTAATGTATGGTGATTAGCTAACATAATAAAATAAAATTAAAAAAAAAAAAAAGAAATGTTGACAGTGGCCAAACCTGCCTTGTTCCCTATACTAATTGTTAAACATTCAGTCTTTTACTACTAAACATGATCTTTGGCTGTATTTTTTTTAAGGATGGCCTTTATGAAAAGGTTGGAGACATTCTATTCAATTCCTTTTTTGCTGAGTTTTTGTTATGAGTGATATTTATCAAATTCTTTTCTGCAGCTATTAAGATAATTGTATTATTTTTCTTTCTAATTCTGTTGATAATGGTGAATTATACTGATTGATTTTGGAATATTAAATCAAGCTTGCATTGTTGAGATAAAATCTGGATGGAATTATTCTTTTTATATATTGTTGAATACTATTTGCTTATATTTTGGTAAAGATGTTGGCTCTAATGTTTACAAAAGACATTTAACTGTAGTTTGATTTTCTAGTAATATCTTTATTTCACTAGAGTAATTCTGGCTTTGTTAAGAAGTTAAGAAGATTTCCTTATTCTATATTTTGAAAAACATGTGTAAAGAATTATTATTATTTCTTTCTTAAATGCATGATATAATTTACCAGTAAAGACATTTGGCCCTGGAATTTTTCTTTGTGTGAAGGTTTTTAATCAGGCCATCAATTTCTGCAATAGTTATAGAGCTATTCAGATTTTTATTTCCTCTTTAGTCAGCTTTGTTATTTTTTTTTCTTTCAGTGAATTTCTCCATTTCGCCTAAGTTGAATATATTGGCATAACTATATTCATACTATTTCCTTTTTATCCTTTAATGACTACAAGATCTCTAATAATGTTCCCCTTTTGGTTCTTGAAATCAATAATTTGCATTTTCTCTTTTGAATTCTTTTGATTAGTCTTGTTAGAAGTTTTAAAATTTTTTTTAAGTTTTTAAATTTTATTCATTTTTTAAAATATCTATCTTGTGACTTTTTTTCTTCTGATGTTTATCACTTTTCTATTTCATTTATTTCTGCTCTTAGCATTTATTATTTCCTTTCTTCTATTTACTTATGGCTTAATTTGCCTTTTGTTTTATCTTTTTAAACTAGAATCTTTGTTTTTTTTTTTTTCCAGTTTTACACCGTTCTTTATAAAAATTTAATACTACAAATTTCTTTCTAGCACAACCTTAGCTGTATCTCATGAATTTTAACATGCTATGTATATTAGTCAGGGCTCTCCAGGGAAACAAAACCAATAGGATGAATACACACACACACACATAAACACACACACACGCATGAATGCACACATACAGATATCACATATGAGAGAGATTTAAGAGATCGATTGGGTCATGCAATTGTGGAGGCTGGGCAAGTCCAAACCTTCAAGTGTAGGCCTGCAGGATGGAGACCCAGTAAAGAGCTAATGCTGCAGTGTGAGTCCTGATGCTGTCTCCTGGCAGAGTTCCCTTTTCAAAAGGGTAGTTGGTCCTCTAATAAGGCCTTCAATTAATTGAATGAGTCCCACCCACATAATGAAGGGCAATCTGACTTACTCAAAGTCTACCCATCTAAATGTCAATCCTATCAAAACAACACCTTCACATAAACATCCAGAATAATGTTTGAACAAATATTTGACACCCTGGCATAGCTAAGTTGACATATAAAATAAACCATCATGGTATAATGATAATCTTTTTATTTAAAAAAATTTCTAGTGAACTTTAAGTCAGCTAGAAATGTGTGTGTGTGTGTGTGTTCAATTTTTTAGTTAGGGATTTTTTGAGATATCTTTCCAATATTGAATTATAGTAAAATTTTTTGTTGTCAGAGAATATAACTCTATGATTCCAATCTTCACAGGGCTTCCTGTTCAAGGAGATGATGACCTGGGTGAGTTTTTTATGGTCCATAAAATGGTCTATCTGGGTTAATGTTACATGTATACTTTCAAATTGTGTCTATTCTTTCTGTTCTTGGGAACAGATCTGTAAATATCAAGTTCATCATCTTCGTTGACAATGCAATTCATGTCTTCTGTATTCTTCCTGGTTTTCTGTCTTATTGTTCTATTCATTATTCAGAAAAGAGTGTAGAAGTCCCCAAATATTAGTGAATTATGTTACTCTCCTTTCAATTCTATCAGTTTTTATTTCATGTATTCCTTTTGTTATTGGATTGCTATGTTTTCCTTGATCCTTTATGATTATTAATTATCCCTCATTATCATTGATAATATCTCTTGTTCTTAAATCTTTTTCTGATATTAGTTTAGCCAGTCCAAGGTTTTATGTTGTTTTGTTTGTTTGTTTTTTGTTTTGTTTTGCATACTGTCTTTTCCATATTTTTCTTTTAACCTATTTGTGGGTGTGTATTTAAAGTGAATTTTCTATAGACAGCATATCTGTGTGTGTTGAGTTTTATCAGACCATTTATACAGAAGGTAATTATTGGTACATGGAGATTTAATTCTACCATCTTGCTATTTGTTTTCTATTTATAGAATCTGTTCTTTATTCATTTGTTTCTATTTCCCTGAATTTGCTTGGATTGAGCATTTTTTAAGTATTAAATTATATCTGCTAATTATTTTATACAGTTGCTTGAGTTTTTAAATATTCATCTTTAATCTATCACTATTTACCTTTCAATAATATTATATCACTTCGTTTAAAATATAGAACTTATTAAACACTATGTTCCGATTTCCCTGCTCCCATTCCTTGCACTATTATTGTTATATATTTTACTTCTACACTCATTATAACCCTTATAATAGTTCATAATTTTTGCTTTCATGATAATACTAACTTTTTAATAAAGTAAAAATAGAAAAAATAAGTCATTCATTTATCCATATACTTGCCATTTCTGATGTTCTTCATTCCTTTGTATAAACCCAAGTTTCCATCTGATATCACTTACTTTCTGCCTAAAACTTCTTTAACATCTCATGTACTATAGATCTTTCCAGAAAAATAATTCATTCAGCATTTGTTTGTTTAAAAAATGGTTTTACATGCTTTCATTTTTAAATAACTTCTCTGGACATAGAATTCCACAATGATCTTTTTAATTTATCTTTTAGCACTTTAAAAATGTTATTTTATTGTCTTCTTGGCTAAAATTCTTGTCATTATTCTATTGTTCATAAAGTGTGCTTTTTCCTGTACTGCTTTTCTTCCTTATACTGGTTTTCAGCGATTTGATTATGATGCAGCTTGTGTTTGTGTGCTTGCATGTTTTTTTGTTTTTTTTTAAGATTTATTTACTTATTTGAGAGAGAGAGAGAGAGCATAGGGGAGGGGCAGAGGGACAGGGACAGAGAATCCCAAGCAGAGTCCATGCTGAGCATGGAGCCCAAGGCAGGGCTCCTTCTCAGGACCCCAAGATCATGACCTGAACCAAAACCAAGAGTCAGCCACTCAACTGACTGTGTCACCCAGGTGCCCCTGCATGTGTTTATACTCTTTGGAATTTATTGTGATTCTTGGATTTTAAATTTATAATTGTCATCAATTTAAAAAAACAAACAAACACCTATTTCTACAAATATTTTATCCTGTCCTGATTTCTCAACTTTGTGTAACTACAATTATATATTGTTAGGTAGCTTAATATTATCCCATTTGCCATTAGGGTGTCTTTTTTTATTCTCTGTGCTTCATTTTAGAGAATCCCCAGTCCTATGTCTTCAAGATGATTGATATTTTTCTTCCAAAGTATCTAATATGATATTAATCTTAAACAAACCATATTTTTTATTTTAGAATTATTTTTTCATAAACAAACATACTGTTTAGTTCTTGTTATATCTTTAATTCTCTCAATTTTTCATGTTTTCCTTTAAATATCTGTACATATATATAACGGCTGTTCTACTCTTCTAATTATTCTATCATTGTCTTTGTGTTTTTTTATTATGAATCTACTGTTCCCATTTTTTGGAAAGTCTAGTAATTTGGGGTTGAGTGGTAGAAATTGCTTTATGATGTCCATTATTTGGATTTTGTTGCCTTTCTTTTTAGAAAGATGACCTTTGTTTTGGCAGAGACATAGTTATTTTCTATTCAGTCTGATCATCTGAAGATACGTTTTAAAGTTTTCTTAGAGAAGGTTTAGCATAATCTTCATTCCATCTCAATTAATAATATGTAATTCAACTCAACTATTAAGGCATGACTTCTTAGGGTCTCCAATGAACACTTTGTGTAGTCTCTGAGGATTACCACATTGGCTTGTGAGAGCTCAAATATCTCCCCAAACTTTGTGAGCACTGAAAATTTTTTCTGATACAAATCCTCTGTCATTTTTTACTTGGCTTATGGAATTTCAGTCTCTAAATAAACAGGTTAATAGTCAGCCAAAGCTCAAGTGGTCCAATAGCAGATTTCAAAAACCCTTTTTTTCCTGCATATATTCCTTCTTTCTGAAAATCTATCTGGCAATTTACAGCCATATCAGACTCTCAGCTACTCTTTATTTCCTCAATTAGTGATTCTTCTGGACTCTGTTTAAACTCCCCTACTGTACACCTAATATTCAGAAACTGGTTCTAGGAAGAAAGCTAGGGAGGTTGTAGGACTCACCTACTTTGTTTCCTTTTTTTACAGAGATCAGATTTGTGCTTCCTCTTATCCAAAGTCTTAAAAGAGTTATCTCATACATTTTGTCTCATGTTCTAGTTGTTTATAACAGAAGGTTACATGAGGTCCTTGTTACTCCATCATGCTGAAAGGAGAAGTCTAACTAAGGCTTAACTCAGTTTATTCTGTGGCCCAGACTTTTAACCACTCTCTTTGCTGATATTTTTGCCACTGGATTTTCCTGTGGGTGCACCATGAACCTATGGCAAATTAAAATGAACAAGTCTTTTACATGTGAAGTGATCTCAAATCGAAATATTTAACCTAGATTTGTATAAAATAGAATATATTTGTAATTCAACTTAAATATGGATCTTTGCATTTCCTGTTACTGAATGTACATTTGGTGCATCTTGATTTTGTTACCCATTACATAAACTATCATTATCACTGTTTTTCATTTGCAAATGCAATTAAATTGCCTTCTATTTTTCCTTCCCTTATGATAAAAATGTTGAACAATACAAAACTAAACACTACTTTAATTTAAAAACTTCATCCAGGGGCGCCTGGGTAGCTCAGCTGGTGGAGCGTCCAGCTCTTGATTTTGGCTCAGGTCATGATCTCAGGGTTGTGAGATCGAGCCCCACATTAGGCTCCACACTCAGCAGGGAGTCTGCTTCTCTCTCTCTCTCTCCCTCTCTCCCTCCCCCCACTCACACTCTCTCTTTCTAAAATAAATAAATAATCTTTGAAACAACAACAAAACTTCATCCAGTTTGGAATCCACCCATATACATTCTCCAGGTTATTCAACCACTTGAGTCTTCTATAATCCAGACATATTTGTCTCCCTTATCCATTAGCGTATCATGAGAGATTTTTGACAACTACTATGGCCTGCATCTTCAGCAAACCTTAATAACACAGTCAAAAAAAGGAAATGGGGCTTGTTTGATAGGACTTGTTCCTAGTTAATTAATGCTGGTTTCTAGCATTTCCTACATTCCTAAGAGCACATAAACCAAATGCTCAGGAACCCAGTAAAGACTTCAATGGTGGCTTAGATATTTTTGAACTTGAATCATTTCCTTAGTTTTAAAATTGAGATGCTTACTACTTCTGCTTATTTTCCATTTATTTAAATTCTGGGGAAAAAATGACATTTTACCAATTACATTTTACTACTTACATTTAATGATTACATTCTACTAATGTAACTATAATTAATTTTTGTCTAAAATATAATTTGCCTGGATTTAGAAGACTGAATACTTTCAATTAAAGAGTCCATAATAGCTCTTCTTTGCTGATTATTTAAGGTCTGAGCTTCTAAAAACTTTTACAAATTAACTGAAAGATCTCTTGCATTAGGAATCTGGAGGCGAAGATTGTCATTACCCTCATGAAACTCACAGGAAGGGAGATATATAAAAAAATTCACATAAAAATATGTAAAATAGCAAATATTAAGTCTTAAGAAAGATAGTCACATAGTGTTGTGAGAACAGGAGGATCTCACTAAATTTGGGAAGTTAGAAAAGGTTTCCCTAACGGGGATTTCAAAAATGAGTAGCAAGGTAGGCAGTGATGATAAAAAGGCCACCATTTTAAGTAGAGGAAACAGCATAAGAAAAAAGCCAGGCTTATGTGCTTGGCTTTAAATCCCTAATGTTGTGTATGCAGCAACACTTCTCACTAGCTGCCATTTTCTTTCTAATCCTCATTTACACTAAAATAGGAGTTTGTTTTTCCTGATGAGTAACTAGCACTTAGAACAGTGCCTTGTGTGGTAGTCATTCAATCACTATTTGCTGACTGAATGAATAAAAGAATGAAAAAAAAAAAAGAATGAATAAAATAAAATTATCAAACACTGCTCATGAATTGACCACATTTATTCTAATCTTAATTTTCCTGTTCAATTGCTTCGCCTCTGGAATACCAAATATTTCACCTTTTCTTTTTTTTTTTAATATTTTATTTATTTATTTGACAGAGAGAGACAAAGAGAGAGAAGGAACATAAGCAGAGGAAGTGGGAGAGGGAGAAGCGGGCTTCCCTCTGAGTAGGGAGCCCCATGCGGGGCTCAATCCCAGGACCCCGGGATCATGACCTGAGCCAAAGGCAGATGCTCAACGACTGAGCCACCCAGGTGCCCCAATAAATATAATTTTTTAATGTTAGTTAACATTATAAGAAAAATTAACAAAGCTGTAATAAGGCCAAAACATGAGCCATATGTCTTTTCAATCTACATAGTGTTGAAATCACCAAAGAATTTTCTAAGAGAATATATTTAGTTAAAATATTTGTTTAAATTGTATTAAAGAGGGTGCCTGGGTGGCTCAGTCAGTTAAGTGTCTGCCTTCGGCTCAGCTCATGATCCCAGGGTCCTGGAATCAAGTCCCTCATTGGGCTCCCTGCTCAGTAGGGAGCCTGCTTCTCCCTCTCCCCTTGCTCCTCCCCCCTGCTCATGCTCTCTCTCTCTCTCCCTCTCTCTCTCTGTCAAATAAATAAATAAAATATTTTTTAAAAAATAAAAAAATAGGGCGCCTGGTGGCTCAGTCATTAAGTGTCTGCCTTCGGTTCAGGTCATGATCCCAGTGTCCTGGGATCAAACCCCACATCGGGCTCCCTGCTTGGCGGGAAGCCCGCTTCTCCCTCTCCCACTCCCCCTGCTTGTGTTCCTTCTCTCACTGTGTCTCTCTCTGTCAAATAAATAAAATCTTTAAAAAAAAAGTATTAGAGATTGCATATTTACTAAAATTTACAGATTTTTGTCCAGTAGAGATATAAATTGTTTCTGTCTGATAGCATGGACAAGTCCAAAGTTTAATGCCTTGCCCTATAAGACATCAGCCAGTTTTGCTTCTAACCCAGAAGTCTTATAATATTTAATTATTTACATAATTATCTGAATTTTTATAACTTATTATAACACACACACACTTATAGTATATACACACACTTCTCAAATGCCCTTGGCTCTTTGAACTGACCTTAATATCTTACTTGTTTCCTCTTGTAGTGAGTTCAATAAAATTTTTAACACATTTGTTTTATATTTGCATTATATCACTACTTTACCACTTTTCAAATTTTCTTTAATGCCGATCATACTCTCTTCCTGGTTTTATCTCCTGGGAAGCTTGATGAAACATGATTTATCATATATGCCTCTCTATTCCTTCAGTGTATTATTCTGCCCCCCTGACTTCCCCATAATTAAACCCCTCTACCTATATCATCAAGTAGCACTGTATATTTGCATTAACCACCTTAAATACATTTTAGTGAGCCAGACTACGCATTGCACTACAATCAATCCAATAAAAAATATTTTGCACTTTCTTATTTCATATCCGCATTTAATTTTATCTCCTCTGTTATGATTATCTTGAGAATTAGAATCATGTCTTACTTTCATTTGTTTATTTTCTTATCTTCATCTTAGTAAACAGAATAGCAAATAATTTAATTTTAACCAACATAATATTTACGAAGCATTCACTTCAAGTAATGAAAATGAGAATACACATATTTGAAAGGGGTGTTTAAGGCAGCGCTAAGAAAATATCTCACAACCAATGGAAGCCAACATTTCCTAGAGGAAGTATTTTTTTTTATGTAGCGATATACCTTTTCATGTAACAAATCAATTGATAATATTTTACACAGATGTATCACATTTCCCAGAGAACAAATCAATACCAATGACTATTTTATAGCACTACATCCTGAAACATAAAGAAGTTTTGTGACACACCCTAACTCACCCAGCAGGCATACTGCAAATCTGGCAACGTAATTCACTTTGAAATTAAAATGTTAAAAATTTGTCTACATCTAAACAATCACATTGGATGCTTCTCAAGGATTAGAGTCCTACCCATCTGTGGGGAATACTGAAGAAGATAATGGTGATGAAAACTTGACAACAACATGACACATGAAAGGAAATTCCTGCTATGATGGGAGAGGTGAAAGCCACATCTGTTACTAACATTAAACAGGAATAAGGCCACACAATAAAAAGTGGCCCAAGGAAATGCAAACTGAATTGTTCTTTGATTTTTTTTCCTTTTTAAATTTATCAGCACTTTATATTAATAAATGAATACTGAACACAGATATAATATGCTTAAGAATATTAGCAAGCTCTGAATAAAACAGTTGGTAATAGTTAATGTGTTTCAGTTTTCTTCAAAACTATAAAAAATAACTTTTATGTGTGATGATATATTCCCTATTAATTTTAGAATTATAAAGGGATTATTATAAAAAAATAAAGGGATTAGATGCTTAAGAAATGCAATTTTTACAATTATTCTATCAAAATTTCCCCCCATTTTTGTGGGTATCAGAGATTTATAAAACTGTGGGAAGACTACAGAATATAAGGGCTTTATCAGTTTGTTATAATTGTAGTTTGGATAGTCAATGAAAGAGAACTCAGCCAGAAAAATAAATTATCCCCCAGAATTTTCCTTTGGAGACTTACTAAGTTCTAATTTAGCCTTGGACAGTTTAATGGCTATTAAAAGTTGCAATGTCTTGAGCATATTTGTAATTGAGGACACATAGACCGTATATATTTCATATTGTCTTTCAAGTTGCATCTTTTCTAGCAATTTTTATACCACTTACTCTGTTGTATCTTTTTAAAAAAATTTACAAATGTTGATGTTGAATGTATTTGATGTATCATGTAAACAAAATCATTTCCTTTACCTGTCCTGGGGAGGCATGCAATTTTACATTAAAAATCTAATGACTTCAGTTTGCATGAAGACTGAGTCCAACTACCATTCATTTAAATGACTAATCATACATAGATTGATTATGAGGATGCCATCTTAAAAGTGGGCCATATGTTGTAACAACACAGAGATTATTAACAAATGTTAATCAAATAATCAACTGAAAAAGTCACTAATTCTGTTTAGAAAATGAGAACTCTATGGAGTTTTTGATGAAACAGATTTTTTTCTTTCATATGTGGCCATCATCCATATCCTACAACATACTAGTGATTTGACTGCATATGTATTTTCTTTATTCCTTGATTGATTTGTGGCTTTTCTGAAATAGGATGGAAGTGAAAGATGGGGGCAATGACTTTCTTCTTCAACTTTTTAGTAGATAGGATCTCCTTCATAGTGAGTAGGGTTAGCCAAGATTAAAGGGGACTTGGTTTTCTCTTTTAGAATTTAGAAGTGATTACCACAGTTAAACTTCAAACAATGAAGAAACCTTGATCTGTGTGTACCTGAGATGCTCAGTGAAGATCAGAATTTCTAGGGGTACCTGGGTGGCTCAGTAGGTTGAGAAACTGACTCTTGATTTTGGTTCAGGTCGTGATCTCAGGGTCCTGGAATCTAGCCCTGCCACAGGCTCCCCACTCAGCAGGGAGTCTGCTTGTCTCCCTCTCCCTTTGCCTCTCCCCCTGCCTGTGTGCTCTTTCTCTCACTCTCTCAAATAAATAAATAAAACTTAAAAGAGTTTCCACTGAAGAATATGGGAATCCTCAAACAACTGTAACAATTCTCAAAGGAAGAAAACTCATTGTACAAGACAAAACCAAAGCAATGAGGGATGAAATATAGAAATCTTAACATTCTAACTTTTAGCTTTACCTTAAAATGGACTATCACATTGTCATCTCAGCCATCTATTTGTATTTTTGCTCATTCATTGTGGAGGGTAAGAGAGGTTTGTGGATTGTGACAATAGTAAAGTTCAGTTCATCTCTTAATGAAATTCATAATAGTTAAAATGGAATTGTGCCAGTGAAATATACTGGAATGAGTATGGTTTGGCACCATATAGATCCTTATTTAAACTTCTGCTGCTTTGCCAAATTCTCATTGGATGAATAAGTGGTAAAATGAATTAGTCTTACTAATTCCTATTTTTCTCATCTCTAAAATAAAAATAACAATCCCTATATCACTGAGAGATAGGGGAATTAATGATATGAAATATGTAAAGCTCCCAGTACATAGCAGACACTTAGTAAACGATAGGTGTTAATAGTGGTAGTGACAGTAATATCTTTAGGTTAGAAACAACTTCTGGCACATGTGAGAGAAAAAATATGTAAATGTTAATTCCAAGTGACTAGATATGGCCCCAGAAAATTATGACTGGGATTAAAGCTAACTTATGATTCAAGATAAAATCAATAGCTGATAGTTGATCAGCTCATTATCTATATTGCAGTTCTAAAAACAAAAGCTCTAAAAAATATGAATAAATAAATAAATAGATAAATACAAAAGCTCTAATGGAGAAGACACCTCTTGATTCCATATTCACTAAGCAATCCTTTGAATTATAATTTGCTTTTTTTAAATTTTATTATGTTATGTTAGTCACCATACAATACATCCTTTTTTTTTTTAAGTTCTAAGGCAGCCTCTTTTTTTTTAAATTTTTTATTGTTATGTTAATCACCATACATTACATCATTAGTTTTTGATGTGGTGATCCATGATCCATTGTTTTCCTATAACACCCAGTGCTCCATGCAGTACGTGCCCTCCTTAATACCCATCACCGGGCTAACCAACACCCCCTCCCCTCTAAAACCCTATTCTATGTATTTTTTTTAATTTTTTTATTATGTTATGTTAATCACCATACATTACATCATTAGTTTTTGTATTCTATGTATTTTGCCTAACAATATAGAATGTGCTTTTCAGAAAGATTACATCTGTCCTGATGAATAGTTGTTAATTAAAGAACTAGCTTGGTTTATGAATCAACTGCAATAAATTTGGTTATTCTGAGCCAGATTTCTTGAGTCTGATCATTCTGAATCACTGAAAAATACAAGACTCCGGAGTCACAAAGCTGAGTACTACACTTGGACCACAATTTTTAAGCCAACGTCATGATTTTCTGCTGGACACATTGGAGCACTTACTGTTTATGCTAGTAAAGAACACTTATGTCTCACTAACACCTATCTTTCTGAAAAGAAATCGAATATTTTTAAGATTATTTTGCAAATGCTCACATAATAATAGATACCTATTTCAGTTCCCATTGATTTAAAAAACAACAATGGAAAAAGTAATTAGGAATTCAAATCCTAAATAGTCACTGTGGTGGTTATTAGCGTTCTTAAGAAATATTTTGTTTCTCTTCCTTTATTAACATCTGGTAGAGCATTTCTCCACCCCTTCTAACAATGTGACTTACTTTATCCAAAACACCATGAGCATAAGCAACATGTTTTATTCTGGGGCAGAAACTTTAAGAACATATGAATGAATTGCTACCTTTCCCTCCTTTGACGATCATGGAAGCATGTGTCAACATGAGGACTCCCTTGCTGTGGGTTCCAGTGAGCCTCTAGACTCTCCTCCTGCTATCACTCATTGGTCATATAACCTAAGCAAGCAGTTTGAATTAAACCACTAGTATTTGGGGTTACTTGTTACATAACCTAATCCATTCTGAGTTATGTGACAACTAACCGTACACTTTGAGAAATAATATTTTATGAGTTAAAATATCGTACTGTTCTAACTAGAAATATTAAATGATTTATCACCATATCAATTCTTAGGTCCTTTGCTATTATTCTTCTGCAGTACTGGGAGCCCATACCTGATATGATAAAGTACTGCTTTGTCTCACTGAACACCTCAAACCATAAACGTTAATACTGTGAATTCTCAAACAATGAAAATATACATTCCTATACCTAATACTGAAGTATTTCGAGGGATTTGTTTCTGATGTGGAAAAAGATGAAATCTTGCTCCTTAGAAAGATTCTCAACAAGTACATTTTCTGAGGCATACCACTAGTTCTTGTTCATCTAAAGGTAAAGCCAACTATCTAGTTTTGCTCACAGACATTCAACACTTACTATATCCTTTGCATTACACTTAATGTTTTTATACATTATTCCAGTTAATCATCACCACAGTCCTATAAGGTATTGATATTCAATTGTACAGGAAAGAAACTGAAACATACAAAAGTTCAAAATGTGCCTCTGTATACAAATAAAAGATGATTGAGCTGCTGTGTGTCCTAGCTGTCCCATATTATTAAACATATTTGTTCAGCTCATTTTACTTGATATCTCTTCATAATCATTAACTGATCACTTGTCCACTGCATTTTAACATATGATTTGGTCTAAATGTTATGTTATAAATCATCAATTAAAAATATTACACACCTCAAAATGGTAAATTTTATTGCAATTTTTATGTTTAAATGTGACTAACTGCGTTTGAATGAATACATCATGTTTAAACACACACACACACACACGCACCACAGAGATAAAAAAGTATAGGATAGAGCTGCTTCTGTGTGTGTGTCTTAATAGGGTTCCAAAACTGAGGTTGACAGCACGACCTAGTTAGTAAGGTTAATAGCTTGTGGGAGAGAAACATCAGCTCTTCAGCTGTCCCCCAGTGTGGTACATTGCAGTGAAGCTGCTGATATGATGATTTATTAAGCAGCATGTTGCCTTTCACTAAAGACAATACCTATAGATTCAAAAGGGGTGAGGAGCATTATCCATTTCCAAGTTAATAGTCAGCACAAAGAACATTTGTCTATTGGTATGTTTTTGTTAACTGGAGAACTGAAAAGAGTTGAAAAGAACTAGCAGAAAACCAGTAGAACAAAATGTTAACTATTTTCTTCATGAATGACAAGCAAATAGATTAGTATATTCATAAATAATAATCACACAATAAAATTTTAATATTGCCCTAAGAAAATAACTGAAGATTTTTCAGAGGCAATACAACACAAATTTCTCTGTTAGGTCATCCAAAGAATAATAATATATGCTTTAAAATAAAATTTAATTTTACTGGTAATTTGAAACAAGTTGTAATGATTTTTTTAACCATGTCCTAATTTTTCTCTGGTTTTGTATTTTCAGGAAAATATATTAAATCGGCTATTGGCTAAATGACACCGTGTAATAGATGGTTCACTAGTGTCTATGATATGAATCTGTATGGAGAATTGTCTATACACTTGATGCACGTAAATTGAAGAAATTTCAATTTAACTTAGAGTAAGAGAGTGAGAATAAAAAAAACCTGAATCTTGTTAGGTTTGGTAGTAATGAATTTAAAGGCTTAAATACATGTAAGACATTTCCTTCTTAATCAAAGAAACATTTGAATGTATTAATGGAGCATTTCTTACAATGAAGGTTTTTTTAAAAAAAATCAGTGAAAATATAGCAGGCCATTGGAGCCACAATATGAAACCTCTTAATTTAAATTATCCAGGATACAAGAAGTAAAAATTAGAGAACCACATGAGTGAAATATAAGATCTGAACTTCCTGAATGATTCACTTAGGGCAGTAACAGGCTATCAATAAAAAGCTATGAACTCTCTCAACCATATGTAAAAAATAAATAAATAAAATGCTGCACACACAGCTAAATCTCATGTTGCAAATTCTTTTTATATCCATGTTTAAATATTAAGTTCTAAAAAGAATACCCAAGAGAACTGTGGACAAAGGCTGGTGAACTAGGGACAAAGAAATGCACGGAATGCCTGGAAAAAGCTTATTTTATTAAGCTCTGAAATAACTAAAAATGGCAAGAGAATGGTTAGGCTACTCTAACTTCTGGGTCCAAAGGCTATTCTGTAGGAACAATCTGTGTGTGTTTGTTTATTCCAAAATGCTAAAATTCCTGACTCAGAGCTTATAAAATGAATCTCATTCTGGAAATCATTCAGGCAACTGCAAGAATCAAGTGTTGTGAAGAGAAAACTAAGATGAATGGGAAATTATATCCAAAGCATCTGCTCTCTCTGTTGCTCTGATTGGTCACAAAGGCATGAGCAAGCCATGCAAGCATTCTCAACTGTCATGGAAAATCATGCAAGTAGGGTGCATTTTTGCCAAAAAAGTAATGTACTAAATTTTTAAATGGCCAATAAATTAAAAAGAATTTTATAGATGACATGATGCAAAAACATCTGTTCACTTTGGGTTTTATATCTTGTGCATGATTTTAAACAGGATGGTCATAGAAAGTGTATCAGTTAGCTATTGACACAGGGTGCTAAGTAAAAACAACCACAAAAGTCTCAGTGACATACAACCATAAATATTTTTTAGCTCACAAATCTGGGGGCCAGCTACGGCATGGTGCTCTAGTCTGGGCTAGGCAGGGCTTGGCTCTGCTCCATGTGTTTCTTATTCCTCTCCTGAGGCCAGTGGACCAGCCTGATGATTTTTAAGCAGGAACAATCTGTGTAATATTCCATCAGCAATTTGCATGGCAAAGGCCAAAAGTCAAGGAAGAGGGATAGGAAGGAAAAAAAAAAAAAAGAGGGATAGGAAGGTACAATCTTTTATGGGAATGGGATGAGGAGAGGGAGCAAATATTTCTAAACTATAATCTGCCATAGAAATCTTCCCCCAAAACACCCCCATTTAAACAAAGATCTGATGGAGCTAAGGCAGCAAACTATATTGGAGGAAGAGAATTTTCTGACAGTGGGAACACTGAATAGCAAAGATAAAGAATTGAGATCACAGCATCAAAGTAGCCAAGAGCTAGAACAGGGTGATTGCAAAGCAGAGTATAGAAGAGGTTAGATAGGTAATAAGAGACTAGAATGCATACCACACTTTGTTGATTATATGGAGTTTGGCATTTACTCTGAAATAAGAAGTTACTGGAGGCTTCTAGACAAAAGAACGACAGGATCGAATCACACTTTCAAGAAAACACTATGGCTACTGTTTTGAGAACAGAATTTAGAGGGAATATCAGGAAGCAGTGAGACAAAGTAGGAGGAAAATGCAGTAATTTGGCCAGAAGAAAACGGTGGAGGAGATGTCCAGGGTTGCATTTGGTATATTCAGTCACTCATCCTGTCTACAAATATTTATTGATCATCTACTATGTGACAGGCATTTCATGTAGCTTATATTTAGTAGATAATGTTTTAAAGACTGGGCCTATAGAATTTCCTAATGAATCTATAACAAAAGTCAGTTTCATTAAAACAAAATATAGAACCCACAAGATTTTGGAGGAAGAAAAGAACCTCCAGATTTGGTGAAGCAACAAATCAAGTATTTAGTGCTTAATCAGCTACCTCACCAAATCTGAAGGTTCCTCTCTCTTTTAAATCTTGGAGGTTCTGTGTTTTGTTTTAACAAGCAGAGACCTTCTCTCCCTAACACAAGGAAAAATAAGACTAGTAATAAAATAGGAAATGTTGTATTGAGTCTGTAATTTTTTAAGCTAAAAGTAAAATGTAAATATTTAGCAAAAGAAGAGAAATATGAGAATGATATAAAACTACATTTAGTATTTTGTGCATTAATTCAAGTTTAAAACTCCACTTGCTTCCTATTGTGTATAAGACAGCAGGAAGAGGATTGAAGTGCTGACAGCTAGCCAACTAAAGAACACAAGGCATATTCCACAATAGAACACATCCCTCCAAATGACCCGTGAGAAACAGAAATGGACCATGTACTGAGTATGTTAAGGCAATAGCCTCAGAGAAGGTTTAATGTAGGGATGTAGCAGAAAAAGTTGAGTAGAAATTGAAACCAGCTCTTTGAGGTGGTAGCTTTTGAGCCTCCCCAGTACGTCCCTCTCTTATGTTACATGGTACGCATGAGGGGGTCATTTCACATGGTTGACAAGTCTAGTGATAATAAGTGGAGATGAGCTGGAACTGAAATCTGTGACATGTCTTCCGGCACATAGTGCCAAAACACACGTGGGGAATCCAACCTGAGTAGCTGAAAAGAACAGATCTCAAATACAGAATTATACTTGTCTTCAAGGTCTCCAAATCCCATTAATAACACTTAAGTCATGGAGGATTACTTATTTATTAACAATATTTCTGCCCTCATCTGATCATTTCCATTGAACACACTAAAAATACATATATTAAATATTTTATTGTCACCTAAAAGTATTAGCAGTACTGCCTTTGATGAAATTGCTCAAACTGAGCATCAGTGAGATTATTTTCTTCCTATGTACTCTATCAGGCATTAATTCTATTCTTGGTTGATACCATCTAGAAATACATGAAAATACATGTACATTTGTATTATGGAAATACGTTAGGTTTTAAGTAAACTTCTTTGAGATGGGGAAAATTTTAAACAAGGCACATTTGGATACAATTATTTTGAAGCATAGTAATTTTACATCCTACTTCTCTTAAAAACTCAGAACTTGATCTTCCATATGGATGGTCCAGAAGTATTTGTATTCTTCATCAACTATTCAAATTATTAATTACAGGAAGCAGCTCAGAAATGTGAAAGCTGTGTATTACAGAAGATACTGAAAAATAGATTTTTTGGAGGAATCAAATTTATAGCTGGTGAATTTTAGCTAAAGTTTTTCATATGGTTAATTAATGCTTATAAATTTTTTTTAAAAAATTTGGTACTTCTACAATTAATGTCTTAAATTTATTATCTTATCCCATTTTCACGAGAGAGAGAAAGAGAGATTACATTTCTCTTATAGTAAAGAAAATAAGGAAACTGAAAGTTTAAGTAACTTGTCTAAAATCACCCAGAGGCATGGCAGGAGTGTTGGCTATTTCTAGGATACTATGTGCAAAAAATAGATCAGAGGTTTAATTTTGCTTGATATGGCTGAAAACATGCTCAACAATCCTTTAAATATCTTTTGATATTGGAACTTCAATTTCACAAACTGGTCTAAGCCCTGGAGCTCTCCAATGTTAACATACAAATGAAGAAGATCAGAACCTGTTCAGTGTGAGATCTTTTAAATTGTAAAGTAATTTGTTTCCTGCAACATGAATGATTATATGTCAAATGAAATCGGTCCATGTATGACATACTTAACACACCAGATTTTAGCTCAGGTTCTAAAACAAAAGTTGTCATCCATAAACAAAAGCATGTGATGTGTCCCCAAACAGCTCATTCAATGTTCTAATTACAATTCTACTCACTTTGCTTATATTCAGTTCAATAAACATTTGAATGACTATTTTATGCCAGGCATCAGAAACACTTTCAATGAACTTAGAGTCTAGTGAGGGAGACTGACAACAAAATAGAAAATTTCAATAATGTAAAGTGCTAAATTAGAGGTTTGCATAGGTAGCTGGCTCTAGGTTAGAGCTCAGATGATGGGCAATTAGTCTCTGATTTATTCAGAGGGTAAATGTCTTTCTAAATCAGTAGACTCTGGAATCTGGACTACCAGTGAGAAGAAAAGCGAACTAATTTATATTCAATTATCCATTTCCAGGATCAATAGAATGTCAGAAAAAAATCTGAATTTTGTTCACATAACGGTGACAATTTTTTAAACACATGAACTAATTTTGTAACAGTCTATATTTTTGTGGATAAATATATTGAAGATGAACACATTTTGTAACAACTGCTCACAAAAAATAAAGATAAGTAATGTTTACATAGGACTGAAGAGGAGACAGTATAGAAATAGGACTTTTTTTTTTAAGTTTGAATCAGTCATATTGATTTCAACTAGAAATTCTGATGGTTTTTTTCAAGGAGTGGAAAAGCATAACCTAATGTAAACACTTGGTATCTTTATTGATATCCAAATTGGCACTTGTTTCTAATACATAAAGATGGCATATAAATGGCATTGCTTAGGTTCTTTCAAGCATTTCTACATAAAGTAGAATAGATTACATCAAATGCAATTCAAGACAAAAAATGTATTTAATGAACACTGGAGAAAAAATTCTAAACACTAATAAAAAATGTTTTTCTTTTGTCATTGTTTCAAGAATTAAAACTTTGGAGGATTCCCTTAACAAATATGATCCATAATGTTCAAAATTAGAATAAAAACTATCAAGAAGTGAGCTAGAATATCATCTCTCTACTCCATTAAATATGCCCCTTTCCTCATCTTAATAGAATATTTAATGTCAACATACAATTCTACTCTCATTTGATTTTTTAGAATTATTTTTCAAAAATGTTTAGATTTTGGTGAAAACAAAAACCATAAGCTAAAATGGATATTGACTAAAATGCATTATTATTTTGGACATGTAGTACCTTGCTTCCTCACTGTTTTGGAATCTTCCAAACTATATAACTAATATGGTTAGATTTTAAGTTTCTTGAGATGACTCCTTTATAACAAGACCCTTTATAAGATATATTAGTTAACTATCCTCCTTCCAATCACATTACTTGTTTGATTTTTAATAAGCTGTACTATTATTTTTTGTCAAGAAATGTAGGTCAATCAAATATATTTTTTAAAGTGTAGCACTTTTATGGATATATTTGACTGCATTATTCTTTAGAATCACTCAGTATTTTCCTAATTCAACTTTTCAGTGGACTAACTTACTGCTTTTTAGCATTTATTGTTAATGGTCAAGTCCTCTGAGAAATAGTAGAAAAAGTGTAAACAATAGCTATGGTATCACTTAGTGTAATTAAACTTTTTAAACTATTACATTTAATAGCACCTTAGTTTTATCACATATTTGCTTCGGCTCAGGCATGATCCTGGGGTCCTGGGCTCGAGCCCCACATCAGGCTCCCTGCTCAGCGGGAAGCCTGTTTCTCCCTCTCCCACTCCCCCTGCTTGTGTTCCCTCTCTCGCTGTCTCTCTCTCTCTGTCAAATAAATAAAAATTTTTAAAAAATTAATTTTTCTTGGGAAAGAAGTTGCTGAGATATTACAATATTTTATTGAAAAATATCACATTATCAATTATAAAATTCATTATACTTTGACGTACTATTAAGAAAGAAAAAGATGCTGCCAATTAAACCATAATGAAAGTCTATAACATCAACGTTAGGGTGCATTCATATTCCAAAGTTGGCAAAAAAGAAAAAAAATGTAAATCCTGGATTTGATGAAATATAGTAACGATCAAAGTAACAGTAACTCCTGAAATACTGTGGCAAAGTTTGGATAACCTCTTCCTGGGTTACATTTCCTGGTCTTCATTACAGTTACTCATGGTCATGTGACTGAGTGGCTGCCTGCAGAAGCAGTGATATGTTATATTTAGGGGCCGATCTCCAAAGACTTCGCCTATGCAGTCATCCATGTTTTTCCTTTTTTGTCTGGGGGACATGGGCCCCCAGGCAAAACTGAAAGTCATGTGTGGAAGATTGTCAAACTGGAGCTCAGAATAACAGACAGCATGAAAGAAAATATCCTCTTTCCCCACCAAAACAGGAAGACCAGGACTGGATTTGTGCACGA
Organism: Phoca vitulina; assembly: GCF_004348235.1. Classification (NCBI taxonomy): domain Eukaryota; kingdom Metazoa; phylum Chordata; class Mammalia; order Carnivora; family Phocidae; genus Phoca; species Phoca vitulina. The sequence goes on along the minus strand of NW_022589707.1, from coordinate 70,653,247 downwards.
GAGGTAACACAATTCTTACCAGGTTAAACCACTGGATATGTGGGTCTATTTGTTAAAACAGCTATTATACTAATTATTGCAATTATTCCATTTACTTTTTTTTAAAAAGATTTTATTTATTTATTTATTTGAGAGAGAGAGAGAGAGAAACAGCATGAGAGGGGATAGGGTCAGAGGGAGAAGCAGGCTCCCCGCTGAGCCGGGAGCTCGATGTGGGACTCGATCCCAGGACTCTGGGATCATGACCTGAGCCGAAGGCAGTCGCTTAACCAACTGAGCCACCCAGGCGCCCACAATTATTCCATTTACTTATGTCCTAAGGCCTTAAAACAAATTAACACAATATTTATTTATCTGAAAATGCTAGATTTAATGTTAAGAGTCTGAAGAGGAGAAATCATTCAACTTCTCTAAGAGCTCTAATAAACAGTGGAATTGTAGAAATTTCAACAAACACCTTAATTAATGCCTATTACATGCAAAATAATGCACTAGGTGTAAGAGACAACTATGTCCAAGAAAACGGAAAGTCCAATTGCAATCATAATGCGGCCTACTTACAAGTGTGCATAAAATGATCTAAAAAACAACAGCAATAAACAAAAAATTATTTCAGTTACAGCAAAAGAGAATATCTGATAAAGTGTTACATGAATAATTAGAAATGCTTATTAAAGTCCATAATTTTAGGGAGGGAGGGAAGAAAAGGGAAGGGAAGGGATTGAGTTTTCAATTTGACCCTGTGGAGATATACACTTCACATTATCAATGCACTTATGCATTAAAAATATGCTTTCACTTTGCTTACCCAAAATGACATGCTCATGAAACTTCTTTTGTGGAGTACAATATTAATATCATGCAGGAAACTTAGGCTACACTGACCAATTTGCTACTGTAGAGAAAAATAATAAAATCCCTTTTAAATAGCAGGGGCAGCATTTAAAATCCATTACAACTGCCTTCCTCCCATTACAACAGAGATAGGATAGGCCTTCTCAAACAATTCAGTAGTCAATTTGGGACAGTTTAAAATGCAAGCATGACCCTCCTGAGGTTCTTTCACCATAAGGACCTGCGAGATTGTGACTAGGAAGAAAGGTGTCATCAGTGAAGTCTATGGAGTACTTAAACATTGAAACTATGAACACTGGAGAAAGAAATTGAGAAGTTCCTCCAATTAATACTTAAAAAATCTGATATGAGTGGCACATGGGTGGCTCAGTCCATTATGCATCTGTCTTCGGCCCAGGTCATGATCCTAGGGTCCTGGGATTGAGCCCCACGTTGGGCTCCCTGCTCAGTAGGGAGTCTGCTTCTCCCTCTCCCTCTGTCCCTCCCCCCTGCTCATGCTTTCAATCTCTCTCTCTCTCTCTCTCAAATAAATAAATAAAAACTAAAAAAAAATTTGACGTGACCTGGTATATGTCCACGTAATATATGGATTGTATCACTCAGTATATTCTGAGTCATGCTACAATGACAAACAATGCCTAAATTTCAAAGTATCAAAACAACACTGATTTCTGATTCACACCATGCCTCCCTCCCCCATGACTGGTGGGAGATTCACTTCTGGATCATCATTATCCTCCCCAATAGGGAAAAAAAAAAAGAAAAGAAAAGAAAAGAAAAGAAAAAAGCTTTCTGGAATAATGGCAAAAGGAGAATGGTAAAGCAAGCTCTTAAAGCTTCACTTGAAAGTCATACACATCATTTTAATTCATATTTCATCAGCTAAAACCAGTTACAGATCCCTACCCAACCACAGGGTACCAAGACCCTACTGAATGTCTGAAAGGCAGAGAGATGGAAGTATTTACTTTACAGCATTAATAACTACCACATGGACCAAGATAGATCACAAAATGGGATGAATGGATAATGCAAAAGCAAGCTACAACCAAGAAGGATCTAGACAGGAATAGGGGCAGAGATATTTCCTATACCTTAAATTGCTAGGGTTTTCACCAATTTCTTCTTATTGACTATAAAGGTATTAGAGTGATAACAAAAATCAAATGGCTGGGCTATATATGAATGATTGATAACACAAAATACATATAGACACAGACACACACACACATTACACATGTAAAGGGCATGGTTTCAGCTACTTCCAAAATTAGAATAATTGAATAATACATGAACAATCTCTGTTATGATTTTGTGTGAATTCCATTTACAAAGTATAAAATACATTAGTGTCAAATGATTGCAAATTATATTCAAATACTGATTATACTGTGAGGCTTAAGAACATTAATTTTGGAGTAAGTCTGCCTAAGGTCAAACTTCAGTTCCGTTACTTATTAGCTATATGATCCAAAAAGCTGCTTAACCTCCCTGCCAATAAGAATTACAGGATACCCACCTCATAGGGTGCCCTGAGAATTAAATGAACTAAAGTACATCAAGTACTTAGCATAGTACTTGGCATGTTGTAAAAATGTGATGATACGAACAAAACCAAGAAAAATAACAAATGTCTGGACTATAGTGCTACCTCTCTATACCACAGCTTTAGTCATCTGCAATTACACCTTGCTGAATATCGCCTTTATTTTCCAGAAAGAAGCAAAGCAGAGAGTGTTCAAGGTTGCTAAAAAGCCAGGGAAAACCCTATCTCATTTGCTGAGACTCTTTTGAAGAACAGCCTACAGGAGCCTAAACCCTGCTTGCTTCTAAATGGCATGTCTTTCCTTAACAGCCCTTTCCTCTGTTTGAATAAAGTTCCCCATCCTCACTTGCAAATTCAGCAAGCACCCTCAGACTGGTCCATGTGGACATTTTTTTCCTATAGCAACCATGTTTTTTCCAGAATGGATCCCATTCTTCATGATGTCTAGGCTGACTGGTTAACAGTTTGGTTTTCATAAATCATCCTACCTTTTCTCAGATGTGGCTTCTTTTCTTCTACTCTTACTGGTTTACCCCCACATTCCAGAGTGGGGGAAAACACACAAAGAAAGGCTTACGATATAATAAGAGAGGCTGAAATAGCTGCAGAATTATCTCTGACATTCATGCATTCTGGACAAGCAAAAGCATCAGTGAGTCACATTAGTATCACAGTGTTAAAGAAATAATAGGGCATTTCTCTATCCCCATCAGGTACTCAGACTGAATTCTATTTGTTCCTGGGCTCCAAAGAAATCAAGAGTTAAATGCACATATTGGTAATCTGAAACTTCTTCATCTCCCGCTGTTTCCTGCCACATCCTCTTAATCTCCAACACTTGTTGGCTCCCTACAAGTTTGAACTTCTTTATTTTAAATAGAGAGGCACTTCTGCTCATCAGTCTTTCCCTATAACCTTTATTGATTGGCACCTCCACCCCTAGCTGCTTCCCAACTTCCTTCTTAAATTTCCAGTTCTCCATGCCCTCTCTCTCATTCTCGTATCAGATGACCCTGTCTTGCACTTCTCTGAGAAATGTTTCAACTTGCCCATTGAGATCATATCTAGATGAGAAAAGTGATTTTCAAGCTATAATCTGGTACACAGCTACTTGTTGCTACCATTTATTAATAACATTCACCCTAAATTAGCATAACACTTTCATGTATTTTGTTTTCATTTTCATTCTGTAAGGGAAAACTAGAAATTCAGCTATTTCTGTGTGAGAAAACAAAGGCATGTAGTGATCACATGTTCTTCAGAAGACAAAATAACTTGAGGTGAAAGAGGAAAAGAATCCAAGCAATCTGCCCATAAATCTGATTCTCTGAAAACACACATATACACACACATCATATTAAAGCATCATCTTTACAGATGATTTAGGAATAAAGACAAATTACATAAAAATTATCTCATGCTATACTTTATACCTGTAGATGTTCTTACAGAAATGTCGAATAGGAAGCTCCTTTGAATGATGTGTCTGTATGGAAAACATTCCAATTTAATTTAGTATACTTTCTATAATCTCTGAAGTCAAGCAGTTGTACCTAAAAATTAGAGTAACATTGTATGAGTGGGCTGATAGTGGTGATTTGAGAAACTGCAAATTAGATTTACTTGCCTTTACTGCTTGTGATAGATGTGCCTCAACATACCTTTTAGTAAAATTTTGTTTAAAGGATATTTTTTGATCCTCTGTTTCAATGTTTAAATTAAATTCATTAGCAGGGAATGTCAACCCCCAAGGAAAAATGTCAACACTAATCAAGACAACATCTGAAGGTGTCAGCTTTCCTTCATTTATCTCCTGTCCCCAGAAGGTATAGAGCCATCAAGGGAAAAACTCCAGGTAATGACTGCCTTTGTCATTTGTTAAATGTGATCAGCATGCAGGTGCACAGGCATGAATGTTGTTTCGAGTTGCCAGTGACACCTGTCTTTATTTTTTTAAGAAATAAAATAAATATTACAAGCCTTAGCTTTATTGTAGGTCTGTACATGACAGTTCACGTAGTTGCTTCCTCACGCAGGAGATACCGTAACTATTTGATTCATTGCATTTGTCATACTAGGCACATTCCATTGTTACTTGTAACTTCTCTGCAGCCTGTCTCACTCCCAGACTGGGGCTTTAAGTAATCAATAATTTTTATTCCACTTTCTTCAGCTTACAAAGTAAAGAAAAAAATAGCGAAGGTGATAAATATCTTCGTATATAAAGTTTTGCTCATCTGTAAGAATGAGAGTTTTGCTCAAATTTGAAGCTTAATTAAAGAAAGAAAATTTCTAATGTTGAAACTGGAGTGGTACCTTTAAGAATGGAGAGCTTAGGAATTTTTTTTTCTTTTGAATTACTCAAATTACTAGAATGCCAAGGTGACATATTATAATGAGGTTATATATTTATTTTCAACAGATAAGATACTTTCAACAGAAAAGTAAAGTAATCAAAAGCAAAGAAATAATTTTAAGTACAATTCCTTAGATTCATCTTTTTTTGAAGCAAAGAATAACACTGCGTGTACATATGTATATGTGTGTATATGTGTATGTGCATATGGACATATATATGTATATAATTAAATGAAATTGGCAATAATGGAAAAACTGAGAGAAAGCTCAGATTAAGATGCAATTAGTATTCATTTATTAAGTTCCTGTAACAATAACGTATTCTTTGAGTTTCAGAGCAAGATCCTTGAGGTCTTGAGTTCCTTGAGATCCTTTTATTATCCTCGTCTTATACATGGTTACACTCAATCCTAAAAGGTTAAAGCGTCTGCTCAAATTCATCAACTAATTTTAAAAGAACTTACATTCTCTCATGTAGTCCAGTATTACTCCCAATCAATTTTATTACAATTTTTATTTCTATTATCATTACTTTTAGTAGAAGTAGGTAATGCTTATTGAGTGTTAGCAATATGCTAGACCCTTTGCTGGGCTCTTTCCAGGGATCAGACTCTGAGATAATGTCTATTATTATTCTCATGTTTAGATTAGGAAACAGAGGCTCAGAATTATTAAGTAACTTGTCCAAAATCATTTGGATAATAAGTGGCAGAGTATTCTTACAAGTTTAGAAATTGTTTTCCCGTGGTGTCTAATTTTATTCTTATAGCAATCCTATCGCACATATAGAGCTGGAATGGTCATAGCAAACTATAAATAAGGAAGCCAAGTTTCCAAGAAGCTAACTTTCTTATCTAAGGTCATAAATCTAGTTAGTAGCAAATACATGAGTTGAGCCAAAGGTTCCAGCATTGCTCTTTGTATTATATCATATCATGCTGTTTTGGGTATGTTAGATGTTATGAGATAAAAATAAATTAAGTCATGTTCTTCTTGTTAATTTGCTAATGTTATCGCATGGAACTAAATTAAATTTTAGATTTCAATTATGTGCTAATTTTTTTTCAAGCTAGAATAAGAAGCAATTGAAGGTAAATACTCATTCAAAATAAAGACAAAGTATAAGTGAAACAGTTAAATCATCTATAAAATGAAAATACAGGTAAAGGGGCGCCTGGGTGGCTCATCGGTTAAGTGTCTGCCTTCGGCTCAGGTCATGATCCCAGGGTCCTGGGATGGAGCCCCCCATCAGGCTCCCTTCTCAGTGGGAAGCCTGCTTCTCCTTCTGCCCTTCCCCCCTGCTCGTGATCTCTTTCTCTCTCTCTCTCTCAAATAAATAAATAAATAATCTTAAAAAAATAAAATAAGAAAAAACAGGTAAAAAAATGTTTCAGTGAATCAAAGCTCCTGCTGCTGCTGTTTCTTCTTTTCCTTCTTTCCCCTTCTCCCTCCTCCTCTTTCTTCATCTTCTCCTTTATTTATCTCGAGGGATGTATTTCCTTCAAATCTGTTGATGAAACAAGTAATTCCTACCATAGAAACTGCAGCTAGGCTCTCAATAAAATGTTGATTTCTCTAGTTATGCAAAAAAATAAAATGATAGCAATTGGCTCAATGTGGCTTATTATGTTCTTAAATAACACTCAAAAGAAATTATAGAACAGATCTAAGTAAAATTAGTATGATATTATTTTCTCATAATAAGGCCTCATAAGGCCTTGTTTTAGATGATAAAACTAAGGCCCAGAAAAATTGTCTTAGCTCAAATTGTAGAAGAGTAGTAGCAGAATCAAGATTAATACTTAATTCAGATCAGTGTTCTTCGAATGGCATTGTGTTCCATTTCCCATGTAAAGGTGGCTACACAGATAAATAATTGAAATTGGAAAGTCTTACAAATCAAAAGGATAACACCACTGAGCATTTCATAATTCGGTTGTTCATAATTATGTTTTCTTTAGATTTGCAAGATAAATTTTTATTTTCAATGGAATATGTTTAAGAATAAAGCAATAAGGGGCACCTGGGTGGCTCAGTTGGTTAAGCGACTGCCTTCAGCTCAGGTCATGATCCCAGGGTCCTGGGATCGAGCCCCGCTTCGGGCTCCCTGCTTGGTGGAGAGCCTACTTCTCCCTCTCCCACTCCCCCTGCTTGTGTTCCCTCTCTAGCTGTCCCTCTCTCTCTCTCTCTGTCAATTAAATAAATAAATAAAATCTTTAAAAAAAAAAAAGAATAAAGCAATAAAAAGTAAAATTTGTTCACAAGTTTATTTCCCCTCCTAAAGCTCAGTATACTATAGGCTCAGTATAATACCTATCAACATCTGAACAGGTCTTTTTCTTTCTTTTTGGTTGGTATTGGCAAAATGATCTTAAAATTTGTATGGAAATTCAGAGGACCTAGAGTAGCCAAATGAAAAAGAAAAAACAAAGTTGGAGTGGACTTATACTATCAGATTTCAAAACTTACTATAAAAATATAAAAATCAAAATAATGGGTTATTGAGACCTTAGCAAAGTGATTGGTACGTAACAGTTACTCCTTGGATATTTGTCAAATATGTCAATAAATAAAAACAAATGAATGTCTGTGATTAAATTTTAGTTAACTAACCAAATCCAAACATGACTAGCTTATTCCTGATGACTAGATTATGACTGAAATTCTCTATAGGAGATATATATAATTGCCTAATATTTCTCTTAATTTGTGCTTTAGAATCAAAGCGTAGTAAGGGAATATACAGATATTCTCACTCCAGGATACATTTCTTTCTCTTTAAAATAAAATATGGTTTGCACTTAAAAAAAAATGGAGTACTGGCCTAATGATAGGCATACAGATCAATAAAATGGAATTGAGAGTTCCAAAGATAACTAAACTTTTAGAAATTGGTAAAATAGACATTTCACCAAAGAAGACATATTAATGGCTAATAAGCAATGAAAAGGTTCAAAGCATCATTAATCATTACTAAAGTGAAAATTAAAACCACTATACACCAACTTGAATGGCTATAATTTAAACGCAGACATTGACAAGCATTGGTGAGGATGTAGATATGGTAGAGTTGATTAGGAGAAACAGTTTGGTAGTTCCTTCACAGTTAAATATAAACTTACATATATGACCTATGTTAACCTATATATTCCACTTCTAGGAATATACCAAGAAAATTCAGATGTACTCTAAGAATAGAGATGGGAAAAGGATTGACTGCAAAAAGGCTTGAAGGAATTTTTGGTGTGATGATATGTTCTAAAATTGGATGTAGTGATGCACAATTCCATAAATTAACTAAAAATTATGAAATTGTCATTTACAAGGGGTAGATCTTATGATATGGAAATTATACCTCAATAAATTTGCCAAATACCAGTATAATTTTTAATTACAAAGACCTAAAGTAAAGAATATTATGCAAATAAGAATTGCATTTATTTCAAAGTAGGTAATTTATATCAGATGATTTTGGGGAAGGGAGAAAGGAAATGTGTTTTTATGGGGGGAATAGTGGGAAGAGGATCTTATTAGATGATGGCACTGAGATTATGATGAATTATAAAATGCTTTTCTATCTTTCCCCACTTCCAGCTTCCCCTCCTTTCTCTGTTGCCATCTTTCACACATTCTTGTTATGCAAGAAGCCAAGTGCAGGTCAAGGGATGTCACATTATATTTTTAAATAGAGGGGTCCAACAGATTAACCTCTGCATTGGCATTTGAACTTGTTCCTGACAAATAAGTTAATCAAGATAAGAACATTATTTGAACAGATGTGTATCAGCATTATTTAAAGAAAGAAAAAAGCCACTGTTATGCCACACTGATGATGATTATTTTTAAAACTTACCAACATATAAAGCTTCATGTGTATTTGACATTTGTTATTATGCAATGACACAGAATACCTCATATACATGTTATTAACTCTATAAATTATATAAAAGATGACTTTATAATTCTTAGATACAAGGCCTAAACCCTGAAATATGTATCATATTCCGTAGAAAAAAATAGAAATTAATAACTACCTTGCCTCTAAATACTCTTAATAAAATTCCTTCAAGTTTCATTGTTAAAAACTAGGAAAGGGAGTTTAAAAAGATAAAATTAATGAAATAAAAATAGAAATAATAATAAAATTAAAAAGCTTGCTCTTCAAAAACACCAGTAAGACAGTGCAGATAATCCTCTTTAAGGTCTAATAAACACAAAAGAGAGACAAAATGTATACAAAATTTAAAAATTCCTGAACATAGACCAAGAAGAGACATTAAAAAGTTAGAACAATACATGCTACCAAGATAAGGAACCTGAAACACAGGGAAACATATGACTTTGTAGCAAAGTAGAAATGGCCATCATTGTCCCAAGAGGAAGTAGAGGAAGTAAAATAAACCTTAATTTAGCAATTACCAAAGAAGAAATGGGGAATCAGTCAAAGTGCTATCATTAAAAAAAAAAAAAGAAGGCATTTACCTTTTAAAAAACAGACAATTCCAATGTTATTGAAACTTTCCCAGGCCTAGAAAATATTCATTTTATTTCATAATATCAGCATGATTTTTATAACTAAACAGGACATTAAAGTTGGTTATAGATCAAGCTAAGGAATATATATGTGAAATTCTGAGACATTTGTTCACCAATGTAGAGTTGTGAAGCAATAAAAATATTTTCACATCGAAATAAGTATTAAAGACAGAGAAAACATATTATCAAATCCATTCTGAAATAAAGGCTGTCCATCAATAACTTAACTTGTACTTTGGGCTTCCAATGAAAGGAAATGTTGCATAACAATGGAATAAAATATGGTTAGAAAAAATTTAAGATAAAAATCAGTGGCATTCTAACAACATGATACATCTTAAATATCCTTCTCTAGGCCTCAAGAACTGTGGTACTGAAAACTACTAAAAAAAATCAGGAGTATCTCTAACCATAGTGTTTATTTGTCTTTACTCAGTTAAGATCAAACATGATTAGGCAAAAGTGTCTCTGAACTATCCTAACTGCATTTTTATGGAAACATTTCTTCCTTTAATCAACCAGAATCTACTTTAACCTCATCATCCCTCTCAAATCTAGAACTCATATACTACCAGTCAATTAAACATCAAGGGAAAATACTGTAACCAAATACCTGGCTACCTATCCAAAGCCATTTGCATTTTAATCTTTTGTATCTCTATTGCTACAACAATATTTTCAAATGTCAGGAAACCAATAGGGAGAGATCACTTGAGGGAAGCTTCTCATTTTTTCTTAAAAAAAAAAAAACCTCCAAATTACACTTCCCAATTAAGGTGAGACTTGTAGTTACAATTTCTTTAGTCCTCTTTATGTGGTTCAGTGTTTGGTATATTAAAAGCATAGGAGGGAAGGCAATAAAAATGAAGATTGATTTTAATTCCCCCCTACTTCTCTAAGGAGGAGAAACCAGGTAAACCTGTTTTGGAATTCAGAGGCCGTTTCTCAGCAAAGACCAGAGAAAAGCTACCACCTTAAATCTGCAGAATAACACAGTCCATGTGACAGGCCTTGGGAAGGCAAACTTAAGTTACTGACTCTGCACTGGTGGAATTTCATAGGCTAATGAAGGAGATACACATTGAACAGAAGTGGTAGATGTTTCCTTAGAAGCACATGCCCAAAATGCTACGAAAAGACAAAAGAAGGGTGCTTAGGGCCATGTTGTGAGGTGCAGAAAGGGAAGGTTTTCTGGGGCAAATACAACTGAATTGAGCTGAACTGAAGGAAGGGGAACACTTGAGCCGGTGGAGAGCATGCATTACAACATGGACAAAGTCCAAAGAGGAAGTCCAATAGCATCTGCCTGTTTACAGGCTGGGTCTGCCTTCTTGTTCTTTGCTTTGTATTGCTTGATGTTAAACACATAGAATCCTTCCTTTAAAAGAATGTGGTTCTGCACTGTGTGGTTTTAATCCATTAGTATAAAATTCAGACCAGGGTAGGGGTGGCGTGTGTGCGCGGGTGTCTGTTCACGTAAAGATGCCTTCTGCTTTAGAGAGTATGTGCTTTAAAAGGATTTGGAAATAGTCCAATCCTTTTTTGCTGACTCTGTTGTCTGCATAGCGAATTAGGAAAGACAGTGTTGGTCCTGCTAGATTTTATCTTAATCTTCACATGGATCCTTTTATTACTTAACGTTCTTCAGGAATGGGCCAGAAAGGGATGCCAGAGTGTGTGTTTTTCTTCTCCTTCCTTTTTTTGGACTGCTCATATGTATGATACACTTATAAACAGCAGGTTTCAATCTACTGCTTTGAAAGACTGGCTTTAAAAATAAATTGTGCTTTTAAATTAGATATACTACTTGTAAGAGGGACCTAACATGTGTGCGCGCGCGCATGTGTGTGCACGTGTGGGTGTTTAGTCTCCAAACCACTGTAGGTGAGATTGCAAAAACCTCTTTTTATTACTCATTCTTGATAGATTTCGGACATAATAAAAGTGATCACCCCAACAGAGAGCTAGGTAAAGGTGGTATATACCAGCTTAATGTACACAAAACATGAACCTGATTTGCTGGTGGAGAGCTGCAGGACAGTTCTACAGGGCTAAAGTTTAGGTTTATAAATACTAGTAAAATATGAAGCTCTATTCCAAGGATTTTAAAGAAAGCTGCAGTCACAAATACCAGTCAATAAATCATTGCAGCTAGAAACTGAGCCACCAAATTTAATTTCAAGTAGACTTCTGATGATTTTCATAAGCAATTTACCTATGTAGAATGATGATAATATACTGAAATTTTCCTACAATTACAGGTAAATGTTTGCACCTGGGTGTCTTTTTCCCCCCAAATGGGTTGTATATTCTTCTAAAAATTTTCCTGATTTTAAAATGTCTGCACATATCTAAAGGATAGATTGTGGTCTTTAGTAACATAATGAGTTCTTTAGGGTTTACTTCATATAATCTCTTCTTTTCCCTTTTGTACTCTGCATACTTAACACTCACATGCTAATATTAGCACTAATGCCTTAGGCCTAAATAGCAATAATTACTGGATGACATACTGGCTTCTATTTAAGTTGACAACTCAATAACTTGACATATGCATTACATCTCTATTACACTGGAATCTAAATGGCACTTTATAAAGCATTCCTTTTATATTTAGTTCACTGACTGATCAGACTGGAGCTTGTGCTCATCATGTGTCTATTAAAGACTAGTGAATGTGTCATTATTTCTAAGACCTTGCCAGTGGTAGATAATGGAATCATGGAAAGCTGTATTTACAGAGAAATGTTGGGGTTTTGATAATATGTCTTTCTTGGACAAGTAGGAGTCAAAGATAGTTTTGCAATTTTTAATACATAGCATAAAAAGTTCTTCTAAGTATACAATGTCATAGTTAAATTCAGCCCAAGATATTAGGTATATCTTTTGTAAGTCCACCTTGTTCTTTTCACAAAGTTGTTCAATAAACAAATCCACTTTAGAAAATACTTTTTTTCAAGATTTTATTTAAATTCAAGTTAGTATTAGTTTCAGGGGTAGAATTTAGTGATTCATCACTTGGATACAACACGCAGTGCTCATTACAGCAAGTGCCCTCCTTAGCGCCCATCACCGATTGACCCCATTCCCCATCCCCCATCCACCTCCCTTCCAGGAACCCTCAGTTTGTTCAAAAACAAGACATTACTTTTTTATATTTTAGGCAATTTTGTTATGGCAGTGTTTCAATTAGCAAAATGTAGAGCATAAATATTAAAAAATAACTGTTCTTATTATTGAAAGCTCATACAGTCTACAACATTTCAATCCATTCTAAAATGTAATATAGAGTTTAAAATATGAACGTGGCTTCTTCTCTCCTCTCCTTTCCTGTATTTTCTTTGCTTTTCTCCTCCAAAAGACATAAGACAGGGGTAGTAATGAAGACAGGCACAGGGTTTACAAGGAGTGAGAAAATCAGTATGGGCAAAAGGTGGTCATTAATGGCAGCCCAGACAAAGATTTGTGTATCAGAGCCACGTGGTGAGGACAGCCTGGCAGTCTTGAGAGATTAGCCACACATAAGGGATTTTAAAAATATGTAAATATATTAAAATACATTAAATATATTAAAATATATTAAAATAGTTTAAATATTTTTTAAAAATATGTAAATATATTAAGGGATCCACGTTTCTCACTGACAAAGAATGAAGGTATAAATATGAAAAGATTTGGGCATTGGGACACCACATTAATCATGAACACATAGTGTTCATTTGACTTCTCAACTTCCAGATACCATTCTCCATAGAAAGGACCAAAGATGGTTAGAGAAATAACTGAATACAGGGTGGGGAAGAAAAGGTATAATATGAGCTGGAAACATCATGCTCTGACAGTAAAGAAGGACTCAAAGAAAACTGGAGTATAACAGAATGATTCAGAAGTCAGTTTGAAGGGGTTCCCACTGGCTGAATAGAAGACAATCTAATCATTTATTTGGATAATGATATTAACAGATGATAGCCTACTGAGTAAAAGAGCAATCGATGAATGCACACTGATACAAATAAGCAAATTAATAAATAAATGGAAAGGAATACAAGTAAAAGTAATGGAAAATCACAATTTTCTCCATCCTAGCCAAAATTTATAAGAGCAATAAACATCAATAACTGCTAAAACTAGTGGGTGACGGTGGGTTGAAGAACTGGATATTTACATAGTTTCAAGTTACCTCCACACAAAATTCTTATTAATTACAAAGGAAAAAGAGTTATGATTTTTTCTAATTACGTGAACAAAGTAAACACAAGAACTGGGACAAAAAAAATCTTCTGATACATGATAGGAAACAAAAACAAAACAAACAAAAAATGCAGTCATCACTTCTGTGATATTTCTGCCAAAAAATGTATAACTGGGCTTTCTTCATAAGAAAACATTAGACAAACCCAAATTAAGAAATATTCTACAAAATGACAGCCCTGAAGTCTTGAAACATATGAAGGTATTGAAATCAGAAAAAAACTGAGGAAGGTTCTTGAATGAAGCAGGCTAGAAAGATATGACAATTGGGTACATTATGATCTTGGAGTGGACACATTTGAAGTGAAACTTTAAAAGGTTCTGTGGATGAATGTTCCTTGCATTATTCTTGCTACTTTTCAGTAAGTTTGAAATTATTTCAAAATAAATCAATAGTTTTAAAATGAAAAAGTATGGGGCGCCTGGGTGGCTCAGTCATTGGGCGTCTGCCTTCAGCTCAGGTCATGGTCCCAGGTTCCTGGGATCGAGCCCCACATCGGGCTCCCTGCTCAGCGGGAACCCTGCTTCTCCCTCTCCCTCTCCCCCTGCTTGTGTTCCCTCTCTCACTGTGTCTCTCTCTGTCAAATAAATAAAATCTTAAAAAAATAATAAATAAAAATGAAAAAGTATGTTCTATATTTGTAAATACCTTAAAGATAACTTTATTGAAGTAACATCAATAAAAAAGCTGCACATATTTAATGTATACAATTTGATGAGTTTGGACATATACATATACCATGAAAACATTATCACAACTAAGGTAGTAAACATATTCATTTCCTCCACCAATTCCTTTCTTCCTGCCCCCACTTGTGTTTGTGCGTGTGTGTGTGTGTGTGTTTGTGTGTGTGTGAGTTAAGAACACTTAACATGGGACCTATCCACTTAACACATTTTTAAGTGAACATTATTCTTAAATATAAATACTCCTTTTTGAGAAACATTTTTTTTTAATCTGTTTCATTTGCGTGACACGCGGTTTAGATTTTGCCTGTTTTCAGCATATGCTCACACAGAAACTTCCCATGACATAGTAATAGAGATATAAGATCAGCAACTATGGGAGGAGTGCTTTTGACCTTCCCTTTTATTTCCTTTGACCTGGACACCTGCATCCGGGATGGTATCTCCCTAAGTTCGTCATGACAGTGCAATAGGAAATCGCAATCTTATCAAACTTCCTGGAAATCCTTCTTTCCCAAGGAAAACAAGGATTAAGCAAAGATTCCCTTCTCAGTGCTTCACTGTGTCCTCCAAAAGTGAATTTGTTAACAGATACCCTGAAGGGATGGTAGTTTTGTGGCAGAAAACCACACCATATCCATATTTATTAACTGCCCTTCAAACAGAGTAGCAATTTCCCCTGAGATTGTGCCCTCGCTAACAATATAATAAAATGTCCAATGCTTCACATAAGACATGTCATTAACTGCACAACTATCTATCATGTGGTCTGCCTCATTGTGCTCAATTTCTTTTCTTTGTTTCTTTTTTTTTTTTTTTTTTTGCTGATGCCAAATGAACACAGAATTTCCCAGCAGCAAATAAATGCAACACCACAAAGAATGAGTACAGAAGGCAGTTCATGTACTTCATAGGAAGGAAGAAGGAAACAGGATGAGGTCAAGGAGAAAAACAGGGCTGAAGGGCACAGAGGGGTGAAATGTTGCAAGAGGACTGAGAGGCATTTGGAAGTGTCTATGAATCACCAAAGCAGACCAGATACCACATTTGTCTGCTCTGACAGTCTGAAATTGACCAATAGAGCAGCCAAAGAATAGTTTGAAAATTATCAAAATGTATCCAAATGACAGAGTCAAAAGATCATCCATTTTTTCTGAAAGCTGTGTGGGAATATCATTTCATTATTTTAAATTCATTTAATTCCACATATATCTAGTTGAGTGCCTGCTATTCCCAAACACTGTTAGAGATAATGAAGGGTATACAAGGGTAAATGTGGTATAATATCTGACATTAGGAAGCTGAAAATCTGTGAGGTGGCATTATTCTCGTATAGAGAAGAATATGATACTTTCCTTTGGTTTTTGGCTTTTGTTCTTTGGAGTCAAGTGTCTCCAAGAGGATAACACAGAAAGTCATTGTACAACTTGGTTAAACCTATACATGTTTGCCAGTAAACTGGAAACTAAAAACAGATCCTCAAAGTATAACGGGTAAGTTTGGGTGGGGACTACAGAGAATTCCCACTTAGAATAAAAAATGTCTTTTCCTATTGTGGGCTCTGAAGAATTATCAAGGGTCCAGCATCAAGAATCAGGGGGTCCCTGAAAAGTCCAAAAGCAATGGTGGAGTCACAGTTTATAAGGAGAGAAATAGTCCATGGAGAAGAAAGTGTGCAGAACCAAGGATAAAAGACAAGTGACCTACTTCAATATTTGCCTAGGGCCAGCCTTGCTAGTACATCTGTCACATTAAAAGTGCAGAGCTAATAAGGAAAATACAGAACTCTTCACATTGCCCTCACACCCCTTGCTCTGAGTCCCAACACCATCACTGCCTGAAGGAGCTTCTGCTGTTGATGCCAACATTTTCTTTCCCTCTCTCTTTTCCTCTGTGTGTGTGTGTGTATGTATGTATGTATTTTGTTTTTTATGTGTTATTTGCTATATACCAAACAAGGTAAATAGGTATTTGGATTTCAGCTGTTTTTAGAGAGCACTTGCTCACCACAAAGGAAAGGGAGAAGAAAAGCTGTTGCACATTTTCTGCCAAATGCTTCTCTGCTCAAAGTTCAGATTCACCTTGAAAAAGACCTGCTTGCAAAAAATATAAGGAATTTCCAATGTTATGATTCATAAGGCCTGTGTTTCAATTGAAAAATAACAACCTAGAGCAGGAAATAATATTTTTTCTTGATATTTGCAGTGGGTTTTTTTATGGCTTGCTCTGGGCATTTGGTTTATTAGCTGTAAGTCTTAAAAGTAAAGATAATTTTTGGAAAAAATGAACCATGGATGAAAATGTAATGAAAAGAAAATTAAATAAGCCTTTCAAGTGCCAAAAAAATAGCAAACCCAACAGACATTGTTTGTAAAAATATAACTGTAATACCCTGAATTTGATCATAACTTAGAATCTACACAATCCTCCTTTTGAGTGAGCGAGGACAAATTTAACTATAGGAAATCACTGGAAAAAAAGAAATTGTTCATTAAAGGAGTACTCAGGTTAATGTTTCTTCCTTATCCTTGCTTTTCCCAAAAGTCATCCATTTATAAATTGATTTGAAGCAGTTTACAAGTTATTAACAGTAATAGCTACCATTGTTGAGTGATAATCCTTCTGCCTGGCATCATGTAAAGGATTTTACTACATGTGAAATACTAGGATATATCTTCAAGCAGCCTCCAATGCGTATGTGTGTCATCTTGGAGGAATAGTTTGTTCAACTGCAGAAGAGTGTAAAACAGTTTGGGGAAGAGTTGTTTTAAAAAATCATTTTAAGGAATTTGAGCAAATTGTTTCTATTTTCAGCAATGCTAATATTAGCCACTTTTCCAGATTTCTTTCCTTGATCAAAACTTTGGGCCAACTACATGGTTTTAAGACTATAAGAAAAAGTATTATAATCGTTTTCTATAAAACAGATATAGAATGTAGAATGATTTCCCTAGAAGATATTAGCCTCCACTGTATTTTCTATATTGTGCTCACATGTTCCATACATTGTCATTTTATTTGAAAATGACACCAATGTAAAATAAACATATATAGGATTTTGGAATTTGGTTAATTATTTGGACGGCTCTTTAAGTGTTCTGTGTTAAATATTTCATTAAATACATAGTTATGCACCTGCATACCATATAAATAAATATATAATGTTATATGTCTAAACAATATTATATATATATATACACAAAATTTCCTTTAGAATATTAAATATGTATTTAATTATATATATTTATATATATAAAGTCTATTAGCTTCCAGTGTTGCTGTTGAGAAGACAGAAGCCATGCAATTCCCAATTCTCTGTAGATGTGTTAATTTTTTCCTCTTTGGAGGTATGTAGAAATATGTCTTTGTTCCCTGCTGTTCCAAAATTGCTCTATGATCTGCAGTGGTGGAGATCTATTTTCATTTACTGTTCTGGCATTTGATAAGGTCTTTAAATCTGAAAACACATCCTTCAGTTATTGGAGATTTCCTTTTTCTTTTTTCCTTTCTTTTTTTTTAATTGAAGTATAGTTGACACACAATGTTACATTAGTTTCAGGTGCACAACATAGTGATTTGACAAGTAGAAATACTATATGATCTAGTAATTCCACTACTGGATATTTACCCAAAGAAAATGGAAATTTTCTTCAAAGACTTATTTGATAATTTCTTTTCCTCTGTTCTTATCTGTTCTTTTCTTACCAAACTCCCATTACTTGGATGTTGGAATTTTTAAAATATTCCTCTTAATCTCTCTTCTTATCTGAATATTCCTTTTAGATGGTACTCTTCTTTTTATTAGTCTTTTATACTTGTTGGGAAAGGCAATCTTGAGTATACAATCTTTTGACTTCCACTTGGTCACTTAATACTAGAACACTAGTATTAGAACACTTCCTTACCAAGTGATAAAAGGGCCTTCAGAGCCTATGGTGGGCTTACTGCCTTGTAGGGGAATATTTTTCCCTGTTTCAGACTTAATATGTACCCCCTCCTGCTTAAGCACATACGACCATGACCCTCACAAACATCCCCAGCTTTCTGTATTTCAGACTCCATGGAGGAGAGATTCAAGTACTTCTGCTGTAACAGAAAGTGGGTTGTACATGGCTACGCCACCCATATGGCCTGCATAGTAGAAATGTCAGCCCTGGGGCACTGATGTCCTGCGAAGAGCTAGATCTTGTGCACTCCTTCTCTGTACCACTTGCACCTAGTGTGCATGTCATCTGTTCTCAGCGAACTCTAATCCTGCACTGGTCTCTTCCCTGTATGGCACTTCTCTGCCTATTAAACTTGCCTACACAGTTTGGCCCCTCAGTGAATGATGAGACAAAATCTTTTTAAAAATACTAATGATTTAAGTTTTGAAGTTTACTTTTTCCCTTTGTATTTTGTTTCCTCTGTTCACTGAATTCCATATTGAGGAATTCTTTCAGGTATCTGTTCATCATTGGTTGTTTACTTATATTCAAGAGTAAGGGATTAAGCTGTTAGGAGCATGTAGGTGTGGCTGGTCAACTATGGGTTTCACTAAAGAGTGACCTGGCTGGGCATTTTCATTGGAAAACCCCTACGTCAGGATCTTCATTGTTTTGCCTTTTGATGTAGTCAGATTCTGCAGACTCTTCAGTCTTCTACCTGGAGCCAATGTTCCGAGAACTAAGGGAAGGAAGATGGCTGGGTAGAGGGGTTGTCTCAGCCTTTTCTATAAATATACATACATTTAGTTAATGTTTCACACTCAACTTTACCTGGTATATACCAGTTCAGAGATCCTCTGCTTTATTCTCTCCAGAAAATGGCTCCATTCTTTGTCAGGATGAAACTACAACTTGGCTACTTATAGTAGAATAAAATGTTTTGGGAATTATATGCTTTATAATAGACTTTTAACCAATCTTTCATCTGCTAATGCCCTCTCTCTATTTGACTCACTTCCAGAAATACCTAGGAACAGTAATTCCTGAGCTTTGGAGGATTTTGCAGTACAAATTGGGTTTGACCTCTTCTTGCTCACTGCTGCTTTAAGATTCAGCTTTCTAGAGTCTGTTATACCAGTTTTTGAAAAAAATTTTCTGTCTTACGCTCATCCTATCCTTCTGGATTTATACCTTTATGTCATGTTAGTGGGATTTTATGAGAGAGTGAAATTAATATGTATATTCAATCCACCACTACCTGAGATTTTACAGCTATCCATTTTGTGGTAAATATTTCAGAGTCAAGCTACATATTCTATCTATCATATTTTTAATCCCTGAAGGGTGTCAAAATCATAAATAATATTGACAATACATTTACTAACATTTGAATGACAATTTTTGGTTCATCTTTGGTTGGATGTTACTAGAAAACATGTCCACCCTATGACTTACATATTGTCCTAGGGGCACATACACGGCACAGTAAACCATGTAGAGGGAGCTGCGTAAATTAGGTAGAATGATGACTCTATCTGAAAGCAAAGCAGGAATGCAATAGGCATCGTATTAATTTGGATTCAGTCAAGAAAATAGAACCACTAGGATTTGGAAAAACAGAAAATATAACCTAGGAATTAGGGTTCAAAGAAATTTTAGAAGAACTGGGAGAGCAAAAGTTCAGGAACAGCAGCTGAAAAGACAGGGAAGGAGACACTGAAGATCTCAGACACAGAAGCAAAAAAGTGGGTAGTTCTTAAAATCTTACAGAAAAACTATTGTAATTCTCAAGAAGATCTGAAAAGAACCCACTAATTCTCCTACTGTGCAGCAGTGAAGTGGGTGGTTCTCAAGTACATTCTGAGAATCTTCTGTGAAGGTACAGCCACCTCCAGAGTATAACTATCTAGCATAATTCTCTTCTGCCTTGCACTAGTGCTCCTTTAATTGGCAAACTCCAACTAAGTACCACAGAGGGAAGGGATTCTTATCTGAGGGCAAAGGGAAACTTAAAAAGCATGTTAGAAACTGAGTCAGCAAAAAACAATCCATAATAGATACAAAAAGTTGTATCTATTCAATTAGGTTCTATGGTTATGGATTTATTTGCAATGGTATTGGTGGTAACCCACAAAGACAGGATACACCTAGAGGGCAGTGATAGACTAAGTAAAGCTGAGTGAAGGTGAGGTCAGAAATACGTCCCTCATATATCAGATTCCACATAACACATTTCCTACTTTTAAATTTCAATTTTGCTAGTATAGCAAAACCAAACCATACCATATCAAACCAACAAAAAACAACTTCTAGCAACATGAAGTAAGCAGAAAGTCAAATTACTGTTCAGAAAGGAAAAAAAGAAAAAAGCAGCCATCTTACCTCTAGAATATGACTTATCACTCACCACTAAACCATGCCATTCTCCTACTGAGCAAAAATAATCTCACAGAATTCCAACCTCAGACAAAGTCACTCTGAGTCCATAATAAAGTAAGACAAAACAAAGCCATTTCATTATTGTGCCTAAGCTCAGACAAAAACAAGGTCATTGTGCCAATCACAAAATACCAAATGAGTGATTAAAATGGTTAAGTGAATGACTTTTAGCTAAAATGAGTGACTATTCACTCTATTCTCTATAAATCATTGCTCATCTTCATTCTAGTCTTGTCTTCCTACAAATAAAATGTATTAAATTACCAAATAATAAAATTATCCCACTTTATTCCAGCATTCAATTTATAGGACATCCCTTGACATTGGTGCTTCCTTAACCCCCCCAAATCACCCAAAAAGCTCCCAAATTTCTATAAAAGATGCTAATACCACCTTACTGAGACACCCATGATTACCCATTCTGATGGTTAATTTTATATGTCAACTTGACTAGGGGCCCAGTTGTTTGGCCAAACACCAGTCTATAGATGTTACTGTGAAGATATTTTTGAAAGATATTATTATTATTTTTTTAAAGATTTTATTTATTTATTTGACAGAGGGAGACACAGCAAGAGCAGGAACACAAGCAGGGGGAGTGGGAGAGGGAGAAGCAGGCTTCCCGCTGAGCAGGGAGCCCGATGTGGGGCTCGATCCCAGGACCCTGGGATCATGACCTGAGTCGAAGGCAGACGCTTAATGACTGAGCCACCCAGGCACCCCTGAAAGATATTATTAATACTTAAATCAGTAGACTTTCAACAAAGCAGGGTACCCTTTGTAATGTGTATGAACTGTATCCCATGGTGTTCTCCCTGTTGCAATGAGTAACAAACTCAATGTGTCTAATTATATAGCTGTGTTCCTGGTGATCTTGCACTGAAGGGCGTGGAGACTGTCCTGTCTTGCTTGAGTTCTCTCATGTAACCAAAAAGAAGGGAAGGATATCCTGCATCCCTATTTAAGAAAACAAACTGGGAAATTAGGATTTTTTTCTCTTTTTAGTTTTTAATTTACTCTTCTGTAAAAAGAGAATGCTGAATATTTAAAAACTATACACAGTATGTTTATTTTACACAATAATTAAAGTCTTCAAACTTATTTAAAATACCAAATCAATTTAAAAAGATCTTTCTAAAGAAAGTTGTGTGTCAAATTTTGGTTAATTTCACTTAACAAAATACACATAAGCCTCTTCATCTTGTCAAGCCTAAGGAAAATATTGCCAAGTAGATAAAAAGTTAAAACACACATGCAATGTTAAAAGTACCTTCCATAAAATTACAGGTTTCTCTCCAAGATCTGTGCTTCTTTCTCTAAAAAACATCAGCAATATTACAGGAATAGCACAACTTACGGAATTTTATTTAATGTACTTCCTATGTCTTAGACATCATTCTTTTTTCCTTTACTTGTACTTCCTGTACACAGAATTTGGGCAATTTGTAAATTTTCCACTTTTTCACAGCACATTTAAAGAAATAATTTATGAGGATCTTGAGTGTTAAGGCTTGTGACGAAAATCAATCCTAATGGGAAATTGGTGAGTTCATTTACAACCAGGAAACCATTAAGGAAACTCTGTGTTTCAAGAAATCCCATTTGGTCATATGTTAGTGACCAGCCCAGTGATTAAATCACCCTTTATGTAATTATCAGAAAAAATAACAACATGCTTTTATATATTCATGGCTCTCTGCCACTGCACCTCCAGCTATGATCTTATCAGCCATTGCAAACAGATCAGGGTCAGATATGATCTACATGTGGATGGAAACATTCCAAGAAAAACCCAGGTGCTACAGGAAGTGATATGGGTGATACAGTAGGTGGTGATCTTTCCTCTGAGTCAGTTCTGGACCAATTACCCAGCATGGGGCAAGGAAACAGTGCCGCATGATGACCTGTCACAAAACTAAGTTCTCTGTGGTGCACAGTTTCCTATAGTTAAATGAAACATTTTTTAAATGTCAATTTATTGTGTCTCCCAGGCAGGTTTTTATGTAAAATATCTTGCATCTTTGCTTATTCTCTCCATATCTAATAAGAATTATACAGGGGCACCTGGGTGGCTCAGTTGGTTAAGCAACTGCCTTCGGCTCAGGTCACGATACTGGAGTCCTGGGATAGAGTCCCACATCAGGCTCCCTGCTCAGCAGGGGGTCTGCTTCTCCCTCTGACCCTGCCCCCTCTCATGCTCTCTCTCCCTCATTCTCTCTCTCAAGTAAATAAATAAAATCTTTAAAAAAAAAAAACAAAGAATTATACAACTGTTATCAATTTAAGGAATTTTAGTTTGAGTGCTACGAGCATTCTCAATGAATCCTCAGGAATCATGTGACCCAAGTCTTAATTTTATAATTAAGAAGAAGATCATTTACACAAGTTGTAGAATTGAGACTTGGACTAGGTTTTCTGACATCTAATTCTACTAATCTTGTTCTCACTGCTTCTCTTGTATCTCACACTTGGTCCTGTGATCTTAATAATTTATTTGTTTTTAATTCATAACAGATTTTTTTAGTCAATGAATGAATAAATAACACACTTAAATTCTTCAACATAAAACACTGCTAGAATACTTTTTCTTTCTTGTCTTTTTGGTGAACTTTACATTCCAATAGTATGACCAATGATTTCCAAATATTTATTAATTTCATAGGAAACAAAAAAACTTTTTTCATGTACTTTTACTAAAGTTAATTGGTTAATTGGTTAACCCCTTATTTACTGAATCATTAGAATCTTCTTTTAGGGAATATTTATAGGAAGTCAGTTTTAACATTGATATTTCTATTAAGGAACAATAAAGATGTCTAGGAAGAGATAAATAATTAAGCATGTGTTGGTTTTATATACAAAATTGTGATATTGTAATAAATACTAAGACAAGCTGAAAAATAATGCCACTGACTAGTTGACTGAGTAAAAGTAATGCAAAAAAAAAAAACCCCTACTTTATCATTTATACTATGCAGAGATGCTATATTCAGCCAAGATTAAAAATCAATTTAGCCATTGTGTATAAAATTGCCAGGAAAGAAGATAGAAGTGCTGGAATTCTTTATCATTAAAAAAATAAAGACCTGATGTTATTCCCAATATGATAGAAATAAGTGAATAGTGGACTGACTATGGCTAAAGGCATTTTCATCTACCCCAAACTTGAAGCCGTATGATACACCCACATACCTGATCCACTAAGGCAAACAGTCAAAGATTAAATACACAGTCTTGTTCTCCAATATGAAGAAGACATACAATTAGTAACACTATCAGAAGTTCCAGGATAGTAATATGTTTTAGGCTGCCTACTACGCTGACTTCAGACTCAGGACCAGACAAAGATGCAACAACTATACATAAACTCTAAGCAGCCCATACAATTGTCTAAGAATCAATCCCTACAATAAATTTTGTTTTCTGCATCTTTCCTATTGGCTTCTCTGAAAGAATGCTGATGAATACAGGTTGAATCTGTAATGTGACTGGGAGCTCTTAAAAGACAGTAAATGATCAAGAAAGACAATGAAGAAGACGTGTAATTGTTAAGGACCATTTTAAAAGTTCAGGGGATGAGGGACTGGATAGGGGCAAGACAAGATCAAAAGAAGACAAGTAAGGTAGCCTTATCTATAATCTGCTATAAAGGTACTAGAACCTGGGCAGAAGTGCAAGTAAAGCCATGACAGAAAGGGGAAGACAGATTAAGAAAATATTCAGAAAATTAAGCTGTCAGAATTGGTAATTGGGTATGATGAGTGAAGGGGAACACATCACTGCCTTTTACTGAGCTGTTGTGTGCAGGAATGGTAGATCCGGAAACGAATCTCAAAAATTCAGTTTTGAACATGGGGTATTGATGATCATCAAGTGGGGACTTTCAGGACTAATCTGGCCATCTGGGTCTGAAACTCACAAGTGAGATCTGGCTTAGAGTGCAACAATGGATGAGGAATGGAAGGGAGAGGTATGTTCAAAAGTTGGTAATACTGAAACCTGTGAGGAAGGTAGGTCACTGCAAACATAATGAGAGATGGTAAAAGAGAACGAATGTGTCAGGACCTTAAAAAGGCACAATTCCAAAGCTCTCCATTGTTTATCTTACAGATACTGAGAAATACGATAGCACAGTGGTTAGTCTTTGAACTTAATTCATGGCTTTGCCACATGTTAGTTATGGGATCATTAGTTCTCATAATGTTAGCTTCCTTAAATGTTAATTGGGTAAAAGTAGTATTGAATTCATGGGGACACTACAAAGATTAATAAATAAATACAGAATAAGCACTCAATATGCATTAATGGCTATTACAATGGTTATTGTCAATGGTTAAGAACCATTACAATAACATATCAACAACATACTTGACACTGATGATTTTGCCATACTTTTTGTGTCCATATTTCTATAAATAAACCATGTACATAGGGCTCAAAGCTAGAGAAAGTAATAGATTCTCCATATCTCATTAAAAAAAGAAACTTAACTTGTAGGCCAGTCTACAGATCTAAGCACACTAATTTCATTGTAAATAAACTTATGACATAAAACTATCAACATTTCAAAATGTCCCATGAATTATTATTTATAAGAGTTAAGTGTATTAATTATGATGAAAAACAAATGTCTTTATAGTTTGTCTAAACACTCCTATCTTAACAATGTCTGGAAGCATTTCTTTTTTTGTACAATTATTATAAAGTGATTGAAATTTAAATATTTTATAGCTAATATATTTTTTTATGAAAATGGAGCAATAATACAAAAAATAGGTGATTAAGATGCTAATAAATATTTAGCCTTGATTAAATAACAGTGGAATCTTTTGCCATGACCCAATGGAGTTTGGAAAATGTTTTTACATCTGCATCTGTATCAAATCAAGAATAAATATTATAGAGACATTTGTTCTCTCGATGAGCAGTTACAGCTCCCATTAAAAGGAATAGGAAATGCATTTGTAAATCCTTTCTACCTACCAGATCCCAGTGCTGAACAGCTAAATGTGTTCTGGTGATAAAGATCCACACAGAAGGAAAGAGAAACCCCATACTTGGAAACTATCTAATTAGAAAAAAGTTCAATTGCTTTATATTTTATAAAATGCAAAAGTTGAGACTGAATTAACAAAACTTTTTCCTTCTAAAGCATATCAAGATATATGCTCCTATAAAACAGGGGAATTATTGTAGCCATTTTTTTAACTAATAATTCCAAATAGCATCATAATTAGGTGAAGCAGACTTTCTTAAGAAACTGAAATGTTAATCCTAGACCTCATTTGTTAATATGCAATAACACAACAACTTTCCTCTAGGAATATTTAATATATTATTAAGCTGTTGGATTATTTATTCAACTATAGTTTTCATCTGAGTTTAAAGGATTATGTTGGATTATATATAATTAGTTATATATAATTAGTTGTATTTATAAATATAAAATTACTTAGAAGAGGTTTCATACAGATGAAGCTACTGAGATTCAGAAAGTTTAAGTGACTTGGCCAAGGTGACAAAATGACAGAGTCAAGAATACGATCCAATTTTTTTTTAGTGTAGTTTGAGACACAATGTTACATTAGTTTCAGGTGTACAACATAGTAATTCAATAAGTTTATACATTCTGCGATGCTCACCACAAGTGTAGCTACCATCTGTCACTATACAAGGCTGTTACAGTACCACTGACTATATTCCCTATGCTGTGCCTTTCACCCCATGACTTATTTATTCCATAACTAGAAGCCTGTATCTCCCACTCCCCTTCTCCCATTTTGCCCATTCACCCACCCCCGTCCCCTCCGGCAACTGCCAGTTTGTTCCATGTATTTATAGGTCAGAATCAGCATTTTGTTTGTTCATTCATCTATTTTGTTTTTTAGGTTCCACATATAAGTGAAATCATGTGGTATGTGTTTTTACCTGTCTGACTTGTTTCACTTAGCATAGTAAGTCCCTCTAGGTCCATTCATGTTGTTGCCATGAGCAAGATCTCAAGAAACTGGATTCCAACATTTTTTTAAAGATTTATTTATTTGAGAGAGAGAGTGAGTGAGCACAAGCAGGGGGAAGGGCAGAAGGAGAGGGACAAGGAAAGAATCTCAAGCAGACTCCCTGCTGAGTGCAGAGCCCACAGCTGGGTTCAATTTCATGACCCTGAGATCATGACCTGAGCCAAAAGCAAGAGTCAGCTGCTCAACTGACTGAGCCACCTAGGCGCCCTCGGGTTCAAACTTTTATAGTTACTTGTTAACAAAAGAACTGTGGGAACCAACACAAAAACAGAACTTTCTCTGATGTTTCAATATTGCAGTGGACTAAGCCTGAAATACTATTTCCTACACCAATCTCCAAAAGTAACAATGAAGTAGGGAGTCTCAACTGGGTCCCCCATATTGCTCTACCATGTTTCTTTGTTTCACTAATCAGCATGTTTCTCACATTTTCAGTTTTCTTTTCAAATAATCTCAAATACTTCCTTCCTAAAAACAGCCAAGAAATCAATAAACCAAATTACCAAATAAAATTTAGGTTAAAAAAATGAAAAAAAGACCCAAACTTTTCCAACTCCACATTCTCCCTCAGTCATTACTTTCTTTTGCCTGCTTTTCATAACCAGCCTTCAAACTTACGTCTTTATTTCCTCTTCTCCCATTCACTTGCCATCTTCAAACAAAAGTTCTCTCTGCCTGCACCATTCCAGTCAATGGTTTTTAACAAGATTGATATTACTATACCAATTGGATTTCTAAAAATATTCTTATTTTACTTGAGCTCACAACATTTGACATGTTTGATCATCTCCCAACTCTCTCATTTGACTTCTGTTATATCACAGTACTAATTTTCTTTCAGCTACTTATGTTTCTTTTCTCTTTTTCTTTTTTTTATCTCTTTCTTTTAAAGGTTGTTACACATCAGTGTTCCTTTCAGCCCTTCTTCCTTTCCTACAGTGCACTGGTTGAGCAATCTCACATATTGTATGATATTTTCACCTATATTCAAAAGGATGTTCTAAGCCCAATCTGTCCAAAATTTAACATTTTTCTTAAGTGTTCTAAGTCATCATCTCCAAATCTAGAAGTATTGTCCTCAGTCATAACCAAGTACTCCTCTTACTTGTTCTTTCTACGATACTCTCCATTCATTCCAAGTGTCAGGCCAACCTCTTCATTATTCTTTATCAGTCACTAAATACATGCATTATACCTCCTACTAATCTCTTCATTCCTTAATTCCACCCCCATTGCCACTACTCTATTTCATGTATTGTCTTTCACCTAGATTTCTAAATCCCTCAAATTTTTCTTGTCTTCTTTTATCTTCATAATTATCTGTGCAGCAAAATAAGAATTCTTATTTACAAATTTAAATTTAATTATACTGTTCATAAAATACTCTATTGGCTTCCCATTATTCAATATATAAATTCCGAATTCTTCAGTAGAAGACACTTGACATTGCTGATCTGGCTGCCCATAATCTCTCCAGCTTCATCTTTTTTTTTTTTTTACCATCCTTTAATCCAACCTCCTACCCCTACATTTTAACCATATTAAATAACTATCACTAATCCAGGCTGGGTTTCTGCTCACCTTTGCACATTAAGTCTCCTAACTTAGAAGAGTTTCTCCATTGCCATCCCCTCTTCCCACCCACCCATCCCTCACATGGATAACTCCTACTCATTTTAATCATTTTCTTTCTGGTTTCAGCTTACAGATTTCTTTCCTCTGGAAGGCTTCCTTCATCAATCCCCAAGTCTACAATCCTAAATTTAAAAATTCTCTCATATCGGTGTGCCTGGGTGGCTCAGTCATTTAAGTGTCTGCCTTCTGCTCAGGTCATGATCTCAGGGTCCCAGAATCGAGCACCGTGTCAGGCTCCCTGCTCAGTGAAGAGTCTGCTTCTCCCTCTCCATCTGCCCCTCCCCCCACTCGTGCTGTCTCTCAAATAAATAAATAAATAAATCTTCAAAAAAATTATCTCATGTGTTCCCACAGCACCCTCTACTTCCCATGATTGTATCTCAATACACAATCTAATAATTTCCTAATTACTTTTCTGTATTCCTCACAAGACCATAAGCTCCAAAAGGGCAGATATTTTCTTGTTGTCTTTCACTGGTGTATCTCCAGTGTGTAGCGATGAGCCTAGTGCATAGAAGCCATCTGATTAAGTGTCTGCTCTAGAAATCCATGCAAATAACAGTGTATATAACCATGCTTCACTCCCACCTACCACAATCCTGATGAAAGCCTGAATTATTTACTCCATTTAAATATTATTTCATGACTATGAATTAAAAGTGGCATCATTATGGAAGACGGAATGGATTAAGCTAAGTAAAAAGAAAAGTTTGGGGACATCCTCTTAATTTATTTATAGTTGGTATAAGAAAATCTGAAAAGTAAGGTCATTCCAGAATCTAAGTATAAATTCAGTTACCAACCAAGTAGTAAAAGTATAATTTGTAAATAATTTTAAAGTGCTTATAAACATTTTTCATTGCTTATTCTCTAACTAATTTTATACTTAAATATGGCAAGCTAAATGTGGATTCTGTTCTTACTTATTTGACCATGCACCTGTACTGGATAACTTCACCAGTTGGATTCTGAAAAGAGGGGTTTGGGCTCCTGCAACAGTTGATATATTGTCAAATATTGAATTTACAATTTGTTTTGCGTATCATTTAATGTGTTCTTGAGTAATTCAACCCAAGATAAACATTAAGCATACAAATTTTAAAGATATAAGATTCTTATTACTAAAAACAAGACTCAAACTCAGGAAGGAATTTTGCCATGAGGCATTACATCATCTATTAGGTATTATTTATATTGTATTGAGTATTACAAGGAAAAATTAACATTCCACAGTTACCAGTAGAATCAAAAAGATTCTGAAGGCAGCAAAGAAAATCACCTTAAAGTGAATGAAATACTGCTGCGAGAAATGAAGAACAAATAACGTAAAGAAATTCTTTTACTGGGGCGCCTGGGTGGCTCAGTCGTTAAGCATCTGCCTTCGGCTCAGGTCATGATCCCAGGGTCCTGGGATCAAGCCCCGCATCGGGCTCGCTGCTCCGCAGGAAGCCTGCTTCTCCCTCTCCCACTCCCCCTGCTTGTGTTCCCTCTCGCTGTGTCTCCCTCTGTCAAATAAATAAAAAATCTTTAAAAAAAAAAAAAAAAAAAATTCTTTTACTAAAACAGAAAGTCAGAATTAATAAATTCATATGCCTCTTTTAGTTAATAGCAGTGATTATTGAAAGTTCCATTCAGAGACTGATACTATCATAATCTGATATATTAAATTTAAGAATTCCAAAGATATCATCCACGTGACCTAAAATGGTTAGGATTGTATTCTAAAGGATTATGAGATAGTCAATGGAAGAATATAGAATCTGTGGCAAGATTGGCCTAAATAGTTTCTCTAAAGTTTAAATAAACTTTAAATTTTACGATCAACTTTATCCTGAGGTAATCTCAATCTTTTAAAAAACTAAAAAACATGCTACAATCTTAGAACAAAAAGACATTACAAAGTAAGCACTGAATAATGTTTGCAGGTATTCATTCATTTTTAAGAAATTTTCCTATAAAATTTTAAAATATATTTAAAATTGCAAACTATGTTTAAAATTGCAAGGGGAAGCAAAGGATTGATTGGGGAGTAAAAATAACAGTATTTTCCTACATTTTTTTTACTCATTCCACAGGTAATCATTTAGCACCTACAAATCAAAATATGTTTCTCAGAGTAGGAAGAGACTAAGTCAAATAAGAAAGAGCCCTTGCCTTTGAGAAACTGTAAGCCTAGTTGGAGGGAAGAGATATCAGACAGGTAAGACAACAAACATTTGTACATGTCTATTTTTTTGTTTATTTATTTGTTTAATTGATATATTTAAAATGTGAACACGTTTGAGCAAAAAAATCCTCAAAAAGTGACATTTCTTAATTCACTCTTCTTCTAAAAGGAAATATCTGTACAAGACCGTATTGTATGATTCATCTTGACAAAGACTAATAAAACATTAAACAAATTTCCAGACACCTTAGTTTTGTATGTGGTGCAATTAGAAAGCTAAAACAGGATTATCGATTCTATACTAGTTCCTATCTATTTGTCTCCTATTTTGTCTATTAAAACCAGGTTAAGAACAATTTAGGAAATAAACCCACTTCAAAGTGGTTGTATAGACTAAAAATTAATTTGATTTGGTATTTGAGGTTGGAAAATTTAGGGGACTCACTTGGTCTATCTAAGAGAGTTTTACTCTAAAAGAATGTGAATCAGAAGAGAATCATTCATTACCCTTAGCCTCATGTTAAATTCTCAATGTAAGTCAGATTTGGTGATGAGAATGGGAACTACACAATCGGAAGTATGGATTATTAATTTAAGAAAGAGTGATAAGTGGTTGTTCCTGTGTGTGAAAGTTTAATTTCAAGTAAAATAAAAATTGTAAGAACAAGTGTTATTCATATGCTTTAATTTATATATGTATTACTTATTTCATTATATCTTTCATTATTTCTCTAAAGTAGAGATCCATGCTTTTGCTTCCTTTATTTTACAGCTGGAGGAACAGACCCAGAGTTTGAGTAATTTGATCAAGGTCACAATGAAATCTTTTGATTAAAATTTGGTAATTCAGGAACAGAATTTTGCATTGAATTATTTGCATGTCTGACTTCTACCTTCACACTCTTAGTGAATGACCTATAGACTGAAATTACTTTTCCTAAGAATTTTGCTGGTACTTTTTCATTGTTCTCTGGCTTCCAGATTTTTTGCTTGGAATCATGATCTCTTTTGATATTTCCAACCACCTCTCCCCCACCTGTTTTTTTTTTCTTTCTTTAGTTCCTTTTTTTTTTTTTTTAATTGTTCCTGGGGTTTTCAATTTCACTATGACCTGTAAGCATTTTGTTGTTATTTCATTTTCATTTATTGTGTTAGATATTCAGTGGGACTCTTCAGATGAATTCATGGCATTCAGTAATGGGAACTTTTTTGTTATTTCTTTCTCCAGTCTCTCTGTTTTTTATAGATTTCATATTAATACAATAATGAAACATCTATTTCTTTCTTTTCTTTTCTTTTTACTTTCTGAGATATTTGTTAAATTTTCTTACTTAATTTTCTCTCTCTCTCTTTTATATTTTTTAAATTTTCAAGGGGCGCCTGGGTGGCTCAGTCATTAAGCGTCTACCTTCAGCTCAGGTCATGATCCCAGGGTCCTGGGATCGAGCCCCACTTCGGGCTCCCTGCTCAGCGGGGAGCCTGCTTCTCCCTCTCCCACTCCCCCTGCTTATGTTTCCTCTCTCCTGTCTCTCTCTGTGTGTGTCAAATAAATAAATAAAATCTTTAAAAAAATTTTTCAAGGACTCATTTTTTGTTCTCTGGATACTCCATTGCTATGCTATTCTTGGTTCAATACTTTTGCAAAATATTTTTGAAGATTTTTGCAAACTTTTGTTTTGTTTTGTTTTGTTTATTTTTCTCTCTCTTTTTTGCAAACCTTGCAAACTTTTGTTTTGTTTGGTTTTTTCTCTTTTTCTTTTAGTTTATTATATTTTATCTCTGAGTTTCACCTTAAAGTCATCTGTAAAATTTCCTATTATCCATAGCTGTTTTTAGCGAGGCAGTGCAAACTGAGTTGACCATTTATTTGCCTGGACAAGGTTTCCTGCCCAGAAGCTTTCCTATAGGAGAGTACCTAGTATTTTGTTGCAATTTCTTAGATATCCTTATCTCTTTCTTTTTTTTTTTTTTTAAACTACTGAGTTTCCCCAGAAAATTCCCCAGAGTTATCCTGTCGGTATTTGCCTTTCCCAAACATTCTAAGAGAAGATTGGTAAAATAGAACTTTATCTTTACTATACAGACAATCCCTCTATCTTCACTCCATCATCTCAGGCTTGCCCTCACCCCTTGATGCCTCTGATTGGATGCCCCTAAATGAAAATCCCCAGACTACTAGGGAAGGACAGTTTTGTGGCTGATCTGGGCAACAGGTGAGATTTGGGTGTCTAAATCCTCATTATTCAAATTTTCAGCCAATCTTTGTTTCTAACATTTATAGCAACCCATCTTTTAAAAGCCTCTTTGCTTTTAATTCCTGAGGTATCCAGAGTTTTGAAGAAAAATCAGAGAGCTTTTAAATGCTAACTTGTCCCTCTATCAACTGAAGGAAGATCTGAAAATATCAAAACATCATGGCCAATCATGGAAATTGTATCAGTAATGGAAATGAAAGTGGAAGCAAGGCTCTAAAGCCCAGAGGGCACTTTCCCCACCCTACCTCAAGACCACTAGCTTCTTATTAATGGTTTTAATGATATATCTTTAGTAGGATCACATAGCAACTAGAACATTTCAAAAAAGCAAGACAGTAGATTCAGCTTATAAGTTATCCTTTGTTAAAGTGATTTTTCTCTGGAGTGCCAGCTTTTTGATAAATATAAAAACTGTATCATCATCAATATCATTTATTAAATTTTCATTTACCATGACAGGAGAAAAGCATGTAAAATAAACAAATACAAAGCAAATTAAGTACACATTATTTCTGTTTTCCAGAAACTAAACTAAAAATATACCCAGTCTCACTGTGTACATACTTTTTAAAGCCCCAGAAAGGTAAACATTTACATTTTAAAAACTCTACCCATTTTTGTAGTGGGTACTGAGTACCTGCAGGGAAAGTCATCCCTTAGATTATAATAGCAATTGTCTGAGTTAGCATGATACAGCTTGATGAAAGTCATCCCTTAGATTATAATAGCAATTGTCTGAGTTAGCATGATACAGCTTGATGCAGCTTTGGAATCTGACAGACCTCAGTGAAGACTGAACATACGCAACTCACTCTTTTTTGAATCTGTAAAATAATGATGATAATAAAAAAACATCCATAATTGCGGGGATTATGAAAACTTAAGTCCTGTATCTAGTGTTTTGTGGCATATAGCAAATGCTTTGTTAATGTAGGGTGATTATTTTATTCATTCAACACATATCTCTCATGCAACTATTATGTTAGGCTCTGCGTTATACGATAGGAATAAAATGGGAAATAAGCAAAATATTATCTGTATCTAGTGTGATTTCTAGCAGCAGAATTAATTTCATTGATTGTGTATTTATCATTTTATTTCAAGCTCTTCTGGGAATAGGATAGTGAACAAGAGAGAAAAAGGTTCTTTTTCTCGTGGAGAGATAGTAAACACAAAATTATCAGACTCTAATAGGAAATTCAAATATTAACCCAGATTACAAAGTGAGGAATTCTGTATTAGGGTTTAGGAAAGAATTTCTTGAAAAATGACATTTACAGACGGAGCTAGGGGTAAAATAAATAGCCATTAACTAAGTGAAGAAGATGGCAAAACGATTCTAGAAGTACAGTACAGAAGATACAAGTGAAAGTCCTACTGAGAGAAGCATGGTGCTTCAAAGAAAAGAATACTAGGTCACTGGAGTATAAAAGAAGAATGGCTTGAGATGGAGATGGAGAGCAGAGAGCCTGATCAGGTAGAAATGCAGACTTTGTTAAACACTTCGGATTTTGTTCTAAAAATAATGCATAGTCCTCGAAAGATGTTCATGGATTGACACAATAAAATTTGAATTTTAAGATTAGTCTGTCTGCTAAGAGAAAAAATAAATTGGAAGAAACAAAACTTGAACGTAGGGAGACATGCTGAGAGGTAATTGTAATGTTCCAGGCAAAACAAGTAACCCAGAATGGGTACTGGCACTTAGAAAAGAATATGGTAAGTTCTATGAGTTAGCAAGTAAATTGTATGTAGGCACAAAGGAAAGGTGCTTCACTTTACTTAGGACAGTGAAACATCTGGACTAAATTTGGTTTTGAAAGAACTACTTTTAATAGTGGACTTTATCTAGTTCTCATGTATTTCATGCAGTTGATATTAGTTTGGATGCCTCCCCTCTCTCCTTTTAAGACCACCCCCCCAATATACTTTAGGGAAATTGCCTCGCTCTAATTTTGTAAAGTCATATTGGACTTCAATCAAGATGCCATGCCTTTGCTAACCAAGGGATGGGGCAAAGGTACTATCTCCTTGAATTCTGTATCTTTAAAATATTCAATAAAGGAGGAGAAAGTTTGGCTGCTGGTTGTTCTCATCAGTTACCGCCTGATAAAATTACTAATTTGCTTCCTCCCCTTGGAGCCTTGACTCTGCCGCAGTTCCAACTCCTTCCAAATTTGGTTTTTCATTATTCATTCAAGTTTTTTGAGCTGTTTCATGTATTTACAATAAACTCTCATTTTGCTAAAGCCAGACAGAGACTGCTGCTGTTCACTGCTTCCGAAGTAATTTAGCAGATGTGTATTAATTGATGAATATCATGTACCCTAAACTTGAGGACCTCCAGAAAGAAATGTTGAAGATCTTACCTACGGTGTAGTGGTTCTTAACTTTTGGTGGATGTAGGATAGCCATGGATCTTCTTTACATAAAAACTTATATATTGAAAATCACATGATACCCTGCGTATAATTTCAGGGAGTTCATGAACCCCCTGAATCCCTTCCCCAGAACCCCTAGGTGTCAATGGAGCCCAAATTAAGAACACCTGTCCAAATATACCGTTCTCTCCTCAAAGTAGTAAAAGACTAAGACATGTTTCACATTTATTTTAATCTTGAACTCCGCTTCATAAAGTAGGTGATGTAGAATGTGAAGGAAATCATAAAACAATTGACCTGAAAGCACAAAAGTTTTAGGAGTATTTTAGATCTCAAAGGAGAAAGTTGTAAGAAGAATTGATAGTAACCTCTTTTTCCATCTCCTTAGGAAGTATTTTAAGTATTTGGCTTTATTTTATATGATGTACATGTAAATTTTACCTGAAAGAGAAATTATCCAGACTGCCTATGATTACATCAAGGTCTTAACAACAAAAAGTTGAATCTACTTAGAAACCACATAAAAAATATAGAATGTTTGTGGCAATCTGTATAAACATGCTCCTATCTTCCAAATTGAAAATTTTAAGTATAAATCTATCTTCAGTGCCATTGTATCAAAGAAAATAAATATCAAAGAAGAGAAAATTTTAGTTTTAGTATTTCTAAGCAGTCTGATTCCTACTCAAAATCGGCACTCAGGAATTGATTAGTCATCAAATAGAACAATTTCTAACTTCCTAGTGTAACAATAGTATTATTGTTGCTATAATTTCAAGACATCACGTTGTATTGAAATATTTAAAAAATGGAAGTTTTATGAAATAAAATGAATGGCATTAAATTAAAGAATTTGGGGAAAATAGGATTCTCAGCTTGGGAGAAAACTGGAGAAAACACTGAGTGTAGCAAAATATAGGTGACAATTATTGCATTACTGATTTAATTTAGAGAAAGCTTTCTCAACCAATCTGCCTATCAGACAAATCCAAATTGATAACCAACTAGGATCTCACCTGCAGAATTTCAGTGACATTTTATTATAATATTTACAAAAATTGCTATGAGCAAAATAAAAAAAATCCAAGTATCCCAAAACTATGCTTATTTATTAAATATCAAATGTATTTGATATTTATACAAATATACAGATATATAAATAAAATGTATTTAATTCCATGTATTTATATTTACAGAACTATATACTCTTTAAGTATTTCTATGATAGAGATAGGCATCACCATGTGTTTAAAATGCATCACATTTTTTGAAGATCATGAAAGTTGTCAATGTTGTAATTCTATCACA
This sequence comes from Phoca vitulina, assembly GCF_004348235.1. Lineage (NCBI taxonomy): Eukaryota > Metazoa > Chordata > Mammalia > Carnivora > Phocidae > Phoca > Phoca vitulina. Next base: position 70,616,883 of record NW_022589707.1, on the reverse strand, counting down.
TACTTAAAATAAATATGTGAAATGCATTTCATTAGACATGCAGCATATGCATCCAATGGAAAATAAAGATTGTTTCCGTATGGAGCTCCATATTCTGACTGCCTTCAAAAAGATAACTCAAACGAAATAGATTAGGATCATTTTACAGCCTGGATGGTAGCATTTGTATTTGGAACAGAAAAAAAAAAAAAAAAAAGCAACTGCTTATTACAGTGACTATATTACTGCCACCAAAGTTTTCACAAGGGACCCTAAAGCTTTGATGCCCAGATTCGATATTACTGTTTGAAAAAGCTAAATGAAAATCAGGTTAATTGTCTCTCAGTCTGTAATTCAGATGTGTCTGGTCTTTCTAGAAAAAAGATGTGCTGATCAGGGCAGTGATCTGTAGGTTATCAGAAAACATCTAAGATTCATTTTCTTTTTATAGTTAAACCAAACTGTTTTCCAGAAATTCAAGAACTTACAAATTAGCCCCTCCAGACTATGGGAAATGCTTGTAAAGATTTTTTTTTCTCTTCACCTGTTTGAATTGAGAAATGAGAAACAAGTGTGAAAGTGCTTTAATATTTCAAATGTGAAAATCAGGACTTTCATCAAAAAGAAAATCTAATCAAGATACACAGAACTGAAATACAGTTAAAGGTATAATGTTTTATTTGGAAGAGATCTTGGGCTGAATATAAAGTCTTCTACACAACCCAAGCACATGAAAAACTATGAAAAATAAGATATTTAATCTCTAGGCAATAGGCGGGCATTCTTAAATTTAATAGTTCTTCTCTAAGAATTCTTTATTCTGTTCAAAAAGCCCTATCATTTTTGCAATAGATGTATTCCATATTTCATGAAGCTCTGTTTCTATTGTGCTGTCTTTAATCATGGGCATGGTCTCAGCTCTGGTCTGGGGTTTCAGGAAATTGCACAAGTAATTGTCATCACAGACACAGCTTAATTTCTAGTGTAGTGATGACACAACAATTTGCCCAAGGCCAAACTGAAACAGAAAGTCTTTTACAAAATGATGGGTGGTTTATTCCACAGCTTCACTTTAATATTAGGGAGTGCAAAAAAAAAAAAAAAAAGAAAGAAAAAATTTAAGTTTAAGCTGAATTTCAAAACCTTAATGCAATTTATTTCTTGGAAATTATTCAACATTATTATAATAAAATAAGCCTATATTATACCCTCCCTTACACAGAGGAACTTTATTTTTTGAAGAAAGTGGATATTATATAGTCAAAAATATAGGGGGAAAAGTATAAGTGAAAGTGAAAACAAAATTTAAATTTCCGGGGACTTCCATATCATTTAGTTCACATTTGGAAGTCAGGGACATGTGTTTCAAGTACTGCTCTGCCATTCTTTAGTTGTAAAATCTTGATAAATTTATTAACTTTGGTTTCTCACATCAGTCTTATAAGATGATCATGATTAAAAATGAGATTAAAGGAAAAAACACGTTTGTAAGCCATTTGGTGTAGTATCTACCAGCTACTAGAAGCACAGTAAATGACGGCTATCAAATGTTTTTATAGAACTGTATCAAGCAGGTCTTTGAGCCATGCTAATATTTGGCAGAATTGAGAGCCTGAGACTATTAAAATTGGAAGTAAGACCTAAAATTCAATTTCCCAGAAAGAAATAATTATGTAATCAACAACCTGATGTATTTTAGGGGTAATGAGAAAGTTGTGTTCTTTAAACAGGAACTAATTCTGCTTTTTATCATATCTCTATCCATTTCCTTTCTTTTCAGTTCCCTAACTCTTGAATTTCATTCCAATGCATACTTTGGAAACCTCAATAATGTTCACTGACTTATTTTAAGCCAAGTTTCATAGATTAAAATAAACATACACACACACAAACAAAAAATGATTGGAGAGAATACTCATCAAAACTGTATTAGTAAGGAAGTAGGAAGCATAAAAAAGTATACAAGAGAGGTTATTCAAAGTTGGAGATTGCAAACAGAAATGCCCATTAAAAGGTTCTTGAAATCTGAAAAATTATAGCCATCAGAAGGAGGATGGAAGGTAATTTATTTTACCTTCCTGCCTTAAAGTAGAATCTCTTCTAAGTAAGTTTAGATATATGGCAATCTACCTTGTTTTAAAAGAGTTCCAAATTAAGAAATTCTACCATCTCACTAAGTAACTAATTATAACATATGATAAATTTCAAGCTGTTCATAAAATGCCTTTAAGGGACATTACCATTTCTCCCAAAATATTTTGGTAATCTGGTAAGATGGTGAAGCTTATAAAATTGCATTGCTTTGCTATATGTTTGCATTTAAATTAATAAGCACATAGTAAGTCAGTTATGAATAATTATATTCTACCTATTTAGTAAGTACTTGGTGGTTGACTGCATGTAGAAGTAAGGTAGAAGGAGGTGTAATATAAGATACAAAGATTTCTGACAAAACTTTAGAGAGGGACCCAGTTAGGATGGTTATATCATGAATTAATTTTGAACACATTAACTGTGAGATACCATCCAAGTAGAGATGTTTCCTAGGCAGTCTGAAACTCAGAACAGAAGACTGAGCTGATGATAGAAACTTGGGAATGATCAACATGTAAATGACAACTAAAGCCACTGAAGTGAGTTAAAACACACAAGGAAAGAGTAAAAGTGATTAAAAGAGGGTGTAAGCTTAAACTCCAAGGTACCAGACTCCTGAAAGCAAAGGAGAATGAGAAGAAACTTCAAGAAAGGTAGAAATAAAACTACTGGAGTTTAGTATATGAGAGGGCAAGAAGGACAATGTTCCAAGACGAAGGGAATAGTCAACTGTGTTGGAGGCAGTTGAGAGGCAAGTAAGGTAATAGATTACATTAAAAAATTATTGGTAAACATATCAAGATCAGTTTTAAAGGAAAATTTGGGGTTAAGGGCAGGAGTATAGTTGGAGTGGGTTGAAAAGTGACTAGGAGGTGAAAGAAGAGTGATCTAATGCTATAGGAAAGATTTCAGTGGAGAGGAAAGAATAGAAAATTCAGGAGAAAAAAAGGGATAACAGAGTGAGAAACTGGGAGGGATATGATGCTCAGGGATCTTGGAAAAAGGGCCTCTGATAGGAGGAGCAATATTTCCTCCATGATTTAAGATTATCAGCTGAGAATGAGAGAAGCAGATGGGCCATCTCAGAAATTGGAAGACAGAAGTGGCTAGAAAAATATTAAGGTATCTTGTAAGTGTTGAGGACTCTGTTAAGATTGATAATAAAGTGTTTACACTGATGTATTCTGATGGTTATTCAGTTTTCCCCAGTTGTGTTCTGATGGCACGGAGAAAACAAATGTTTTGGGAAAATGGGATTTAGTTATGCCCGAGTAGGTATTTGAATAAAGTGAATCCAAGCTTGATAGTGCAGTGAATACAGCAAAAGCCTGGTGGAAAAGAGAAACTAGACAGGTCAAGGGAACACAAGTATCAGTAAGGTAGAAGATTATTAGCAGTATCAGAAGCAGATCAAGCAAGCTGAGGTTTGTGGTGGAATAGTGGGTTTGTGTGTACGTATATATTTACATAATTGGGATCATACACAATATATAGTGTGTAACTTGTCACTAAAAAATTCTTTGAACATATTTAATGGTTGAAAGAGTCCCCCATGTGGATAAATTTAACCATTTCCCCTCTATGGTTGTTCCCAGTTTTTGTAATTCTAGATAATGCTGTGACATCCTGTACATAAACTTAAGCGCCACTAAAAAACAAACAAAAATAATTTTCTTTCTCAGTAACCCAGTGATTTACTTTCCAATATCTGAACCCGAAGCAAAGGAAGGTAAGAAGTCAAAGGAATCAACATCAAATCCCAGTAGACTTCCACGTTAAATAAAATTTTTGCAATGCTGACACTTTTGGTGTTAGTAGTGCATTAGGTTTATGTATAGACTGTTCTTAGTTGCATAATATATTTGGTCTGATCATTACATTTGGCCTGATTATTTATGTACATGCTGCAAGAACATTAATTTACCATATAGCTCTCCTGAAGCTTGCTTTGCAAATCTAGATATATATATATACAGTACTGGACAATTACTGAGGTCACAGGGTTAATATCATCTAGGTAAATTATAATGAAAAATTTCAGATTGGACTTTGAAAAGCCTCTGTTAATTATTATGCAGAGGCTAGGAATATAAGCCCCACAGTTTCTCCGACTAGATTTCACCTGTAGTACTTACACATTTGAGTAAATTCCTCTCTTCACAAGGTTCTCAAATTTACTTAGGTTCCTGAACTATCAGAGAGGAACAGATTTACCTATATAACTGGGACCCGGTAAGTCTAACAGACCAGTTTTCCTGAGAGGATCGTGTAGTTGTTGACCCTGTGAGTAAAACCAACGTTTGTTCCATAAAAGTAGCATGCCATACGTTTTTAAAGGAGCATTGTTCCCAAATGTAAAATTCTCATCAATTTTCTGAAAAACATCCTGATATAAAGGAAGGCAGATTCTTATTAACCTATGCAAATGGCTGAAAAGTGAGTTAGTAAGATTTTCTGAATTCTGGGGAAATCAATAATAATCTGATATTAGTTTAAAATGTTTTATCTCATTCCATGAAAGCAGAGTTTATGAATCAGTAAGAAATGTGTCAGAAGAGAGAGAAAAGTTGTCTTCATAGAACCAGAAAATAAAACATTAAAACAACATCAACATTATTCCAAACAAATAACCACAATAAAATTCTGCTCGAGTTAATTCAACATTCTGTAATTAACTCTTGTTCTGATGTGCCTTGGTTCAAAAGCTTGCTTTCATGAAACTGTCTGTTTCTAAATAAAAAGGGTTCTGGAAATCCTGCCTTAGTCTACTTTTGGAGTCTAAAAGTTGTCTAAGAGATACAAGCTCAGAACCCTGCATCTCCAGAGTCTCAGTGAAGTCTGTGTCCAAGAGTATATTCTCTGAAGTGTCAGTAGTTTAAAGGACCTTGTACAGTCCTTTTCCATGAGGCTCTGAGACTTCGTGAGTTGTGTGTGTGAGACAGAAATTTGGTCATATTGCAAATAACAGGACTTTTAGTTAACCATCAGAATAAAACTAAAACTATCTGCAGATGACAAAAATTGAACGGTTGTGGTTAATTTATTACTGATAATTTTCTAATAATGAAAAGTCTGATGAGGGATCATAATAAGAAAAATGCAACTAAAAAAGAAATTTTATTGTTTCTGTGGCATGCATAACAAAGATTATATAAAGTGATTCAAAAATATAGACAAAATATCTCTAAGGATAATGATCTAGTGTTTTCAAAGACATCACTAAACTTTACATTTGATTTATGAAAATGGATGGGTATAATTTTAATGGAGGAAAATACATTGAGATATATAATAGTTCTGAAACAATTTTATTTTAAATCCCAAGTATATCAGAAAGAGATTCAGCAAGATTAAAGTATCCCTAGACATCTGTATTTTTATAAAACTTCATGGTAAAGCTGATGTGCATCCCCAGTTAAAAGCCAGTGGCCTAGAAGACACTACATTCAAATTAGAACAGTCAGGTTGTGGACAAGTTAATATTTTATACAATAATTGAAATTATGACTGAGAACACTATACTATTATTTCTAATATCATCAAAGAAAACACTGGCAGGACCCATAAATACAGGAAAACAACAGACTATTTCTTAGACTTGGGTTTTGGTCAATGTGTTCTCTGAAGATAAAAACACATAATGGCTAGTGTAGGTATTCATGTATCTCTAGAGATTTCTTATAAGACATACAACTTCTGAAATATACATATTAACAATATTTAACCTATACAAATTTACCCACAGCAGGCTATCTTCAGATTTGAAAATTCTTTCCATGCAGCTCTTACAATGGTAATATATTAAACAAATCTAATTATTTCTAGTATCTGTTTCTATAAGATGAAAGAATTGTGATTTTCCTGTTTCAGTCATAAAATACTGTGAAATTTTTAATTACTTTTTCATTACTTAGGACCTAATTTGGAGAGGACGCAATCAAAAAGTTGTCAGATATTTGGACTCTTGATGAAGATAAGATCACAAGTACTTGAGAAGCAGTGCTTGGTTACCTCCTTAATCAAAGTGATAATAAAATATCTAAGAAGATACATAAAAGTTAACGGGATTGAAAGGATATTAGTTATTTCAAAAATGAGGAACATTTGTCTTTTAAAAAAATCAAGAAAATAATGAAATCAACATAGAGCACCCAAAATTATTCTGGTAAAACACAGAATCTTTGCTATCTAAGAAAAATTACAAAGGACATAAGTAATAACCTTTCTTATTACAGGCAGTCATTAATTAGTAAACCTAAGAAACAGGCTCATCAAAATCAAGCAAACTTTCCTAAGACTAACATAGATTATTCTCACACCCAGGTCTTATAAAAAGCTGAATAAAATGTACCCTACTAAATAAATCATTTATTTTTTTTTAAAAGATTTTATTTATTTGTCAGAGGGAGCGCGATAGAGAGCACAAGCAGGTGGAATAGCAGGCAGAGGGAGAGGGAGAAGAAGGCTCCCCACCGAGCAGGGAGCCTGACACAGGACTCGATCCCAGGACCCTGGGATCATGACCTGAGCTGAAGGCAGACGCTTCACCAACTGAGCCACCCAGGCATCCCTAAACAAATCATTTAAAATAAGTATTTTGTTACTTAGTAGCAGATACCTGACCCTGATAAGCAGCATGTTCTTTCAGCTCTTAGAACTTTTATTTTTCTTGCAACAATATGGAAATTATACTTACCCCAGAGATCAGGGACTATATGTGGGAATTAAATATGGTGAGCTCTGTAAATTGTTGGATGAATGCATAATTATTATTATAATTAACAATATGAAGTAATTCAACAGCATGACTATTTTGTGAAGATGTAAATAATTTTTATTCATATACATACATTATTTATTGAAAAATAGTTTATGTTTAGGTTAAAGAATAGAAGAACTCTAAGAAGTGATTTCTGGTATTGTGTCATTTTAGTGCACCTCTTCCTGAGGTTGCCACAACCATAAGGTCTTAGCTACCATGCTAGCTAACACCATGTCACATGTATGACAGTATTCTAAAAGGTATGCTAAAATTCTGCTGGTTGTAAAAGTCAATTCACTAAAGAAAAAAGGATATAGTTTCACCTTATCTTTACTCAAAAAGCCCAACATAGTAACTTAGATCACAACCACTGAAATACGTCCTACATTCCATAGCAGGAGGGGAAGAATGAAGGGGGGGAAATTGGAGGGGGAGAAGAACCATGAGAGACGATGGACTCTGAAAAACAGAGGGTTCTAGAGGGGAGGGGGGTGGGAGGATGGGTTAGCCTGGTGATGGGTATTGAGGAGGGCACGTTCTGCATGGAGCACTGGGTGTTATGCACAAACAATGAATCATGGAACACTATATCTAAAACTAATGATGTAATGTATGGGGATTAACATAACAATAAAAAAATTTTAAAAAAAAAGAAAAAGAAATACGTCCTACATTCTTAAAATCAGTGGAAGAGCAAAGATACAGAAAATTATAATACTTCACTTCTTTTATTTTTAAAGATTTTATTATTTATTTAAGAAAGAGAGTGCAGAGAGAGAGAGAGAGCATGAGTGGGGTGAGGGGCAGAGGGAGAATGAGGCTCCCCACTGAGCAAGGAGCCTGATGTGGGGCTCAATCCCAGGACACTGGGATCATGACCTGAGCCGAAGGCAGATGCTTACCTGGCTGAGCCACCCAGGTGCCCCTATAATTCTTAATTTTCATTAGTCACTTAACTTCTAACTGGTCCAACCTAACATTATATGATTTTTAAATGTATTTTTCATGAAGATTTTATTTTTTAGGGCAGTTTTAGGTTCACATCAAAATTGAGGAGAAAGTGCAGAGATTTCCCTTATATCCCCTGGCCCCGCACGTGCATTTTTACCAAGGATCAACCTATACTGATATATCACCCAAAGTCCATAGTTAGTGCATTCTATGGGTTTGGACAAATGCATAATGACATATAATATAATATGACATATAATATAAATGACATATAATAATATGACATTATTATAATATCATAGAGTATAATATCATAAAAATGATTAATCTCTTCACTCCTCAGCTCCCACACACCTCTGGCAACGACTACCATTAATCTTTTTATTTTCTCCATAGTTGTGCCTTTTCCAAAATGTCACAAAGTTGGAATCATATAATATGTAGTCTTTTCAGACTGGTTTCTTTCACTTAGTAATATGCATTTAAGTTTCCTCCATGTCTCTCATTTCTCTTTAGCACTGAATACTATTCCACTGTCCAGATGTAGCAGTTTATTAACCCATTCACCTACTGAAGGACATTTTGTTTGCTTCATAGTTTTGCCAATTATCAATAAAGCTGCAGTAAACATCCGCACACAGGTTTTTGTGTGGACATAATTTTTCAACTCTTTTGGCTATATACCAAGTAATGTGATTGCTGGATCATAATGTTAAGAGTATATTTAGTTTTGTAAGAAATTACCAGACTGTCTTCCAAAGCAGCTGTACCATTTTGCATTACTGCCAGCAACGAATGAGAGTTCCTGTTGATCCAAATCCTCAGCAGCATTTAGTTGTTATGTTCTGGACTTAAGCCATTCTAATAGATGTGTACTGGTATCTCATTGCTCTAACTTGCATTTTCCTGATGACATATGATATGGATCACCTTTTCATATGCTTACTTGCCATGTGTATATCTTCTTTGGTGAAATGTCTGTTCAGGTCTTCAGCCCATTTCTTAACTGGGTTGTTTATTTTATTTTTTTTATTAGTGAGTTTTAAAAGTTCTTTATTTTGGATAACAGTCCTGTATCAGATGTGCACTTATGTGATTTTAAAGTTACTAAAATATGTTAACTTTTATTTCTTTTTTGTTTTATTATTTCTTTCATTTATCAAGCAAAAGATTCAAATGATAGATAAATGGATTATCCTTTTAACAGAATCAATTCACACATTTATTTTTAAGACTCTATAAAAATACAATAGCTTTTGAATCAATAGAAGCTGGAAAAAACAGAGTTTAAAAAGACTTTAATACTACTGGATCACTGACTTTCAGTCACCCCCGGAAGATGGGCAGATGGATGGGGATCAACCCCTTCACTCCAAAATGTTAATTAAGCACAATTCCAAGAATGCATCAACTGCATAGATAAGCCATCCTATTGAAAGAGATTAATTTATCTGAAAACATCTGTGGCATTATTGTTTTTCAAAAATGTTGAGATTACAGTGTAGAGGTGTAGAGATGTGACTCTGAACATTCTGAAGTTAAACACCACTGTGTTTCTGATATTTATGAATTCACATCTTTTTTCCCCAATAATTTGTCTATTGTTCTTTTCTAAATTTTATAATTCAGAAAAATAAATTTCACAAAAACTCCATGATTCAGGGTACCTAAATCAAAGTACAGCTGTGTAAAGATAGACACGCAAGAACTAGTGCCAGATTACATAGGAAACACACTGAACTCAAGAATTTGATCAGGAAAAGATTTAAACAGAAGCCACTGAATAAGAAACACTCTAAATTTGTATTAAGAATTTAAATCTAAAACCGTTTATGATTTGTTGCCAGTCTGTCTTCACAGCACAAAGAATACTAGATTGGTTTAATGAAGGAAGAAGTTAGAAAATTTAATTACCACCAAAAACAAAGCATAAAGCATACAACACAGTGCCTGGCCAAACGCAGGTGACTAGTAGTGGTATTATTATCATTACTCCTTCCAATTAATGTCCTAACAATGCCTGAATACTTGTATCCTATATAGATTGAGGAAAAGAATGGGAAACTCACCCTGACAGCAGTTCTGTGTTGACTTTGGATGCCTCTTTTCATACTCAAATGCTTGGTGAAAAGTACTACTCATACTAATTTAAAAATTACTACCCATAAAAATTACTACTCATCCTTATACAGCAGACTAATCCAAAAATTGTCTTTTTTTCCAATATCAGATGAAATATGTTCATTACCAAATACTAATACTTTTAATATTTAAGAATCTACCACTCTATAATTCTGTGCTGTGCTGGATTCATCAAACATCCAAGTGTAGATAGATTCAATAAAATAAAAATAATTATTTACTATAATATAAATATACCATAGATTAATAAAATGCAAAGTGTTGACTCTTTATACAATTGTACAAAATACTTTAAAGTAGAAAGTCATGAGTTTTCTTTACTTCCAAAATTATAATTATTTATTTATTCTATATTTAAGAAGTATCAGCATATACCCTCAATCTTGTTGGCCTAATTTTCTATATTCCAAATGCTATTTAGCAACACTTTTATACACAAAATTCAATGATTACTAAAATGAATGTCCCAAATAACCAAGAGAAAGTAATAAAACTTCCTTCTCAATAACTGTTATACTCGTTCATGGTTAAATGTTGATGGCCATTTGAAATCTTAGCTATCTAGGCAGAGGGAACTAAGACTTTCTTTCAGTGGGTTCTATTAATTTCCACAGACATTTTCACCACATTTAAAGTAATTCTGGAGGGCTAAGTCAGACCTGTTCATTGATGGTGAATAACTCAAGTAATTTTCAAATGATTACTGCACGGCTAACCCAAAGTACATTTTTGCCAACTATTTCATTTTCTCTTCTATTTATGGCTGTAAGTACTTCAAGGAGACCTAACCCATATGTTTCTGATTCATTTACACTTAACTGATCAAAATGTTGTTTTAAATCAAGTAGGCTTTTTAAGCCTTTTAGTTTATTTTTGAGAACTAGAAAGCCATATTTTCTCAGCTATAAATTAATTTGAGAAAAATTTAAATATTTTAGACTTGGCATAAGACATTTCCTAACCTCGGAATTTTCAGTAATTAGATACTTTGCTTTTCCTTCTGTTCCTGAAAGCTGACCTACTGAGTTCCCTCTGAAGGACTGCTGTTTCATAAGAAATCTTAAATCTGGAAGGATTTAGGCCTATCCTAAAGTAGGTATAAATTTAGAAATAAAAGTATTAAATTACATAAGAGAATTGAGAGCACACTACCTTTTCTCTTTCTGGTTTTAAATAACCTCTCACTTTTTATTTACATAGAAAAGATATTTTCCAATCTACATAAACATTGGATTCATGACCTCAAACATGAGTCATCCGACCATTTTGCCCTACATCTTATAATGCCAAAAAATGAGTAAGTATGAGGACTATCTGCAAAACAGCTTAAAGAAGTCATTCTAAGAGGCAAATACAACATGAAGAAAGACCTGCAATAACGGCCTGCAAAATCCTGAATTAAGCAGGTTTTATGAAATGTAGAACTATGGAGAAATAAATATTTAAAAGTTTTATAGACAAATATACAAAACAGTTATTACTGTGTTGTGATATGTGAAATCAAAGAAAATTATAACCATTATCCTTAATTCATTTAGCTATATTTTCTTTAAATGCATAAAGTCCCAATTAAATTGCAAATACATATTTACTAAAAAATGAATATGATGCAGTCCCTGTCTTTAAGGAGAATATGGTCTGGCAGGAATAAAAATAAGAAATTTCCATTTTTTTATATTCTTGACTGTATATTAGAAAATAGGACTAATAAAATAATTCCATTGTGGCTGGAGAGGAGCAATTTTCATTTGAAGGACTAATTTTCTTTTAAATATTTCTCTGCTGAATTTGCCAAAAATGGTGGCAATTGATGCTTTATATTTGAATAGAATTTTAGGTGTAAGCATTTATCTGTTAAGAAATAATCAGTTTCACTTGGCTTTGCAAGGCGTCTTCAGTGACCTTTAGTTAACCAGATGGAATTGAGCGCCAAGATGCTTTTCCATTTCATGGGATAATGAGCAGTTAGTTAAATGAGCTATAAAGTACATAGCAATTGTGCCAGAACAAATTTTCTTCTTTAATGATTTTTTATATAGTAAAATTATTCATCATTTCTCCTCTTATTCCATTCAATTTAAGACTTTATTAGTTCAAGAAAGTTTAACACGGATGTGAATAGATAAATTCTTTTTCTTTTTCTTTTCTCTCACTCTTGCTCTCTATTTCTTTCTTTCTTTCTTTTCTTTTTTTTTCAATTTGCAAACATCATTGCACTAAACACATCTGGAGATCTAAACAGTAGACTATTTCACAGCATGGTTATGTCCCTGTAATTTTATGCAAAGTGGACAGAACTATGTCCTGTATGGTAACCACTAGCCATATGTGGCTTTTTTCATTGAAATTAAATTAAGTATAAAATTAAATTTATCATCTATACTAGATGCATTCTAAGTGCAATTCTAGGATCAGATTCTTCAAATTGACTATATTGCTGCTTCCATCTAAAAATACATTCAAATCTGGGATCTTATGACACCCTTACAGGTTAAATTGTGTCTCCCAAAAAGATATGTTAAAGTCCTAAACCACAGTACCTGTGAATGTGACCTTATTGGAAAGAGTTTTTCGTAAATGTAATCAAATTAAGATGAATCATATGGATTAGAGTGTGAACTAAATCCAACACCTGGTATCCTTATAAAAAGAGAATAGTTTGGACACAAGCAAACCAGATACACAGAAGAAGGACAGATAGGTGAAGATGAAGGCAGAGATTCGAGTTAGAAGGCCACAAGCCAAGGAATGTCAAAAATTGCTAGTAACCACTGGAAGCTAGAAACAGCAAGGAAAAGTTCTTTGCTAGAGCCTTCAAAGGGTGCAAAGCCTGCCAATACCTTGTTTTGGACTTCTAGCCTCCAGAATTTGAGAGAATAAAGTCTGTTGCTATAAACCACCGTGGTAATTTGTAATGGCAGCCCTGGGAAATTAGTACATACTCTGATAGTTTAGAAAGACTAATCCATGAGAATCAAGTGTAAAAGTTTAAAAGCCATAAGGTTTGCCCTATAAAGGCTCACTCTCTATGGAACAGGCCTAACTAGTATTATTTCCTTTCCTTTACCAGTCATAGCTGCTCTCCTTGTCCTTAGAGATGATGTAAGGTGAATGGGCCATTAGCTTGCTTCCATTCATGGTCATCACTACTATACTATTGTAGTATAATAAATTTAGTGACTATTTAAAATCTAAATGAAAATGAACTGAATTGACCTGAATTTTGTAATACTGTAGTATCTTTATTCTTCCCTTTTACATAGTGCTTCACAGATTTTGAGGCATTTTGATAGACATTTTCATTTGATCTTCGCAAGAACCATGTGAGGCTGGCCAGACAGAAGCCATAAAAAAAGTAGATTGTGTATTCCTTAAGGACGTGCTGTTTTATATTTCTCCCTATTTTCAATGAAGAACATTATTATGCACCCAGAAAATGTTTCCTTTGTTTTGAATGTGTCTCCATTTCCCAAACAGAAGTACACTTACAGAAACTAAGTCTAAAGTGGTAGATATGAATTTTGAAATCTGCCCACATGACTGACTGTATTTCATTCTCTTTTTTATGGTCATCTTCCCACACTGCATTTAGGAGTAAAAGTGGTAATCTTTCGTTAAGAATAGGCTATTTCTACCATGGGTTCCCCAGGACCAAATATACCTTAGCTTCTTCCTCAGTAATTAAAAAAAAAAAAATTCTTTTAAATTTACTGATTCAATATAAGTTGAAAAGGTCCACCAATTTGGATAAATTAAGAAAGCTATTCAAGCACAGTATCTCCAACTTTCTTTTAAAAGAATCCACCCTCAATATATAGAGAGAAGAGGAATTAAACCTTTACTCTGATTTGCTTTTATAAATTTCTAGAATAGAGATTATTAACTCTGGTTTGGGGACCTAAGTAAAATCAAAAAGAAGCAAAATAAAATTCCCTTGGATGGTTAAGATAATCCTATGTAGTGGTATTTAGGTAACCAGAAGGTATTTTTTAAAGTACAACAAACAATTTATCCAAGAGGGGCAAGAATTACTATTCTGGGTATCTCTGCCACCCAGTGTTCTTCAGGACATGATCAAATAATCCATATCATTGTTTATTTGCCTGAGAGAGCTTTTCCACCCTAACAGCAATCTCATAAAGGGCCTAAGTGCATATTCTATGCAATATAACTTCACACAAAACTGAAGCAGAGTGATCTTATTACAACATCAGATGGCAAATGGTGGACTTTCTTTAGACATAAAATAAATAGATACAGAAATAGATGAAAAACAGCTGGAGTTCAGAGTTATATGAAGTCTATATTTCCATGCACCTTTAGGTGTGACGTTATTTCGACTAGATGTTAGTATCCTCCAGGAACTTTCAGGTGCTTTGGCTAATAAGTAGCTCCAGAACCATCATAAAACAATGCACCAAGGAAGAATGTGCTCAGATCCAAAACTAAGTGCCCCAAATTCAAACAGTTTATTATGCCCAGAATGACTTACAAATAAAACATAAGTTCACTTTTATAAGGCAACATAAAAGATTGTTACTTAAGAGGCAAACTGGTCTAGAAAGCTTTATTGCCCTCATAATTTATTATGGAATTAATCCATTGCATGTTTGCACCAGGTCAGCTGGCTGAAGGGAACCTGCATGTTGCCCAAATCAGATCGAGAAGTACAAATCAAGAATCCCAAATGGAGTACTAAGCACACCTCAAAAAGCCAAGTGTGTTACAGTCTCTAAATCATTTCTCTTGAGTCATAAGATTAGCCAAAAAACAAAAACAAAAACAACCAGGGCTATTTTCCTCACCAGTCTATGAATAATCTAGAAAGAAAAAAATATTTTTTGTTACAATACAAAAGCAAATTCTTTTGTATCAAAATAAAGACTCTCCAGGAAGAGCTCTTGCTCTCTCATTCTTTAGGTTTCTCACAAGATTACACCAAATACATTTGGATAAAAGTGTCAGAGAAAGGGGCACCTGGGTGGCTTAGTCGGTTAAGTGTCTGCCTTTGGCTCAGGTCATGATCCCAGGGTCCTGGGTTTGAGCCCGCCATAGGGCTCCCTGCTCAGTGGGGAGTCTGCTTCTCCCTTTGCCCCTCCCCCTGCTCATGTTTCCTCTCCCTCTTGCTCCCTCTCTCTCAAATAAATAAATAAAATCTTAAAAAAAAAGTCAGATCACCCAGCTGGGTGATAGACATTGGGGAGGGTATGTGCTATGGTGAGCGCTGTGAATTGTATAAGACTGTTGAATCACAGACCTGTACTTCTGAAACAAATAATACATTATATGTTAAAAAAAGAAGAAGAAGAAGAAGAAGATAGTAGGAAGGGAAGAATGAAGGGGGGGGACAGGAGGGGGAGACGAACCATGAGAGACTATGGACTCTGAGAAACAAACTGAGGGTTCTAGAGGGGAGGGGGGTGGGGGGATGGGTTAGCCTGGTGATGGGTATTAAAGGGGCACGTACTGCATGGAGCACTGGGTGTTATACGCAAACAATGAATCATGGAACACTACATCAAAAACTAATGATGTAATGTATGGTGATTAACATAACATAATAATGAAAAAAAAAGTCAGAGAGGGCGCCTGGGTGGCTCAGTCGGTTGAGCGACTGCCTTCGGCTCAGGTCCTGATCCCGGAGTCCTGGGATCGAGCCCCACATCGGGCTCCCGGCTCGGCGGGGAGCCTGCTTCTCCCTCTGACCCTCTCCCTCCTCTCATGCTGTTTCTCTCTCGCTCGCTCTCTAATAAATAAATAAATAAAATCTTTAAAAAAAAAAAAAAGAAAAAAAAGTCAGAGAAAACAGCTAACACGTAGACTCTTAGATATTGAGTTAATTCTTAAGATTTTACAGTTTTATTGATCAAAACTTACCAACTGCAAATTCAAGACTACATTTTTATATATGATTGAACATGTGAAAGTTGCTTTCTGCTTTTATTTTCTGACAAATAAGTGTGCAATATAAAGTAGAAAAAAATCATAGTAGAAAATCAAAGAAACTGAATTTTGATATTTTCTCTACCACTTACTAATCATTTGAGCCACCATATAATTCACTATCTTCAAATCTAAAGTAGGGAAAATAACCATAAGCCATCTGAAGGTCAAATATTAGAGAGAGGACCAATTAGGTGATATTTGTGAAAACATTTAAATATTTAAATTATATTAATATAAGACATTTTATTAGTGGAGCTACTTAATTATAAATGATTTATGTAGCAAAGTTCAATACAGAATTGGAAATATAGAATATGGAAAATATAAAACGTGGAAAAACATAAATTTCTAGTTAATAATGGTATCTTTTTGTGATTTTAGGAATGCCTAAAATATGCCATAAACACATTAGTAATATACAATGTATTAAGAAATTATTAGTCATTAATTTAAATTAATAGCACACATAAATTAGTATGGTACCAGATTATGTAACCAATATATTAAAATACATTACATACACAATGGCATAAATACATGAAAATAAATATTACTCCATTCCATATATATATAAATATATATAAAAGATATGTATTTATATATACACATAGATAACTTCAAATAAAAACATCTCCATGTATACATGTTCATTTTAAATTAATAGACATAAGTAGGACTGAGAAGTCACATGTATATGATAAAAAATACTTTCTAAATAAGAAATGTATATATATGATAAGCAGATCTTCGCTACAAAATTTCATTCTAAAAATGAGTTTCAAATAAAATGTGTATCTTTTCTTAAGTGTTTCACTTTTGAATAACTTTAACATATCATGAATAAGAGGCTGGGATGACAAAGTTAAGTAAGTAATCATCCTTCAAAGCATTAAGATAAGGTAAGGGGGGAATGTGTTTCCCTCAGGTTCACTTCCTTCTTTATCTTTGATATTCCTTTGATATACACCTCTCCATCATTTTCTTTTGCCAGTATTTTATTGACAACTAATATTAGGAGTTTTAAATTTTCCTTTAGCAATATTTCTTACTTATGTTAACTTACAAAATAGTGCTCAGCTTTCTATTATACCATGAGGCATTTCATGTCTACATATACTTGAAAGCCCCATCATTTATTTTTCTCTGTCTGCTATGTGCTACTGCAAGCCTGGAATTTGACCCATAACTTCAACTAAAGACCCCACTCACCTATAGCTTTTCAAAATGTTTAACCAAACATTCAACTAGTCAAAAGTCAGTGATAGGAGAGCCTCCTACTGGGCATCTTCAGTGCTGCGCATCTCATTGACAGCTGGAGAGAAGGCTCTTGTTAAGCGTATCTGATTTGCCCTGGTTTATGTCTCCTCTGTTTTACTGGAAAACCCGTCAGCAGGTCACAGGCTGGGCCTTCACAGCTAAGCACTAAAGATGTGAAGTGTAAACGATGATTAAGTGTCTGCACGATTCTCAGATTTCCAGAGTTCCAGCTTCACAGGTGTTCGTATTGCAGCTGGAACTAAGGTCTCATTTTATCACAAGTTACGTGTCTATTTTAATTGTGGAGAGTAGAAGGTATTGACTAAAGTAGGGTAGTTTTGTTGATTAGTGCTAATGTAGAGAAACCTGGTGAGTTGCTCAAAATGCTTTATAGATCATCTTCTGGACCCAGGAAAAATGTGAAAGAAATGATGGCAGATTGTCTTAAACAGATGTGTAACAATGATTTATCTATAGCATGCTGAGCAGCATAAAGAATGCAACGAGATGAAAAAAAATTAAACAAAAAAAAGAATGCACCAAGATGGTGAAGGATTGGGGCACTTAGTTCAATGGTTTAGACAAATGTGGATGCTTCCCTTAGAATAGACTTGTGATGGTTATTTTCAAGCACGGAAGAGAAATAGGATTTTTTTCTGTGTGTAATTCCAGAAGGCAGAGTCACAGCAGGAGAGTGAAGGTTATAGGGCAGATTTCAACTCAAAATAAGGACAAACTACCTAGCCATTGGACCATACAAAAAATTAAGTTAGAATTGATAAAGTCTCCATTACTGAAAGTGCTCAGGCAGAAGAGGCTGTTTTCTACAGTGGTTGCATGGCAATTCCTGCACCCAATGGGATTTGGGGTTAAATGAGAGTTATGATTTTTTAATGCTAAGATTTAATAATTCTAACATCAAATGAGGCTTGAGGATAAAAAAGGGAATGTGTTTTAGGCCAAATGCCAGCGTCTTTGTTTTGGTAAGCTGGAAAGTGTAGGTTTTGGAGTTCAAAAATCAAGAGTTAAATTCTATATCTATTTACTGGTCACTTTAGAAAATCACTTAAATGCCATTATAACTTCCTCATATCTAAATGGGGATTATGAGATATCAAACTGTTATTGTGGGGATTAAAGTAATGAAAAACCCCAAGGACAGTGTCTGGCATGTTACAAATATTGAGGAAAAGCTAACTAGCATTACTACTATCTCCACATATGTTTAGATATTCGATAGGACTTTCAATGCACCACTACCTATGAAATGTACCTCATGCAGCTGTGTTTGAGTAGTGTGTGTATAACATTAACAGGATTTGCCTATTTCTCTTTTACCTCCACCACTAAGTCCAAGCTCTGGTTATGCTATCCTGGCAATACTGGAGCAGTCTAATCTCCTACACTGTTCTCTTTCCACCCCCAACACTCGTTTCCAAAATCTTTTCACCCAAGTTGCTTATTGGGCTCCATAATGCAATTTCCTATTCAAATTTTCATAGCTAATTCAGATTTCAAATATGGGAAAATTACTAGATTTATATTAAATAATCATGTTACCTTGAAGATTAAACACAATTTTTCAAACACAGAATTATGGATCCTGCCCATGTTTGCCATTAAAAAGGAATCTCTATGTTGTAGCTACACTGGCTGGCTGAGCATACACGTTTGTTTTCCTTCCATTAGTCCTCTGTTTGCAGTCCTGAAGTTCTTGCCTACACCATTTGGTAACTATGAGGACTACTTCCTTTCATTTCCCCAGCCAAATCCTCTGGTTCTGTTAATGTTTTCCTCAGAACACAAGTTTTCTGAGGAGCCCTTCCGAACACCAAACCCGCAGACCACCCGGCTCATGAGTTGATGCATATCTTGTTTTATTGAATTTATGTCTGCTGCTTGGGTATCTGCACAGTTTCGCCTAGAAACTTTTAATGTATACACTCTATTCCCTATAATTCTTATTATTAGGGTATGTGTGCAATAAACACTGAACACACAGCTGAGCCCAAGTCTTTTAAATATTCACTAACCTTTTATTTGTGAGAAGCACTGAGTTTTACAATTCACTAAAGGATTAGAAAATTTGAATCTATAAAACAAAGCAATTATGAATAAATGAAGTTGGTAGGGAAAATCTGGTATTGTTTGGGAAGGTAACAAAATGTGAACTTACATATGTATGTGTATCTGTTTGTCTGCAATGAGAGTGATTGTTCATATTGTGCAGAAAAAAATACATGCTTCATAAACATTAGCTTTTAGGTTTTTCCTAGATGAAAAGCAAGAGTTATTCCATACATCTTACAGATGGTGTTTGATGATAAAATGATACTTCTGCCTAAAGAAAATGATTAAATGTCTTCCTTATTTTAAACTAAATTTTGGTATATCTCTTAGCATCCAATTGACTAGAAATACAGAGCAGAATAATGATTTAGATGATTTTTAAGTCAGGAAATTTTGAGATGAATATACAACATTGGTCATAAAATTGCTATAATTATCAGGAAGTATGTGTACAAGAAGAAATGCTGTGATAGGCAGACTAATAGCCCCCCAAAGATGTGCCCAGCTCTAATCTTTTGGACCCGTATGTATGTTACTTTATATGACAAAAAGGACTTTGCAGATATAACTAAGTTAAGGATGGGGAGATGGGTTTATTAGCCTGTATTATCTAGGTGGCCCTGTGTCATCACGGGGTTCTTGAAAGGGGTAGAGAAGGATATGTGATGATGAAAACAGAGTGTCAGAGTGAGGTGACTGATGGTCGATTTGAAGGTGCTATGATGCTGGCTTGGATGATGGAGAAGGGGCGCATGAGGCAATGAATGCAGGCAGCCCTAGAAGCTAGAAAAAGCAAAGAAACAGATTTTTCCCTAAAGCCCTACTGACAGCTTAATTCCTAGTAAAACTCATTTCAAATTTCTGATCTCTAGGAGAGTAAGATAACACAGTTGTATTTGTCCTAAATCACTAAGTTTGTGGTAATTGATTACAGAAGCAAGAGAAACCAGTACAAACAGTAATTATTCTGATCAGTAGCTCCTACACATAGGTTAAGTATAGAAATGAAGCCACCCACACTACTTAGGTTTCTGTGATAAAGTTTGCCAATGAAGAAATTATCAGAAATTCAGAAGAAAAGATGAAGCAGGAAATTTGTGTTTCTCTCTTCGCAAGTTGTAGCCAGGGCTGGCTTCATAAAGCGTGTGACTGTGCAGTCAGAGAAAGCCACATGCTTAGAAAGGCCCCATACTTGTTTTAATGCTCCGCTGTCACATCTTAAAATCCTTAACAATTTTTTAATAAGGTGTCCTGTATTTTCATTTTGCCCTGAGCCCTGCAAATTATATAGTCAACCCTGGCTGTAGCCTTTATTGTTTACAGTTCTTTAAATACTGTATTCACTTAAAGAGACAAGAACAATAACATGTTACAACAACAAACAAATATTAGAAAGAGGAGCAGGAGGAGAAAGCAGACCCATGGGAGAGAAGAAAGGCAAAGCTATATGTAATACATTCAGAAAATTTTCTGTATACCTAATCTTCTCCCCTCCCAAATTTTTATATCAGAATTTATGTAGCCAATAATCATGATAGCTCAGTCATGGTCACTTTCTACCTCGTGGGGTTAAGAAAGTGAAATGTATTTCTCAACATTTCATATATCTTTATTGGACTTTAGAATTATAGAATGCAGTTAAAATGCTCCAAAAAAACTGGAGAACTATTGAATAGCAAGTAGAATTATACATTTAAGGCTATGAAATGCTATCCTAGGAAAATTAGAAAATTCAAATCAATGAAAAATCTATAAAAATGAATCGATCACAACTAAATAAAATCAATAGGGAAAATGAAACCTGATATTTGTGTAACTACATTACAGAATCACAGATCATCAACCAGCTTCACAGCCAACTCCACCTTGCTATTTCATAAAACATTATTGATATGTGAAATCCTAAGTCAGACTGAAATCATTTCAGTTAACAATAAAAGACGATTCCTCACTAGCCTCCCTTTGATGAAATCCCTAATTCAAATGGAATATTAAAATTAACTAGTCAAGACAAAGTTTTAAATGTGGTTTATCATATCAAATGTGGTTTAAATGTGTATACTCATTGTGTGATTTGTTACATATTTAGAAAATGAGTAATTCGTTAGTATAAATTTAACTTAATAAATAAAAATACATTTTTAGAATAACTTCTTAGGAACTGCATAAGTAATTGCGGCTTTATTTTAGAGAAGGTGTGAGAGAAATCACAAAAGTACAAGTTGGTAATATTTGTAACATTATTATTAAAGATAATTTTCAAAACAATCAAGAATTAAAGGAAAATACTGTGTTTGATTTAACCTAATACAAAGCTGATACTTCAAAATATTGCCTAAAATATCCTTTGAAGACATCATGTTATAATCGAAAAACCACTGAATTAAGAGACAAAAAAGATCTACCTTTGATAGTCAGGATTTTTCTCTGTGTGGCTTTGGGCATGTCATTTTATATCTCTGGCTCTTAATTTTTTTTTCATCTACAAGTAAGAAGTCTGGGCCAAATCCTTTCTAAATTGCCTCCCAACTCATTTCAATACTGTTTTCAAAGGAATTTCTCAAAGAGAAAGTTGTTACTACTATGACTGGTTTAAGAATATACAATGAATCATGGAAGTGAGATTCTTGCTTTTTAAATTCTATTACCTTCTGAATGAGAATAAATGCTAACATTGCTCAAGTTCAGAAATGATGTAACATTTAAGATCCATAGAGACACGTGTGGTGGTCATAATTTAGACTGAAATTTGCACGAGTCTAACTGTTGTCTTATAACTATAGTAATGAGTCACTGTTCAGTTAAAAATAATTTTCCATTAAACTCTTAGAGTTTAATCATTTGCCTTTTCATACTAATGCAGCCTTAGTCTAAAAATCATCATCACTGTGTTGTCAGAAATCTAGTATCAAATTGACTGTCTATTTATTTTTCTAACCACAGGCGGGGAAAACATTTCTAAATGAATTATATATAACCTCATCTTGAATAAAATGTCTTCCTTTCTGACTACTTAAAACAACTCTTATAAAATGTTTATTTGACTTTAAGAAATAGCTTACAATCTCCCACTAAATAAAGCCTACACATTTTAACCTGTCATTCAAGAGCCTACACAACTTGGCGCCAACCTATCTTTGGAGCTTTATCTCCTACTACCCAGTTTGACACAACCCAAACTCCTAAGCCATTTACTTTCTTAATATGCTTGGTATTTTTCTGCTTACCTATCTTCACTCCTGCTATTCCTCCTGCGAAGAATATCTTCCAAGTTGTCTGTGCATTTCCAAAGTCTAACCTGCTTCAAGGCTTAGATCTAGTGCTGGGTCATTAATGAAAACCTCCCAGATTCTGTACTCTCCTACACTCCCATCTTCTTTTAGCATGTCAGTGTCAGAAATTATCTCACCTTCTACTGCAATTCCAAAATAATTTCTTTTTCATATTCCAAAGAATATTTAGCACATCCAAATATATACAAAGGAAATTTGTTTATATTTAGTTCCCTTATAAGGTCGAGAGCTTCCCGAGGCCAGAAACAAAGTTTTTTAGCTGTTTTCTTTTTTCCCCCTTACTCCCCGTATCATCAAACATGTCTTAGTCTGAGAATGTGCACACATACAAAATAATATGTGAATGAGTATATAACTAGTAAAAGTGATAGGATAGTGCGCTGTTGCTATAATTATATCAAAATTATTGGCAAAAAGGACAGTTTTTTAACATCAAGGTTCAATCATAACTACTTAGGTAGTCTTAAATTACCCAACATAACTGTTTTAAGGCAGCCCAGAGAAGATTTTATATCAACGTAAGAAATCGTCAGTTAAAAAACTCCACTCTTTGAAACCTTTACAATCCTAGAGGACAAGTCATTACTCTTTAACCCCTCTCGGACTTATCCCCAGGCTGTAATAATGTTTTATTATTTATATAGAGATTTATATTTTCAAAGCACTTTAGAGCCATTAATTTGTTAAGCCAGACAACATACAGTAGAACAAGGTGAGTGTGATTAAATGTGTTTGACAGATAAGAAGACAGCAGTCATGCAAAAGTGGTCTTTTCATAGCCAGCAGCAGTCTGGAGTTCCTTTGAGGGCTAGAACTGTAATTTTCCTGCTGTAAAAACAACCAAACAATTGACCTGCCCTTATTTATTTTATTTTTAATTATTCTTCATTTCCATAGTCAGAGTTAGGAGCAAATCTTATGTTAATGATCTTTAGTTCAAATATAAGACTAATCGTAAAGTGAAGTTTTAAATTTTTACTGTTATAATTCCTGAGAAGAAGTAATATTCTCTGCTTTTAGTTTAAATGTGTGGAAATATGTATCAATAACCAAGCATTATAATTCTTTAAGTCTCACTGAAAAAAGTAATAGTTGAGGGCGGGGAGTTGGGTGGTCCTTCAGTTAAGCACCCAACTCTTGGTTTCAGATCAGGTCATGGTCTCAAGGTTGTGAGATCGAGCCCTGCATAGGGCTCTGCATTCAGCAGAGTCTGCTTGGGATTCTTTCCCTCTTCCTCTTCCTCCCCCTGTGCCTCTCTCCCTGCACATGCTCGCTCGCTCTCTTTCTCTCAAATAAATAAATAAATAAATAAACAAAATCTTAAGAAAAAAAAAGTAATAGTTAGTACCTAGATAAATACAACGAGATCCACACCTCCACCTTATGGTGTTCATCACTTGTACTGGGTTGAAGAACAATCTTTCTAAAAGACTTCTGGTTTCTTTTTCTTAACACTAAAATTATGAGGAAATACATATGTATATGATAAATATATCATCTCTAAAATATAATACGCATTTGTCTTCAGAGATATAAACCTTACCAAAGATAACCATTCCCGTCAAAGTTTTAATTCCCCACTTGTCAATGCAAAATTGATTTGAAAGTAGATTTTCTCCCTTTATGTTCAAGGTTGTGATTTGGGGCAATGCAATAATAAATTATTAAAAGTTATTTTCTGTCCACTCTTGGACCAAACAAATCTCTAAAGAAATTGTCTGTCCCTAGTCAGTATCTCAGGAATGTACTGTTATTTTATCCCAGTGGGGATGAGGGTTTTTCACCTTTATTTATGGCTGGCATTTTTATGCTTTTGACTCACACAACCACTCTCTCACGGTGAAGCCATTCGTATTTCCTGAGAGAAGTTAAGATAATTTACTATTGTGGAATATATTTTTCGCTCATGCTGATGCAAAGAATTAGACACATGACTCCTATATCAATCCTAGTGATCCATAATGTGAAAATCAGGACTTTGCATAAAAAGCATCTGCTTCTTTTGATTCAAAACCTTAAATGTGTTTGCATATGCCCATATACTCAGGCGCAAGTTCACAGACACATACAAGTGGGGATTCAGAAGTTTAGAACAAAGACAGAACCAATCTATACACTTTGATACCAAGTGATCACGTGCATGAAAAGGATCTGATGGGCTGTTGAACCCATACATTTTAAACATTCTGTTAATTCTTGCTTTGAATTTATTACATAGATCTCTCAAAAACACTGAGGGTTCATAACAAATCAGGAATTGGAAAAAATAAATTTGACCAAATTGGGTCATATCACTTAAACCATCTTCTTTGCAATTCCACACATCAGTTTCTTGTCAATATCACCTTATTTACATATTTGTATTCACATATTGTTAGTATTCACATATTCACAAAATAAAGTTACCAACACTTGGAATGCTATCAATGACCTGAGGTGTCTAAGAAAACAACTTCCTTTGAAAAGACTGATACAGGCACCTCTGAGTAAAAAAAGGCACATGCTCCAAAGCAACAAACACAGGTTAAACCTTTAGATGTCTTTAATCCACTCTCCTTTCAAGTATCTCGAGAGAAGTAAGAGTGCAAGGGTCGAACCTACATCTGAGTTTAATTACAAGACACTGTGTAGGGATACCTCTTGAGACTTTTTTTCCTTCAACTTACAGCATATGTTATGCTTAAAGGTGGAAAGACTATTTTCTCTCTCCACGTCACTGGAAATCCAGGCCTCTCGCCTCATTTAGATACTTTGATGTTTTCACTAAGGTTGGGGCTACTAGAGGAATTGATTTAGGAGAGACTTCTGTTTTAGCATCATTTTTTTAAATGGCAAATGACTGGCTCAAATGGAGTCTTTTAAAAGAAACATAAAACAATGGGAATTTCTCCAATCTTTAAAATGGTAGAAGAATTCTTCGCAATCCTGTCTCTAACACGTAAAAGTACAATTAAATTAATGGACACATATGCAAATTAACTGTTTACAGCATATGTATGCATATATGTGTGCCTGAGAAATAGGAAGTATAAGAACAGTACAAGTGTCTTGAAACTATGTACTGCTTAGTGACTTTAGTGTTTAACAGCTGCTTTCATTACATAGTAAAATCCATGAGGCACTAATCACTAAAGATTATCTCTAGGTAAAGTAATAATAACACTCTGACCTATGTAGTTAGCCTCTCCACTTGCTTATACCATACAGTTTTTTTTTTTTTTTTAATGCAAGGTGGAAATGAAAGTGAGCATCTGGAGAGCATTCCTGCCCCATCCAGATTAAACTCTACTTCTAACCCCTAAGCACCAAAGCACACTGTGTTGAGATTCAAATATTCCAACTCATTCCTTATCCTTAACTATCTCCAGTGTGAAACTATAAGGCACTAATTTCTTTTCAAATAAATTCTGAACTGTATGGTAATTGGTTTCAAATAAAACAAGCTACTAAAAAAAAGCTCTTTCTTACCCTTTCCCTGCAATGGCTGGTAAGTTCCAACACTAAACCTCAGACAAAGAAAGATTCACACAAACATATTCAAATATACCTAAGTATGTATGTAAGTAAAATTTGATCCAATATACTGGATTTCTTTTTCTTTTCTATTTTTTTCTTCTATTTTTAATAAACTTTTCATTTAGAATAGTTTTAGATTTACAGAAAAAATGACAAAGATAATGCAGAGAGTTCCTTTATATGCCATGTGCAGTCTCTGTTATTTACATCTTAAATTGGCACAGAACATCTGTTATAATTAATGAGCCAAAATTAATACATTATTATTATTAGGTAAAGTTCATACTCTATTCAGATTTCTTAGTTTTTAACCTAATGCTTTTTTCCTGTGTTCCAGGATCTCTGATCAATAATACCAATCTATCAGGTTTAGTTACCATGTCTTCTTAGACTCCTCTTAGCGGTCACATATGCTCAGACTTTCCCTGCTTTTGATGACTGATATTTTTGGGAATAATGGTTATTTTGTAGAATTAAACTCGATTGGGATTTGTGTAATGTTTTTCTCATGATTAGACTGGGGTTATAGGTTTGTAGAGGAAGACTTACAGAGGTAAATCACCATTCTCATCAAATCATATTAAGGGTACATACTATCAACATGACTTGTCACTAACTGACCTTGATCATCTGGCTGAGGTAGTGTTTGTCATATTTCTGTTCTGGAAATTACCCTTTTCTCTCTATTTCCATATTGTACTCTTTGGAAATAAGTCATTATGTGCAGCCCACACCTAAGGAATAATGTGTGATGCTCCAGCAACTAAAGGCAGAGTATCCACCTTTATTCTTATAATAATTCTAAATTATTTGGAATTCTTCTACATGGGAGATTTTTATTTATTTATTCATTTATTCAATCATTTATTTATATCAGTATGGACATATGGATATTAATTTAAACATTGCTTTATAAACTGACTACCTTTTTTATTTTGTTGATAAAATCATTTCAGCTTTGGCTATTGAGAATTCCTTACAGTAGTTTCTGTGTCCTTTTGTTATACATTATGTGTATATATATATATATATATATATGTGAATATATCTATATAGATCAATAGATTGATCAATTGATAGGTTCACCAATAACCATCAGGCTCATCTTGTAGATTTCCTTCCCTTAAAACAGAAATTCATTCAAGAAGGACTGGTTTCTCTTATCGGGGTGTGTTATTAGAAATCAAGACTAGATGCTAGATAAGGATTTGTTTTGGGCCAGGAAATGCACATACATATAATGAAACCTCAAGGAAACAGCTCATTATTTGCTTTTTCACACTTACATTGAAAGAAGATATTCCAGTTCGCCTCCAGTTTAAAAGTGATAAAGTCATTTCCAAACATCACAAAGCATAAATGATACCCTTTGTTGCATTAAACATACTTGATACTCACCAGGTAAAGGTGGAGAAAATTATCTGAAATCACATCTAAGTAATTTGCATGCTCTTATGACCATTTTAATGTTTCATCACAACTTTTTTTCTTAGTTTCTTGTCATTATGGAAATGAAACTCCTTGATGGAACTTCCTGATTTATGCCAGGAAAAGCAAAAATTAAAGAATGCTGCATGAGTGATGATCCTAAATTGAAAATACTCTGGAATTTTGAATAATCAGGTGACCACTAAGGAACTGCAAATCATTTTTAGGTATTTTATAAATACTTCATAATTTAAAGTTGCTATTTCTATGTCTATGTATTTTAGGGAGATAAATTGCCATCAGCATTGCCATCATTATCAATTCTACAGAGAAACTGAACTAATTTGAAAAACACCTCATTCAACTGTTGAGCATAGTCAGAAGACAGGTAAAGAATTATATACAGAGATGAACTCACCCTTTTCAACAAGGCCTGCTCCAAAGGCATTTTGTGGCCCAATTTACCTCTTCTAATCTCTTCTTTATTTATAGTAATAAAATTCCCATTTCACATACATACAACTGCAGGAGGTATACCAACATAATCCTGCCCAGGGTTGATATAAAGTGCCAAATGCATTGAAGTAGAAAGTCTTCGGAGCTACTTAATACATCTTTTCTTCCCCAGCCTTAATTTTGTTACTTAGTTGGGCAGCATTTTAAAATAACTCCAACACTTATATTTTGCTTACATCTTTTCTATTATTTTTATGGTCCTAATGTCTGTGAGGTTATTTAAAAATTCTATAGGTCTTTTTTTTTCCTTTCTTTTTTTTTTTTTTAAAGAGGACTTTTTTCCATATGAAGGAATCAAAGCTCCAAGTTACAAAATAATTCTTTTTAGGACTTTAGTATTAGCAATAATTTTAAAGGTGAGTTTTCCTCTTGGGTGGGGCTGGGAAAGGGGAAAGTTGCATATTTAGGAGTGGAAATATAGTGCTCTTTGAGAGTAAGAAACATGAAAAAACTTCTCCTGCTCTCAGAGTTGACCCAGGAAGACAAAAGAGGTGGTTAAGTTAGCATGTATCTGAGACTGGAAAATAGTCAAGATTGGCCCTGACTAGTTGGAGGAAGAGAGGTACCAGCATAAGGCAATAGGGCAGGCAGGAGTGGGTATGCTTTGGAGAAAATGGCTGTATGCACATAAACTGAAAAGTTTTGCCTTACTAAAGTAGTTTTTATATTGGAAGTCTAGGGCATTGATTAATGAAGTATTAGCATAATACATATTTACCCTCCATGTGGAGAAATCACAGACTAATCAGTGAATATACTAGTATACTAGGTCACCAAAATATCAATGATCTACAATTAGGGCCACTAAAGTTCGAGATCACCAACCATCAGTGATGGTTCATGAATAGGTCCAGATTATCCAGTGAATGTAGGTGTTATAAGAGAAGGACTGAAGGAAAAGCTAGAGATTTGGAGCCAGATCACTGTGAAGCCCAAACCCTACTAATCAATAGCTTTGTGATCATGCAATTACCCAGGGCCTTTGAATTTTTGTTCACTCAATCATAAAATGGGAATTTTTACGTGGAATCAAGGGAATACTTTTTGTACAGCCCAATATAAATTTTAAAATGCTGCAAAAATGAAAGCTGATGGGGTTTCAAAGGATAGAAGGGATGATTCTATTTGTTATGGTTAGGGATGTATTTTCACAGGTATGCATGGGTTTGCTAAGGAAGTGGTGCTGTAGGTGGGGTGGATTACACCTACAGAAAAGGAGAAAGAAGGCATTTCCAGAAAAGGAAACAGCATGGAAAAAGGTGTGGAGATTGCTAATTCAAGTTGTGTTTAGCAAACATGGAGTGATATTTGGCTACAGAATATAGAGCACAAATACAGGATTAGTGGGAAAGAAGGTTGAAAAGATAGGGGAGGTCTTGATTCCAGAAGCTTAACAAGGTGTTAATGTGAATGTAATTTTCAATACAACAGGTAAGAGTAAATGATTTAAGAAGCAGTGACATAATTTGTTCTGAATGAAAGGAAGACATACCTGATGGCAGCACAAAGGATGAATTGGAGTTTAGAGCAGATAGAGTGGAAGTAGACTGCAAATACCTGGGTGAGTTTGAACTAGAGTAAGAACAGTGTAACTGGTGACACAGAGAGAGGCCCTGAAGACTCTGAAATCCAAATCATTAGCCAAAGTCTCACTCAAGACCTTTTGACCTCTGCCCATAGTTACCAAATAGAATTTTCAACTGTGAGCGTAAAAGCATCTCAAAGACTTATTATCTCCTTGTCTTCTCTTCCTTAGAGCCATCAACAGTGTCATCCCTAAATTTATTCACTGCATTGTCCCGACAGGTTCTGAGGCTAGGATCTCCTATATGATGAAAGGCATCTGCAATCTACTCAGCTTCCTTTTAAACGGTGACATCGTCTACAATGACTTCTCCTTTATTTCTTATATAGTAATTTGGCAAGTCTGGTCAATTCCACCCTATCTTTGCCATTTGAAACCTTCCCTCCCCTTTCGGCCACCATCTTAAATTTAGGCCTTCATTATCTCTCCCTGCATTATGGCAAGTGGTTTTTGTTTTGTTTTGCTTTGTTTTGTCATCACGTCTTCTTTAAAAATTCCTCTGTAACTCATTGACTTTTAAATTTCTGTACTTACTTTAGAATTTGCTTGTTCATTTGTGCAAAAACATCCTGCTGAGTTTTTGCTAGAATTATATTGTATCTATAGACTACTTTGGAAAGGATTAACATCCATATAATAGTGAGTCTTCCAATATATTAACATAGATTTTCTTTTTTTTTTAGATTTATTTATTTATTTATTTGAGAGAGAGAGAGAGAGAGAATGAGAGAGAGAACACGAGAGGGGGGAGGGTCAGAGGGAGAAGCAGACCCCTGCTGAGCAGGGAGCCCGATGTGGGACTCGATCCTGGGACTCCAGGATCATGACTTGAACCGAAGGCAGTTGCTTAACCAACTGAGCCACCCAGGTGCCCCTAACATAGATTTTCATAGAAGATTTTAGGTCATCTTTAAATTCTCTTAATGTTTCATCGTTTCTAGTATACAGGTTTTCGCATGTTTTGTTAGTTTTATTCCTAAATAAATTATTTTTGATGCCATGTGAAGTATATTGTTTATTCATTTCATTTTCTGTTTTGTATATTGATATTGAATCTAGCAACTTCATAAATTCACAAAGAATACATTATAGCAATAAGGATGAATCATCTGTATCTGCATGTGATAATATAGATGAAGCTCACAATGCATTATTGAATAAAAAATGGTATACAAAACAATGCAAATGGTACAATCCATTTATTTGAAGTACAAAAATAGGTAAAACAAATCTCTGCATTTAGATGCTGGTTACAGGGATGTATTCAGTAAAAAAAAAGAAAGAAAGAAAAGAAAAGAGAAGTCAAAAAGCTACACATTTATGATACTTCTTTGCTTATTAGATTTTGATGAATGCTTAACAAAATTAAAAGAACAAAGATGACTTCTGGTTTCCTTTTACTACTTACCATACTTAATGGTTTACATGCTACATAGGGAATAAAAAGTGAGATGAATCAATGATGGGGATGAAGAGAGGTACAAACCCTAAGGGTGATTTTGCATGATGAATATATACCATATATTCCTCAGAAATACCTAACCTATAACATCTTTTCATGTTTCATTATTTAACAGCTTGGCTATACTTGAGTTCCTTCTAAATTATGAATACTTTTTAAATACTCCGCTCTGGGGAAAAGCTAGGATGGAGCTGCACTGAAAACATACTTGCTTTAACAGTGACAGTCATACAAAGCCAGAGTGGGAGGCGAGAGGCAAGGCACTGCTTGTTGGTGATGACAGCTGCTAGGCAGAGGTAACACCATAAGGAAACAGGTCAAACTTTATGGGACAATGTTAAATACATGATTCCAATTTAACTTAAGCACTGAGATGCGTGTAACCTGAAAGGCATGGTATTTACTTTCTAGTAACTGCCATCTAAAGCATGCTAAATAGCCATGGGATACACACTAGATAATTTCATGTTTTGGAATTGTACCTTTTCTTACCTAAAAGATTATGCTTATGATTATTATGATTATGATTATTCTAACTGTACTTTTGTTCTATATATTTATTTATTGTTTCCCCTTAGTAAAATACCAAATGTATTGCTTATGACAAGCTCATGTGTTTTATAATGAAAAAGCCTTCCAGCACTCTCTCAAGGATTTCAATCTGATTATTATAAGAATGGTTTTCAGCATCTTTAGGTTTTATCCACATGCTTTTAGTAAGTCTATAGATTCATCTAAATAATACCACAGTACATGTCTACATCAATTTTAGTTCTGTTTTTAATGGATTGCCAGACTTGTTAACAGATCTTAAGAAAATGATGCCCAAACAAAATAAATACACTTTCCCTCTTCAATTATAGCCTTAAGAGCTTATGTTAACTCTAAATAAAAATATACTGATGTCTAACTTGCATTGTTCCAAATTAAAAAGAAATTCTTAGCAGAAAAGAAACATCCAAAATAACCCAACTTCATCCAAACCTGTGATGAAGACAGCAATATATACTGTAGACATGCATATTTTTAGGAATTGGAATTCGAAACTTTAAAATATTGATCAACTGCAAAGAAACATTCAACCAAATTTGAAAGCTGTCCTTGAACTCAGTATAATCATTTTATACCTTATCTAAGCCTTTATGCTTAGAAGGACCTTCAGAAACATTGAGGGTATTTAACTTATTTTCAGAGCTTGGTTTTTTGTTTTGTTTGTTTTTGTTTTTGTTTTTTACAATTTAATCAAAAAATAAAGTGGATGTGAAATGGTTAATGATTAAATAATACTGTGATGAGAATATAAAAATATGAAATCTATGTATTTAAAAATAATGAGACCATATAAAAATAAAATGGTAAATTGATATAAACACTAATGAGCATTTTCTAGGGAACATATACAAATACAAATAACAAGATAGACACCTGGCTTTCCCTTTTCGTCTTCTTTGCCTATTACAAGTAAAAATTATCTAATTGGTTTGGCAAGCAACAATGATAATAAAGGCTAAGGTTTCTACTCAAATAATGAGCAATTTTTCTAGATTTAGCATTTTCTATAAAGTCATAATACTTTAATAATGTGAAATGTGACTGCTGAAAAATGATCTGGAATACCTGCTCAGCAGACAATGTTTAGAGCAATTCAAATCAGTTAGAACAGAGTGAATCAAATTGTTGCTGCATTTAGCTTTAAAGAGAAATGAGCTATACATTTTCCTGTAATATGACTTGTCTTTAGCTACTCAGGAAGGTTAATAATTTTAAGTAAAACTCTGATGCAATGTCAAAATTATGATTTTTATTTTTTTTAAGATTTTATTTATTTGAGAGAGAGAAAGAGAAAGAAAGAGCACGAGCAGTGGGGAGGAGCAGAGGGAGAGGGAGAAGCAGACTCCCTGCTGAGCAGAAAGCAGAACTGGGACTCAGGGATCCATCCCAGGACCCCGGTATCAGGACCTGAGCCTCAGGCAGACACTTACCCCATTGAGCCACCCAGATGCCCCAAAATTATAATCTTCTTAATGAAAGGTCAAGCCTTTTACTTTATTGATTATTACTATATAGGAATGATTTCACATCTTATGTATCAATCACTCAAAAAAAGGGAGCTACTGTCAGAATGCGATCCATCCTATCTCAGGGAAGCCCATTCACAAATGTACACGCCAGCCGAAACAACTACAGAAGTACGAAGTGGGACTTTGGGTTTGAAAGAAGTAACTTGTCCTATCTGGCTGAGGAGTCAATAAGTTTTCGTTTTGAGAAATCTGCTAACTCCCTATTTGATGGATTGATTAAACAAGAAGCCAAAAATTCAAACTAATGCTTCTGAAAAGGTATGAATGTCCTTATCCTCTCCTATCTCATCCTGCTCCCAACTCCTCTTATCCCCCATTTCTATTCTCCTATTTGGAGGAAATGACTTACTCTCACTGGGACACATTACAGTTGATTGTTCATAGATCAGCAAAAAACAAGAGCATAAAATATTTTAAATTTACTACTGCTTATAAACAGCCTAGGTTATAAAAAAAAATGTAAACTGGGAAGAATGTAGAAACAACTCAACACCACTAATTGCCCTTAACATATTTTGATAAATTTTCCTCTTAAATCCAACAGTCATCTAGGAATACATTAAAAATTTCCATAAAATTAATATTTATGATCAATTATTTCTAGTATTTGAATTTCATTAGAGTATATGGCCTCTAATTTTAAATTTAATCAACATTTTATAAAATTCAAGTTTTATTTACAATCAGATGCATTATTATTTCTTGTAAATATCTACAGACATAAAGTCTACATATGAAGGATGAAAATATGTCTTTTTATATATTTCTATTTAATTGAGTTTGATGGTTATTCAGTGTTGATGTCACAAAATAATGTCTGAGAGTCAAAAGTTCTAAAACTGTGAGCCAGTACACAATATAACAAATGTATCATGTTGCCTTAAAGACCCACATTTTTTATTGAAAAAAATGTACATTCCTAACTTATGAGTTACTCAAGGGAGCTAAATAAGGTTCTTAAAAACATACTCCATTCACTAGTAAACCTGAGCTAAGTCTCAATTAAATATAAAGTAAGTATACTTTTGGATTAAATTGCTATGTGTCCATCTCCAAATCTCTATAAAATCTAATTGTACTGATGCTTTTATTCCAATATTCTTTGAAACACATGTTTAATCAATGTGCTTATCTGACTCAAGGCCTGATTTTGGTAATCTTTATATGCTACATTTAACTGAGCTATCTTTTCAGTATAGGACTGTTATACTAGAGTGGTATATGGGACAAAACTATATCTTCACATTTTTCTAGACAGCAATACACTTTTGTAAATATTTTAGTAATTGATTCTCCTGGAAATGGCCTGTAGTGATCAGTCCCAGAAATACAGAGAAGGGCGTGAAAAGAACAAGGAACTGTTTTGAGGGCAAACTGATGCCAGGATTCCTTCACAGCTATAACCCTTTGATAGTACTCTCTGATTCAGAAGGTGATCTGTGTTATCTGTTGATGGTCGTTTCTTATGGCTACCAAGCTCCCTTAGAGTTTCTTTTCTCTGCTTGTTGAGTCTAATTCTGGCTTTGGAATTCTGTTACTTGAATGTTGGAAGATAAAGTGGTCTTTGTTCCAAAGGATAAATGGAACAGATGCCACCTGTCTCCTGCAGAGGCACCAAGAAACCTTTGGCTCTTGTATCATTACCCCTTCCTAATTCTCAAAAGTAGAGATCAAATGGCCTGCCATTAAGATCCTTTTCAGCTTCTGGGATACCAGGGAGACTACCCTTACTCACAGGAGACTTATGTAAACCTTTCCCATGAGCATCCATGAACCCATTACATTCTGATTTCACTTCAGGGCTATGGAATGTTGTGTCTAAAGTCCGGACCAGCCTATCAGGACCCCAAGAACACCAAAGGCTTTATTCCCACTCAACTACCTGCCAGGTCCAGCAGAAGCTTGTCTCTGGAGGAGCAGATAGATTGGAGTTAGGGGTAGTGGGACAGCAACAGATGTGTCCCAAAAACATCTTCCCAGAAACCTCCTTTCATTAATTTTAGAACAGTTTTTCTAACACAATTGGTGTATATTAAATCTACATTCTGCGGTCCATAATACTTACAGAGTTAATACAAATCAATTTCAGGCCATAAATCACAATCATTCACAGAGCTCTTGAAATAGATTTTCTGATACTATCCAATAGATAAGCTTAAAGCAGTTATTATAAAGCAATTTAAAATTTCTAAATGAGAAATATAAACAATTGAAGAAGGAGTTTTCTTTTAGTACAAAGGAAGGTTTTATTGGGGTATTTATTTCCAAGTAAAACTATTCCTAAAGGGGTATGAGTCATGAAGAATTTTTTTTTTTTAAATCATCTTGTTTAACCCTTACACATGATTTCAGCAGGTGCAGGCAAGCTCAGAGTAAGAATAGCACACCTTGACCTTGAACAATACTTTTAGCATGTGTGTGCGAGCAGCAGGCCATGTCACATCCTGAAAGACCACAAGCAGATGCAGCTGAGGCAAGAATTTGATTATAGGGGAAAAGGGGTCTATTTGTAAAGGTATTTTAGGTGTTATCAAGAGAAACATTCTTTGCTGCTT
Source organism: Phoca vitulina (assembly GCF_004348235.1). Classification (NCBI taxonomy): domain Eukaryota; kingdom Metazoa; phylum Chordata; class Mammalia; order Carnivora; family Phocidae; genus Phoca; species Phoca vitulina. The sequence continues at coordinate 70,581,246 of NW_022589707.1, read as the reverse complement.
TTAAATTTGCAAGACAATTGAATTCAGTATTCACGTCAGACACTAAAGAGGGTCCAGATTTAAATTTTTCATGACAAAGGGGAAATGGTAATTAAGATATTTGAAAATTTTGGAGGTAGGGAAAGAAACCAAAGACCTTCAGCCTACAGCTGACACAAATGTAAATTGCTAAACTGCATAAGAAAACAACAAATGCTATTCCCTGAGCACTGAAGATTTATAAATTTTTTCCATAAATGGATATTTTCACCAGATACGGTAAATGAAGAGTGCCAAGTTTTTCTCAAATCAACCTAGGTTCTGTGTGGATTTTGGACAACCGTCACAAACAACCACACATCCTGGTGAGACTAAACACAAGAATATATTCTGTATCTGCACTTCTTCATTCAGAGATCATGTAACTCTTCTAAGGTGTTTGGTAACCCTTCTGGAAACAGAACATAATTATATGTTTGCTCTAACTGCTATTCAGAGCAGGACTGGCTTGTTTTCTAAGCTTGGTGGGGGTAGGGCCAGTGCTGTGATAATCTGGTACCTGCTATCAAATCTGTGACTCTTTAAAAATAAGGCTCAAAAGAGATTTGGAGTTAAACATAAGTTCTGAATTCCTGAAGGAAGTGCACTTGGTTGAGTTAGAGACAGCCCAGACTGCATTCTGATTGTAGGTGAAATGAGACCCCGATTAGTGGGTTACAGCCCCTTATGGGATGAATTGTGGCCCCCCACCCCCAAGTTCATATATTGAAGTCCTAACCCTCAGTACCTCAGACTGTGACCACACAGGCTCTTTACAGAGGCGATTAAGTTAAAAGAAGGTGGGATTAACCCAATACTGACTGTTGTCTTTATAAGAAGAGGGAATTTGGGATACAGACATGTAAAGAGAGAAGACAGTGTTAAAACACAGGGATAAAAAGCATCATCTATAAACCAGAGAGGCCTAAAACAGATCCTTCTCTCAGGGTCCTCAGAAAGAACCAATTCTACCAACACCTTGATCTTGTACTTCTAGTCTCTAGAACTGTGGAAAAAAAATTCTGTTGTTTAAGTCACCTAGTCTGCAGTACCTGTTTTACCACAGCCTTAGCAACCTGATACACTTGACCTAGTTTCCTTTTAGTGGAAAATAACTATACACAGTTCTGAGCAAAGTGTATCTGGTCTCTTGTGCCTTTCCTTTTTACCTGACCACTAAGAAGCAGTGATTAATTTTCCCTCTCAGCAGATTCAGCTTCCTTCAAGGGAGTTGTTTCATGACCCCCACTGGAAAGTGGAGTGTGGAAAACCCCTTTTTCTCTAATGTCCAGATGTGTTTTCCCAGCAATATTAGTACCAATTTAGTTTTCCACCTCTTGATCCTTTTTTTAATTTTCTTAATTATTTCAGAAATTAGGTGGGGAAGAGAGGAGCTATTTATTGGCCCTCTCAAGGGCTCCAAGAAACAAGTTAATTATGGATTGGATTGATGGAAAAGGGGCTGAACTCTGACTTGATGATAATGAAAGTTTATGTGATGATCACAAATTATTTTCATTTTATTTTTTCAAACTGCCAGAATCAATTCTGTCTCTGCCTTGCACATTACCCTATTCTAGTTGAGGAGGCCTTGATAAACATCAGATTTAGAGATATCACCCTGATTAACCATGCCCTAGAGTTATTATTGTTTCCAAGACTTTCTTTTGATGCACACTGTACCCGGAACAGATGAACAAACCACATTTGGAATTGTTAAACTATTTCTCAAAATATTTTTCAAATTTTTAAAAACCAAAATGCATTCTCATAAACACTCCTCCCATTAAAGCAGTGTGTGTTGTAAGAAAAAGTCTTTCCATATGGTTCTGATTCATTTACACTTAACTCATCAAAAAGTTGTTTGGGGGGGAAAAAATGCTTGATTGCCCAGTAAATTGTTTTGATCTTTTCATTTTAAAAACAGGATATAGTATCCAAAGTAAACAAAATCCAAAGTGGACAGTTCTGAATTCTTTTCAGTTGTTCTAGGCTTCAGTGTTCTACACTCACACATTTATGTTGACATTTATAAGCTAAACAATTAATAAATATTTATAAATTGCATTACTCTCTAGAAAAAGTGAAGATGTTCTTCTATATAACTCTGATATAATAACTCCATGCTGAAAATTTAGCTCAATTAAAAGGCGATATTATGAAGATGAACAAATCCCTGGATCAGATAATTCCACTGCTAAGACATGTTTTGATGAATACTGGAATAAAAACATTGGTGCTACCAGAGTCTATGGATTTAGAGATGAAAACAGTAATTTAGTCCAAAATTGCACTTATTTTATACTTGAGACTGAATTCAGGTTAACTAGTGAGTAGAATATCTCACGAGGACTTTATTTAACTTCCTTGAATAGCTCATAACTAGGGAATGTAAATGTTATTGGATCAGAAACATATTTTACAAATAAACTTTGGAAGATAACCAAAACTGTGATATTAAATTATATATCCAGAATTAATGAGGACTTTAATATATTTCTGAAGTTTGATGTTTTCTAACCAAATAGGTCTCCTATCAGCTCTACTACCTTGTGAGTTATCACAAAGAGATGTACCTCGTCATCACTATATTTCTGGAAGGCTCAAATTACAACGAGTTGTAAGCTTTACTATTTGATAATAATTAAATAAGCATATGAGTATATAACTATAAACTTTTAGATATATAATTGATATATGAATTGATTCAATTTACAAGGTGAAAAAATCTGTAATATCCAAATGATTGCCATGGTACAGGTATATTACTAGTGGGCTATTAAATTTTTTTATATTCAGCTTGTTAAATATTATATTCTTCCAAATTATTTTTATCTGTGAAGTAAGAACACTCAAAAAAAAATGAAACAGAAGTTGATAAATCAAAATTATTTCCTCAGCTAACTACAGATCAGTAATTTTCCATAAAACAGGTCTATAAAAATTTTTCTAACAGATTTTTACTATAAAGTAATTTAAAAATAATTGTTATGATAGCTATGAACTACTGAATGACTTTACAGTTTTTTCAATTCTCACAATTATCTTACATTTTAGAAACACTGTCTTCATAGTTTAGATAACAAAACAGAGGATCAGAGAGGTAGCATAACTTTCAAAGCTAAGTAAGAAACCAGGTTTATGTTTAAATTGAGTGACTTGGGAGATCCTTGCTGGCTCAGTCAGAAGAGCATGCAAATCTTTTTTTTTTTTTTAAAGGTTTTATTTATTTATTTTATTATTTTAGAGAGAGAGACAGAGCAGGGGAGGGGCAGAGCGAGAGGGAGATAGAGAATCTCAAGCAGATGCCGTGCTGCACAGAGGCCGACACAGGGGCTCAATCTCAGTCTGAGCCAAAACCAAGAGTCGGGTGCTTAACCAACTGAGCCCCCCAGGTGCCCTGAGCATCCAACTCTTGATCTCAGGGTTGTAGGTTCAAGCCCCATATTGGATGTAGAGATTACGTAAAAAAATAAATAAACTAAGTGGCTTGTTCTAATGACTGAGTTCTTTCCATTGTAATATTCTTTCTCTGAAATCTCTTAAAAAGAATCTGCAATAATGTTTTCTTTTGCAGAAACTACTGCCTATTTTTAAAAGTTACTCATGGCTAAAATTCAGTAACACAAATATCTTTATAAATATTGAGTCAAAATTTTTATTTTTTTCTTTAAAGGTCTAGTTTCAGATTACTTATTATTAATATATAATAAGATTTGACAAACTACAGCTCAAATCCAGCCTTCTGTTTGTTTTTGTATAGGCTATGAGCTAAGAATGGTTTTCATATTTTAAGATGACTGAAAAAAATCAAAAAGAATATTTCATGACATGTGAAAGTTACATGAAATTTGAATTTCAATGTCTATAAATACTGTTTGACTGGAACACAGCACATTCATTTGTTCACTGTCCAGGGCTGTTTCTGTGCTATAGTGAGTTTAGTAATTGCAACAGAGGCTGTAGACCATGCAAAAATCCAAAATATTTGCTATCTAGCCCTTACAGAAAGGTTTGCTGATTCCAATACATAATAATAAAATAATAGCTAAGAATGACAGTTTAAATAATGTGAACTAACATATTTTCTTATTTTATTAGTAAGAATAAAGTTACAAAGGATGGATTAATTGGAAGAAAATGGTAATTAAGTCAAAATATAACTATATAGGTCTTTAAGGCAACATGTTATATGTTATTTAAATTTATTATTATATTCTGCTTTATAATTTTATAACTTTTGATTCCTAAATGTTATGATGTGACATCACTGGTACAGTGGAAAGTTTCACAAAGAAAACCACTAATTTGAAGATCCAAAAAAATGAAAGTACCTTAGATTTTCTATAGAATGCCTTGTACCCACATAAAAAGTTCTAAGAAAAGAAAGTTGTCCATAAAAAGATTTAAAATGTGTGATATGATTTAGTTTCTGCAGATAAAGTTGTATGTAGGAAAACAACTAAAAATCAAATATGTGAAATTCATGGGAAAAATTTAAAAGAACTACATTAGTTAGCAAATATTCCAGTTAGAAAATAAACACTACAGCCTTATGTCGCTTTTCTAGTATAAAATACGAGTTATGGCAGTAGGTCATCTTGCAAAAATAAAAATAATTTATTTTAATAGAAAATTTCTTTGGTCAAAACCGTATGCACAGCTCCTTTTGATTACAATGATATACTACTGTACAAATAATGGATACCATATAATACTTGGCATGAAACTGTCAACTTTCATCCTCTAACTTTTATTTGGAAACCACAAACATTTAGAGTCAAAATGTATGAACTGATAGAAAATCTGCTGTTGTGATTTATCTAAAAGTCTGGAATGAGGCAAACTTACAACGCTAATGGTATCAATGGAGCATCTTAACTGTATTTCTTAGGGCTACCTGTGTGTCTAACACAGGAATCTGCAGAGAGAGGAATCATGTGTTTACTGTCACCCTCACTTAACCTGATTCCAATGTTTGTCAGTCATCTGTTTCAATAGGAGGCTAATGATTCTTTTCATCCTCTTTTTTAAAAGGCTTATGAGCATTTAAATCAACTGAACTTAGGAAAAATAGGATTGTGATTATATTGGATAAAAAAAAAAGTGGTCAAGATATGTTACTGTATCACATCTACACAATAAAGCTATACAGAGAGAAATCTAAAACTTTTACAATAAATTAAAATAAATAAAAATACATTGTTGGTACCCATGACTGTATTCCATAATTTATCATATTTGCCTACATATAGAGCATTTCACAGTATGAGTGAATCCCATTTTTTTTAAATTTTATTTATTTGACAGACAGAGAGAGACACAGTGAGAGAGAGAACACAAGCAGGGGGAGTGGGAGAGGGAGAAGCAGGCTTCCTGCTGAGCAGGGAGCCCAATGCGGGGCTCAATCCCAGGACCCTGGGATCATGACCTGAGCCAAAGGCAGACGCTTAACGACTGAGCCCCCCAGGCGCCCCTGAATCCCATTTTTTAACTAATTTGGTGTGAGGGGAGATTATGTCATCACCCAATTACTGAAAGCAAATTTGAGGCTTTTTTAATGTGAAACATTTTTCTTGTGTTAATGAATTATATGCTATACTTCTTATGCAAGAAATAATTTCTAGATATGTGATATTATCCAATAATCCTAAGCAAAATTATAACATCACATGCATAAAAGCAAAATATTGTAATGCATATATATATATATGTATATAACCAAAAAAGCATGCTGACAACTGAATTCTCCTCTTATCTATAGTATTGTAAATAATTATTGGCATTACTTACAGTAAATACAGGCAGCAAAAAGAAAACAAATTATGAAGCAAATAATTATTAAAACTAAAGTAGTACAGAAAGAAACAGTAAATTTATCAATAAAAGTGGTTAAAAACAACAAAATAAGTTAAATTTGAATGGACTTCTTTATAGAACATAAACAACATAGATAGACAAATGTATCGGTAAAATAAGTACAAACCACATGAAATAATAAATCTGAACACTTTCAAATAACATGGTCATGCATGAAGTAAAAACAAATATTTCACTAAATGCTCACAGCAAGAGATGATAAAAATTAATTATAATAGAAACTAACTATAGCCTAATATTAGCTCAGTGTTGCCATTATTTCACACAATGGATTATAATTGTAAATTTAAATCTAAATCAGACGGGTCAGGTAAATAGCATAGAGTCTACCTCTCATCAGCTGTGTGGCTCTTGGCTTGGTATTTTGTTAAACCCAACATCTTTGCAACATCTTTACCTTATTTTATTTTTTTTTTTTACCATCTTCATCCTAAAAACAGTCACATGATCACTTTGCTCATACAGGCCACACAATCTGTCACTTTTAAAACTTGATATTCATTCTTAATAGGGTGCACTGTATGTATGACAATTTATGAAATAGTCTGAGGACAGCAGAGGAATATGTGGAGAGGAAAATGTGTTTAATATGGCAGCAAATAAAAGAATAGATATAGGCACAGAATTAAGTACTCGACTCTATATAAAGAGTGTAACATCACATCTAAATAATATTCCATGGCATGGATATACAGTTGACCCTTGAACAACATGCGAGTTAGGGATGCCAATGCTTACACAGTCGAAAATTCACGTGTAATTTTTGACTCTCCAATACTTAACTACTAATAGCCTACTGTTGACCAAAAGCCTTACCAATAACAAAAACAGTCAATTAACACATATTTTTAATGTGGCATGTATTATATACTGTATTCTTATGATAAAATAAGCTAGAGGAAAGAAAATGTTATTAAGAAACTCATAATAGAAAATACACTTACAGTACTGTATTAAAAAAAAAATCTACAAATAAGTAGACCCACACAGTTCACACTTCTGTGTTCAAGGGCCAACTGAACACTTTTTTTTTCAGTTTCAATTTTTTATTTCAATTCCAGTTAGTTAACATACAGTGTAATATTAATTTCAGGTGGAGAATTTAGTGATTTATCACTTACATACAATACCCAGTCTCGTAACAATCAGTGCCCTCCTTAATCCCCATCACCCATTTAGCCCATCCTCCCAACAACCTCCCCTCCACCAACTCTCAGTTTGTTCTCTATAGCTAAGAGTCTGTTTTGTGGTTTGCCTCTCTCTCTCTCTTTTTCTGTATGTTCATTTGTTTTTGAACACTCTTTATTTATTAGCCTATAGAAGGACTTCTTAGTTACTTCCAATTTTTTTGATGATGATGAATAATGCTGCCATAAACACTCATGTACCAGTTTTTGATGGATGTAAGTTTTCAATCCATTTGGGTAAATACCAAGGAATCAATTGCTGGTTTAGTTCGTAAAAGTAGGTTTAGCTTGTAAGAAATTGCCACACTGTCTTTCAAAGTGATTATGTCATTTTGCATTCCCACCAGCAATGAGAATTCCTATTGCTCTGAATCTTCTCTAGCATTTGTATTGTTAGCTTTTTGGATTTTAGTCATCCTAAGAAGCGTGGAGTGGTATTCTCCTGGTTGTTTTAATCTGATATGAAGTTGGTTTTGTCTGAAATTGATGTAACTACTCCAGCTTTCTTTTGACTAGTGTTATCATGGTATATCTTTCTCCAAACTTTTATTTTTAATTTATCGGAGACTTTATTTAAAGTGGGTTTCTTATAGAAAATAAATAGTTGGAAATTGTTCACTTTTTTAAAAATCATTCTGACAAATCTGTCAATGAATTGATGTACTAACCATTCACCTGTAAAGTACTGATACATTTAATATTTGTCATGTTTGCAACTATTCGCTATTCATTTCTACTTTTTAATTATTTTTATTTTTTGTTTGCTTTTTCTGTTTTTATTTTAATTGATAATTTATGTGAGTCCATTTTACCTCTCCTCTTAGCATTAACAATTATACTTCTTTTAAAAAAAAATTCAGTGTTTTCCCTAGAAAAGGTAATCAATATTTTTAGCTAATCTAAGTCCTCTTTCAATAAACATGATGCCACTTCAAGTGTAGTACATGTACCTTTTAACAAAGTTTTCCTAATTTCTTCCTCTTCTCCCTTATTATCCTTGCTTATCCATATTCTGTAATACTGTCATATGTTATATTACTTTCAACTGTTACCTTTTAGATTAATTAATAATAAAAATATTTTATTTTACCTTCATTTATTACTTCTTTGAGATTATACCTTTCACGATGTAGATCTGACCTATAACATTTTCCTTTTCCTTGAAGTACTCCTTTTCATGTTTGTTTCATACTCGGGGGAAATTCCCTCAGTTTTTGTTCGTCTGAGAATGTCTTCTCCTTTACTTGTTAAAAGGATACTGTTGCTGGGTATAGAATTCTGGGTTTGTGGATTTTTTTTTTTTTCTTTCAACACTGAGTTAAAGGGGAAATACTTCACTCCAGTCTTTTCTTGCTTGCATGGTTTCTGAAAAAAAAGTTCATTGTAATTCTTATTCTTTTTCTACTATAGGTAAGATGTGTTATTCCTCAGATTTTAAGATTTTCTCTTCAGTTGTGGTTTTCTGCAGTTTGGATATGATATGCCTAGGTGTAAATTTCTTTTGCTATTTATCCTGCTTCATGCTTTCTTAGATTTCAGGATCCAGAGTTTGGTATCTGTCATTAAGTTTGGGAATTTTCTGCTATTATTTTTTAAAATATTTATTCTGTTTCTTTATTTCTTCTGCTGATATTCTAATTATCTGTGTTACACGTTTAGAAATTGTCACACAGTTCTTTGATGTTCTCTTCTGTTTTTGTATTTCACTCTTTTTTTCTCTTCACATATCATTTTGGAAAATGTCTATTGACCTAACTTCAAATTCAGTGATTCAGGTAATCAGAACCTGGTTAAGTCTCCTCTGTTCACCTATCGCTTCAGATCTGAGGGTGGTAGTTTGCCCTGCAAACTTAGTTCTCTGACAGATCCAAGAAAAATCATTCATGTTCAGTTTGTTTAGCTTTTTCTTGTTCTAAGAATGAAAGTGATACTTTTTTTTTTAAAGACTTTATGTATTTGAGATAGAGCAAGAGAACACAAGCAGGGGAGAGGGACAGAGGCAGAGGGAGAAGCAGACTCTCTGCTGAGCAAGGAGCCTGACATGGGGCTTGATCCCAGGACCCCAAGATCATGACCTGAGCCGAAGGCAGATGCTTAACCAACTGAGCCGCCCAGGCACCCTGAAAGTGATACTGTCGAGCTTTTTACATTATGGAGCTGAAACCAGAACTGATTTACTTTTAATGACAGGTAAATTGATCAAGTTGTCCATAATTGACCCAATTTACTGAGTCTTCTCAGATTTGTCAAATTCTTTGTTCTCTCAAATCTAAGCATTTTTAAGAATATAAAAATCAGAGAGAACAAGGACATTTCTGAACTGCCACTAATTCAGTTTTAAGAGTTGCAAAACAGGAGTTTTATTTATCTTGACAAATGTTTATGTAATCTCGATAAATGACCTATAGCCTTTGCAAGTAGAAAGAACTACAAATGTTAACAGATTGATAAAATGAGTCCAAAGTGAAAAAGTCTCTGCATTTATTTCACTCTAGCAGCCAAGAGCAAATTAATAGCATTTTTTAAATTTCAACTAGAGTCTCTTGATGATTATCAACAGAGATACAAATAACAGCTTACAGCAAAAGTCCATATAATCGAGTTTTTTGTCTGTCTCTTTCTTATTTTTCTACATTTCTTAAATCTACCACAAAGATTTTTTGAACTTAAAAAAACCCACTCTTTCTAGTCATAGCAAAGGTTGTCTTTTTCCTCCTCCCCAGCCCTCCCTTTGACTTATGTCTCTTTTACACCTTAGTCTATTAATTTTTTCCAATAAAAAATAATTTTACTTTCCTGTTTTTATTTTTATTTCTTCTGATTCTTGGGATAGCCAAGGAACAGAAAGGAAAACCTGGTAACACTATGTATTTTTCTCTCCATTGCATATTTTAAGTTTTCTCCCCTACAACCAATGCTTTGTTTTTCAATTTATTACATTCTTTAAGGAAGTCAATTATCTTCTTTAAATAACTAGAACATATTTTTGTTATTATGAATCAGTATATAATATTCCATCAACAACATCAGCAGTTTCATAATAAAAATCACAGCTCAACCTGACAATACTAAATTACACTATGCAGTAAGTCAATTCACCTAGTTACCTGGGAATACATTTCAAAAATCTCATCCTGACAGGCCCATCAGGAAGAATGCAGATCAAATAAGTTAATCCACAGAAACTATAAGGTGTTTTCTTATAGTCAAATGGGACAACAGGGAACTCTTTCTTGCATTTTCAATATAAAATCGACAACGTATTTTTTATTTTGTATCTTTGGCTCTGGCTTCTTAAACCAGCATTCTTTGGTGCCCCCAACAATAGGCTCAGGCCCTTCCAATTTCTCCTATAGTCTCTGACAGAAACAAATGTAAGGCAAATGCCTCTGCTTGTTGGCATCCATCAGTTCCTGCCACAAGTTGTATAATGTTTCCACAGCAATTCTCCTTGGGATTTAATGAGCCCTAGATGACTGCATATCCTTAAATGGACCTTGAATATACTTTACATTTTTGTCCAATCCCCAGAGTTGAGTTTCTGCTTACATTTTTTTCTCCTTAGTATCACAGAGGTGCTCTTCTACCTGTAGACTTAAAATCCTTCCCTCACATCCCACCAATGTTTGAATCCCTGGTGCCCCTTGTATGGCCAACTTGACTTTGGCCAGTTCCTTTTTCTGGAAATAGAAATGGTTCTGAGGCAAGAGGCATCTTACCTGCTTTTTGCATATCTACTTTGATCCATTCCCCAGTTCGTGAATGTAAATTCTGGAAGCTGCATCATGCTTTGGATTATGATAGAAATTATTTCTACAGTGCTCCTTTTGTTGTACTCTATGGCCTTAGGCAAAATTCTTTTACTGTAAGGGGTTAATGTGAAGTCCTTTTATAAATATACTTTTGATTCTACTCAAAAACACTTGTATTCATTTTCACTGCCTTCTTTACTTTTCTTCATAAACATTTAGTTTTGTTTTCACTTTCTCATATTCAAAGCATATGGATTATCATAAACAGTATGGCCAATAAAATGCACTTTATGTTTTCATCACCAACTTTAACTTTGCACAGCTTGCTGTCAGGACTCTTTTTAAAATCCAATTTAGAGAATTAATATCTAAAAATAATATTGTCTTGGAACATTCTATCATCTCATTTGTTTAGGTATGCTAAATTCTATTTCACCAGCAGGTTATATGACCAGAAAGCTGTGTACCTGGAACTCATTAGCTCTCCTCGCAACATAAAACACCTTCAACAATCCACATTTTGGTGTTATATTCTCAGGTTTTATTGAAAGTTAATATAGAAAATAGTCCCCAAAACAATGTTTTGTACCTGCTTTGAAAGCATTCTTGATTTATTTAAACTAATAATTACTGGACGTCCAGCAGGAACCAGATAGTACTTAGGCACCAGTGATACAAAATAGTTAAATAAAACTAATTCTTTACCTGTAAAGCATTAATAGCAAGAGAATTGGCAGGGGGAGGGTGGGTGGAATAAAGAAGAAGAAAAGAAAGGTATGTAAACATATATGTATATTATATAATCTCCCTTTAATGAGTTTCTATGGTAAATAAATTTTATTGAATTAATAATTTACTACATTAAATAAATTTGTTAATGCCACAATGCTTCCTTTCATTTAATAATGAGAAATTTATACTCTCAGCCAGAGATCAGTTACCAGCAAATAGAATTTAATCACAAACCCAAGCTAAGATATTTATTAGCCTCAGTGATAAGAGGGTTTAAGTTCCTCTTCATATTCATTTCCCATATATTTTATATAGCCTTATTTTATATATATATATATATATATATATATATATATATATATATGGTAAATCACATCATTTCTTAATCATAAAAAAATAAGTGGACTTCTTTTTTTAAATTAAGTTTCCATTTGAATTCCAGTTAGTTAACATACAGTGTAATATTAGTTTCAGGTATATGATATGGTGATTCGACACTTCCATACAACACCCAATGCTCATCACAACAAGTGAAAATAAATAGATTTCTAAAACACTTACTCATAACTTTGATTTTAAATGTTATAAATTGCTCATTTTAACATACACATAAGTTGAAATGACAGGTTCTAATTATTACAAATATAACGAGACACACAATTTGCAAATCAGATAACAGTTTTTAGCTTATACTTTAAGCAAACTCTTCATTTATATTAGTTCACAATGGTACCATTCAACCTTGTTTTATAGTTTTTATTGATGTAGGACATTTTTCAGTTAAAAGAACTTCGTAAACCAACTTCATAGTTAAATGTCCCAGATATCAAAGTTACCTTGTTATCACAGATCAGATTCATATATAAGTGTAATCATTATAGTTTTTCTAAATTCACACAGTTAACCAGCATCCAGAAAAAACAAAAACCAAAAACATATTGGAGCAAATTTTAGGAGCCCCCCCCCTTTTTTGGGAGAATGCTACTCTCTTAGAAAATGCCATTATATAACACAGTATGATCAATTACAGTCACCATATTCCACATTAGATCTGAAAGATGTTAGGGTTCAAAGCCAATGGCCAAGAAAGAATTCTTGAGACATCTTTGGGTGCAAAAATATGGTTTTATTAAAGCATGGGGACAGGACCCGTGGGCAGAAAGAGCTGCAATGGGGTCATGTGCAGTTAGGGATAGTGTAAGTCTCTAAGGAATTTTGGAAACAAAGTTTCCAGGACCTTGAGGGGGCTAGCTATTGCTAGGAAAAAGCCATTTATTACTGTCTAATAAAATCTTAGTCATGAGACCCTTCAGATGTATATCGGTGGGTCATATGCTTGGGGGATGAGTGCCAACATGTATCTTGGGGGGTTTAGAGATAAAGGAAATTTCCAAAGGAATTTTTATATGTTAAAGTAGATTTACAGGATCCTGGGGGGTCAGGCTAAGATTTCCTTTTGTCTTTAGCAAAGTGTCAACATCCAGGCAGCTGAGTTCCTAGAGGAATGTCACTCTGCCTGTTTTAAGGACTTGTCAGTGGGCTGTAAGTAGTAAGAAAATTTAATTTTTCTTTTGCCTTTGTTTCCCATGTCACTCAGACCTTATTCATCTTAAAGCTGAAAATATGTGTATCCTTTTACCATCCTCTCCCTATTTCCCACACTCCCAGTCCCTGGCAACCACCATTGTACTGTTTCTGTGTTTGACTTTTCTTTTTAGATCTCACATAAAAGTGATACCATAAAGTACTGGTCTTTCTCTGTCTTGTTTATTTCACTTAGCTTAACACCTCCAGGTTCATCCATGTCCTCACAAATAGGATTTTCTTCTTTTTTAAGGTTTAATAATTTCCAGGTGTGAAGTGGTATCTCATTGAGGTTTTGATTTGCATTTGCCTGATGGCTAGTAACGTTTTTCACAGTATCTATTGGCCATTTGCAGGTCTTTGAGGGAAAAAAAATGTTTATTCAGGTCCTTTTCTCATTTTTCAATTAAGTTTTTTGTTGGTTTTTGCTACTGAGTTGTACGAGTAACCTGTGTATTTTGGATATTAACCTCTCACTGAACCTGTGATTGCAAATATTTTCCCCTATTCTATAGGCTGACTCTCCATTATGTTGATGGTTTCCTTTGCTATACAGAAGAGTAAACCCCTGACTCGTGAAAAATTTAACTATGTCAATTATCAAATATCTATGTTCTGTTCATTCATTTTTAAAGTGGGCATTATGTAAAAATCATGAAGATAGTTTACAAATATAAAATTACAATAAATAACGTAGGCATAATATGGGAAAAGGAAAATGATGGGCAAAAAGTTCGCTTTTCCTCTCTACCTTCAAACCCTTTCACTTTTACTAATGAAATGTAAAGAATGCTGCTCCTCCAGCCCATCTAAGTAACAAAAGGAAGAAATAAGGAAGCAATTGACAGTTCTCTTGAACAGAGTGTAATGAAGCTAAGTTATATTTACAATTTGGGATTTATTAAATAATGAACTCCCTTTGCATTTAAAGATATTTACAAACCACAAAAATATTATTTTGCTTATTTTATACTAAACAAATTCAAATACTATGTTTATTTATACAAAATGTATAAATGAATAAATCTAAGGTAGTGATGCATTCAGAAACATGTCCATAGAATCACCTGCCATTACTCTCATTCAAAATGTAGCCCTAAATCCTGACCTACACTTGCTAAATAATTATCTTAGGGCTGAGCCCACCAAATTTCATTTTAACAAGCTTTTCTGTATTTTACTCACTATAATTTGAAAGCCACTGCTTTAGGCAATGAAGAGCATAGATTTGGAGATAGGATATATGTATTTTTTTCTTTCTAATTAAATACATGAGTGATAGTGATAATATTAAGTACATGAATGTTTAAGTCAATTTTTAAAATTTCGGTAAGACTTCTTTTAGACTATATTTTTAACAAGTCCAGAGATGTACTAACATATTTTAAAAGTGAAAAATGAGTTTTAAAAAAGTGGTAAATATACAAATAACGTTAACCTGCAATTGAAAACAATCTAACAAATATTTGTATCAACTCAGTCTTCTTTTTAACTCTAAAATATTTTTTGTACAGGCTACATTTTAGCTACCAATCACACACACAAATGCACACAACACATGAACATACAAACTTACTTTTACCTTTAGTTGTATGTCATTATATCAGTTTACATAGAGACAACAAGAGCTTTATAACAGTTCCCTTGCCCTTATGAAATCAGTGAATTAAGCAAAGGTTTTTAATTGTAAAAAACTATTAAATGTCTTAAACCACAACTTAATAGCCATTTCCCCTAACAAGTATTAATTACCTCCTAGCTTAATGAAAATTAATTGCTATTCTGCCTTGACAATTACATTGTGATCGATCAAGTTTAAAGAACCTACAAGGGTCATTTGCTGTAATTCTACTGCAATTCATTAAATCTGCAACAAATGATAACCTTTAACTTATTCACATATTAGGGAATTCTAATGGCAGCTCTAGACGTCACTGTTTATACAAAAAATGATATATCAAATTGCCTCTTTTTCTTAGCTCAATTAAATTGCTTTGTCTTTACTGATATATTTCCAATGCTACTACAGTGCCTTCGTAACTAAAACATTTACATTACATTTTTTATGCAAACAACAGTGATTAAGGAAAAGTAATGCAGGTATGCTGTCAAGCAGTAGCAAATAAAAAATTAATAGTTTAATGTGATAAAATTTTTTATAGTAACCATTATGTATCTCTTCAAAATTTTTACTTTGAACAAGGAGATACAAATTTATATCCATTAGAAAAACAAAATTAAAAAGGTGGATAATACAAGTGTTAGAATGAGAAAATAGGGGGACCACAGTGCACTATGGGTAGGATTTTAAACCTTAGAGTCAATCTGGAAAGTATTCTACTTCCAGAAGCTCTGGGTGAAATTAAATATAGGGTCATGACTTATGACTCAGTGATCTTACAGTTGAATAATATCCCAGAAAATCTGTACAAGATCCATACAATAGTAGGTACAAAAATGGTTGCTGAGCTACTGTTTGCATCAACGGGAAGTTTGGGGGCAACATCAGTGTTCATCACTAGAAGGATGGATAAGTCAAGAATTAAAGAAAAAAATAAAGTATGAAACTTTAGACTATGAAGTATAAGACTATTCACAGTACTATATAGTCATAATAGTGTATCTATCAATTCATTTATTCATTTTTCATTTCATTTCATTATTTCATTCATTTCATTATTCATTTACAAAATATATTACAAATTTTGTTTGTCTTTATGTTTGGGTAAATGCAGTTTCCCATCAAATTGAGAAAAACTGTCAAATGAGTGATTTTCACATTGCATTTTGTTTTATTCACTTTGAGACTTGCCATATCACAAAAATAACCTCTGCTTTCTCATCTGAAAGAATTTGCTGATTTTTTTCCTTTCAATTGGTGTATGTTCTTTTTCTGTTCTCTGAATAAGCAAAGTTATCTATCCAGTAAGGTCAAGGTCAAGCCCAATCTCCTCCATGACTTTCCTGATTCTACATTTCTTTTCCTTAAACTTGTATGACACTAATAGACTATATACCACCTAATTTAAGTCTTAACACAATTGTCTTTTTATCACTGCCTCTTTTGTCCTCTACAAGACCTCTGATGAGTGGGACCAGATCTTTGTTTCCTGTTTCCCCTACATTTACTTGCACAGGACTGAACACTTTGTGAAAAATGAAAAATGCCTCTTCACTCACCAGTAATATGTTTCAGCCAGCATTGTTCTAAATACTATGGATATTTCAGTTAATAAAACAAAATTCCTATAATCTTGAATATCTAGAGGCAACAAGAGAGAAAATAGGTTCCAATAATGTATTCTATTAAAAATTCCTTAATAGATCTAAAGAGCAGCCTACGACAAGTACAATCTATTCCTGGCCAGGGAAGTGACAGAGCAGATAAAGCCAAGTCACTAAAAGGAAGCTTTAGCTTTGAAACTGTGCCAAGAACAGAAGATGAGGAAGGGGCATGAGCTTCCCTTTTCCCCTAACAGCTCCAGAAAACTTGCCCCCAGAAAACTAAAAAGAACATAGCTTAATGAGGCCTGGACACTCCCCATTTCCTTATGGATGTCTAGACTTCCTTTATCACGGAGAGTAAGTCTTTTATTTCGCAGAGGTAAAATCTTAAAAGGAACAACTTGGTTGATGTTTTTCACTGAAATGAATTCACATTAAGTATAAAGGAACAACCATTCAATTATCAAGTATAAAAAATAAGGACAAACTAATAGTTCTTTTAAATAAGGACACTTTTGGGCAAACTAGGATACTAATAATCATGGCAAATCAACATGCATCAACCAAAGTTCTTCCAGTCAAACTCAGATAAAGTATTACCTAAAATAACTGTTATTGTTCTGCTTTGTTAGCTGTAGGGGAAAAAAAAAAAAAAACCAATAACTATGTCTATACGGTTAAGACATACATTTAAGACAGCTCTTCAACTGTCAGGAAACAGAAAAGTTATATACTAAGTAGTATACTAAGATTTTGGCAATGTGTGATTAAAATACATGCAGCTTGATTTCACATGATTTTTATAAAAATGAGTTTCATTCTCAAAGATCTGTTATTCAGCATGTCATTGATCGATTGATTATAATGAGACAATCTCTTAATAGGTATGTAACAAACTTTGATGATATGAGGCAAACTACTTCTCTTCTGACAAAGTCTAGGTTCCTAGTATTTCTTAATTACTCTTAAAATACCCTTGATATTGTTATTCCAGTTTAAGATTTAAAAATGATTAATGGTAAATATGTATTTCAACACTCTAAATTAGAAATGATTTTGACCCCTGTATTTGCTATGGCACTTTGTGCACATATGAAGTATTTACTTCAGCCATATCGTATTTACTATCTGCTGGCCAATATCTCCTTTGCAAAAGGGACATCTCCTCTAGGGCAATGGATGGGGTTCTGTTTTATTTACCCCTGTCTTCTCAGCATTTGACTTAAAGAAAAATACACACTAAAAGGAACAAAGGAAATACACAGAAATACTGTAAATTATTTAAAAGCCAAATTAAAGAAAATAATATGATAAGCTTGATAGTACTTGTCAGTATGAGTAGCCAACTCATTCTTTGAAAACAATAATAAAGCAAAAGCATGGATGAAAATCAGATAAAGCGTAATTCACACCCCAAAGCATTAAGTATAACAACAAAAGCTTCAAATGCTGAAGGTTAGGATTCAGAATGATGAGGATCTATGTATCAAATAACACATCCAACACTTTTGTAGAGCAGAAACTGTAGGAAATACATGAAAAAATAGAAACATACTAAAAATAGATATTTAGCACATCATTTTTAGTCTGATTCAGGTCATGTGGTTAACAGCTGAATAAGTACACAGAAGTCCTATATGGCACAATCAATAAAAAAAGATAAATTTTAACTTGCAGTAATAAAAGATAGACTTTATTCTCTATTTCACATGAAATATTTAAAAAACTGACTATATGTTAGAAAACTCAGAACATTCTGTGAGGTAAAACTAATAAAAACAAGATAATCTGATCATAATACACGAAAAAAAAACCAATATTCAAATATAAAAATAAAAGAAGCCCTGTCCACCTGGAAAAGTTATGACTCTTCTATATACATACCTTTTGGGTAAAACCAACTTTGTAACAGAGTATCAGTAAAATGAATCTAGTAATCTATATATCTTGACCAAGTAGGTTAATCCCAAAATGTAAATTGGATTAACATTTGAAAATTAATCCATGTAATTCTACATATTGATAGCATAAAGAAAATGAATACAAAATAAATACATAATTACTTCCATAGGTGTAAAAACATTGAGAGACTTAAGTACCTATTTATGATAAAATCCTTTAAAAAAACAAGAATAGAAGGGGACTTTCTTAACCTGATAAAAGGCATCTTTATGAAAGACCTACATCTACTATAATTCATGGTGAATAACTGAATGCTTTTTGCCTAAGATCTGAAACAAGTAAGGATTCTACTCTCATCACATATATTCAACATTTTCCTGGATTCCTAGCAGCTGCAATAAGGCCTAGTAGGTACAATAAAGGGGGGGGGGGGATATATATATATATGTATATAAAAGTACAAAGATTAGGAAAAAATCATTAAACCTGTATTTTTTAAGATGATATGATTATTTACATAGTAAATTCTAAGTGATCAACAAAAAGCTACTAAAAATAAATGAATTTAACATGTTCTCAAGATAGTATGAGAATGAACAATTGGAAAATGAAATTTAAAAACAATTATATTTATAATACTATTTAAATCATGAAAAACAATAAATACAACAAAATATGTTTAAGATCTATGCTATGAAAACTACAAAACACTTCAGGCAAAATTAAAGATGGCTTAAATCGTTGAAGATATGTATAACTGTTCAAGGACTGGAAGACTAAATACTATTAGGGCATGAATTCTTTCTAAATTGACTTAATAGATTCTGCATGATTCCAAACAAAATCTCCGTAAGTGTGTTTAAAGAAATTGACAAAATAAATCTAAAACTTATATGGAAAAATAAAGGGTGTAGAATAACCAAAACAACTTGGAAAAGAATAGAGGACTATCAGTATTTCATTTGAAGATTTACTCTAAAACTAGAGTAAGCAAGACAGCATGGTATCAACATAAAAATAAACATATAGAGAAATGAAACAAAATAGAAAATCCAGAAATGAACCCACACATATGTGGCCAGTTTGTTTGTGACGAAAGTATAAAGGTAATTCAATTGGGTAAACAATTTTTTTTCTCCAACAAATGGTATTAAAACAAGTGGATATCCATATGGAAGAATTAATGTGTCCCTTTCCTAAGGCCACCACAAAAATTAACCTAAGCCTATACAGACCTAAATATGAGCACGTGTGTGTGTGTACATATGTTTGTATAATGAGATAAAGCAAAGGTGTCAAAATGTTAAAATTAGTGAATCCTTATAAGGGTTAGTCATTGCATACTTTTTTCAACTTCTCTGTAGCTTTAAAATTTTCAAAATAAAAATTTGGAGAAAACCTTCTGAGGCAAATATGAAAAATACTAACTTGTGCTTAATTTAGTTGCTTGGTAAAAGATGGTCTATCAAGTATTCTATTCAATATTTATGTGAAAGATTTTAACATTAAAAGTAAAATGATTAATAGAAATATTTAATAAGTAATTTTATGAAGTAGCTTTAACAATTAAATGCTGCATTCATGAAAAGACTGATTATTTTAACAGTTCTTAGTATTTGAATTGGTGCTTAAGTTAATTTGTTCTTTGCTATGAGGATATGTAACTTGTTTATATACAACATTAAAAATAGGTCACATTCCATAAACTTCAAATAGGCCTAAGTGGCTGTAACTTCTTATCTTATCATAACCATGAATGTGCTAAGAAAACTTCAGTAAGTTTGAAATTAAGTCAGTCCTTGATCCCTATTCAGATTCTGAGATTACTATTATCAAACTAAATCCCATGACATTCTAAAACATTCTATTGCGTCTTGCCAGAGATAAAGCCATTCATTACTCAGTAAAAATTTATCTGTTTTCATTTTAATCACAAAGCAATACCTTTCTTCTTTACTGTTACTATCTTTCATCTCAGAAACTTAAAATGTTTTAAGAAAGACACGGTAGCATTACCCATAATGAAGAAAAGAGAAAGGAGGTGGAGATGGGCTTACTCTATTTCAGAGTGTCTCCCTCAAGGCCTGATGCAGAGGTTAGAGAACTCCAGTCTCAACCTCTCAGAAGTGGTGCAAGGCCCATTGTGGGTTAGTATTCAGGTTTCAGTAAAGTTTCTCTTAAGTTTATTTTTCTATAAAGCCAAATACAAATCAGTCTTTAATAAAGGCATTGTGTTTTTCAAACGTGGATTTTTAAACAGTGATGTGAGAACTGTGGTAATAATGGTAGGTACACATTAAGGGGAAAAAATGTGTGGGAAAAATACATGGGAAAAAATAAATAGGTAATAGTGTGCCCAGTTATCTCCAAATCAAAGTCGTCCACTGAGAAATGATCATTATGTTTCATGAAATAAAGATAAACAGAAACTCTGAAGTAGACGTAAATTGTATGCTGAGTCATTTGAAACTTTTGAAATATAGGTCATTTGCAATTGTGAAGGGGTTTGTTTCTAAAATTTCTTTGTAAATCATTTATTTAGAACTCAGAAGGAATTTCCTCACAGAAGCTATACTATTCATGATGTCTTGGTGGTTGGGTTTCAGAACAAGACCACAGAAACCTGCTATGTCCCAAATAGACCTAAAATGTGGTACAACCTACAGCCTTCTCCTTTGCCATTAGAGCAAACACACAATGCTCTGAGGCTTCTTACATCGTTACTACAGGAGACAGTGGAAAGCTGCATATGAAGAAACTGGTTGCCAGGGTCAAAATGGGACTTTGTGTCAGAAATATCTATTATCTATTATGAAGATCAGTGCCCCGTCAGGAAGGTCATTGTCTCAGGTCCCACACAGGCCTGTTTTCTGCGTAATGGTTCTCACCCAAAATGCAAGAAAGTTAAACTCAGGAGATTCCCAAGCATGTGCACCTGGAAAAAGCCATCCACATGATAATGGTATCTGCATTCCCTCCTCCTCCCAAACCTTTAAAATACTGTATGACTCATTGGAGTTCTTTCTTCTATGTGGCCTATCTTTGATAATATATTAATTATTATTTTTATTATGTTCAGTTAGCCAACATATAGTACACCATTAGTTTTTGATGTAGTATTATTAATTATCGATAATTACAAATTGTCAATAATATATCAATGATTGGCATCGATGATTAATATTCTTAATTATTAATTATATTTAATTATTAATAATGTACAAACTTTTGTTAACAATCTAGCTACATTTTGTTGGGCACCTATACATCCCAAACACTTTAACTCACCTTTCTTCTCATCCTCACAACTCTGCAAAAGGAAAATTTATTATTCCTACAGTACAGAGGAGGAAACTGATATTCAGGCAGATTAAAACTATAACCTTAGTCATTCAGCTCTAAACCGATTGAGTTAGGATTTCAATTTAACTCCTCTGCACTTAACCACTATACTTTCATTAATTAACCAGTTCATTCATTAAACAATTGTTGTAGAGTACCTACTATGTGGCATGCAGGATTCTGAGGGAGTTTTAACTTTAAGAGGCAAATGTGCTTTGAGGAATTTAATCTAGGCAGAAGCAGAGGAGAGTGGATCAGGGGAGAGAAAGAAGCACAAAAAAATAAAGGCATATAGGATGGAGGAAGAAGAATAGGATAAAGGTCAATAGATTTACATTATGATTTAGGAGGATCAAACTACAGGGACAATTTTAAGTTTATATATTGTATATATGAAATAGTTATATAGTATATATCATATAGTTATATATTATTATAATATAGTTTATTATATTATTATGTAGTTTATTTTTATTATTTATTATTATAGTTTATTTATTATAAATATTATATATAGCTAGAGAGAGACACACTTTCATTTTCTGATGACAAATCCCATACCAAATAATAGATTTTTACAACTGAGCTCTCCACTTGCTTTGAATCATAAAACCCACTTCTCGGACAGGCATTAACCAGAAAGGTATGATATTGTGTTTACCCTACTTCATGTTTTCTGAAGATGTGAAGAGTAGGCTGCTAGTCATGTAAATATAGAGTGCTATAAAAGTAATATATTAATGTGAGATAAAAAGTTGAACTTCTAACTAAAAATGGGATATAAAGGGTATAAAGGAAAATGTTCTACATGGGATTTTTTTTTCAGATTTTAATGTGATAGTGGTATACAAATGGAAGTTGCATGAGGAAGAAAAATATTTTTGCCAATATAGGACCAAGTTTAGGAAGATCTGTGGCTGAGAAATATGCACCACTTTGGAGAAGACAGAAAAATAGTCTCCTATTATATTGTGTGATAATACATGGTGTGACAGTACTCAGGAAATAAAACCAGAACAGTAGCCATGGAACTAGGGATAGAAATATTTTTTATCTACTTGTCAGTTATTAAGGAGAATCTGGTGAATATTTATAGATAATTAGGGGTACTCCGGGATGTATGATGAATATCACATCATTAGTATTTGCTGGCACCGTGATATTTCTACATCCCTTGTTTTAAGAATTCTCAAGTGTGCAACACTGGTCTTTGTAGTAGCAAGTTTTTCCAGGTATGCTGATGTGAGCTCTGGCCAGGTGAATGGTAATTACCTGCCTGCATGTCCTCCACCCCGAACCCCCCATCCCAGCCCTTTGTGTCCTAACATTTCCAACATAAAATTTATATATGTATTAAGTCTGTTACGGTTCCAGAGAGTCAATTTACAACATCCATTTCTCCCTGCCTGGGTTTTGAAACAAGTAAGATAGAGGAATAGAAAGAAAGAAAAATACTAGCTCTGTTACTGATGAAGCAAATACAGATCTCGGCTTATGTGTGAAGTATCCCAATGCTTAGGCGTTGGTCTCCTCATCTGCACCCTGGTATTAGACAGACTCATCCATATAGTCACAGGCAGATCTGCAGAACCACAGGTCCTGCCCTGCAGGCTTTTACTTCCAAGCTTAACCACATGGCCAGTAGCAGACCTGAGTACCTGCTCTGCACTAAGAGATGGATCCCAAAATGTGATAAGAAGGGGCTGGCAAAGCAAGCCCAGTTCCTACTCTCAAACTGACGAGTGAGGCACAAATGGGGGTAAGGAGAAGTCAGGAAGGTTATCCTATTGGATATTACTCCAAATGGAAGAAAACACCAGAACTAGGAATTAGTAACTCCTCAAATAAAAGCAACATGAATAGCAGTCAATCATAGACATAGTGATGGATCAAGGCCAGAACAATGCTAATCTTCCTACTTATTCAGAAACCATTTACTGAATATCTACTTTCTGAAAAGCACTAAGCTAGCATCTGAAATGCAAATCATAGAAAACATAGCATCTAATCTCCAGTAGTTCTCATTCTATAATCCCGCAACATATATAAAAGAGAATTTTAAAAATAATTTGCAATATTCACAAATTAGAGATTTACATTAGATTATCAGAATCTTTGAATTTTATTTATATTATAAAATCATTAAGATAACCTCTGTATCCTTTTATAGACAAAATATAGTCTTGAGAAACAATAGACTACTTTAACTTCAATCAACTTCAATAATTCAATTCTTATCAGATGTGTTACATTCTCAATTCTTTCAAGACTAAAACTTCCAAATTTTTGTCTTTATAATAATCCAGATTTTGTTTTTTTGCCTTCTAACTATGTGATGCCTCTCTATCAATGCCTATACTCCATTTATTTAACATAAATACTTTTAAGAGTTCCATAAAAGTAAAGAAGAATCGTATTTTGTTCCATTATTCTCTCCAAGATGGACTTCATTAGAACATGATTCTTTGGGTCTTTGCCAAGCAACTGAGATATAGATAAAGCAGTATAACAAGAACCTTCTGGTTCTTTTAGTAATAAGCACCAATCAATGGGATTATGCTAAATTTCATGCTGTAGCAGGTCATATTTTATCAAGGTTTTACTGCATTTACCATGAACAATAGCCCACTATATAGATCCTTTTATTAGATCTCATAGTAGTGCTGTAAGCCTGGAAACTTTCCACCACAACACTTTTACTATAAATGTTGAAAATATTAATATATTAGAAAAGCAAAATAAGATTATTTTCATGTAACTTCTAAAATATGTTGAAAGCATATATTCTTTAAAAAATATTTACTGTTTTACAAATGAATATTTGTACATATAATAGAAAGGAAAATGGCTACTGTTTGTTCAGTGTTGCCTAAGAGTTTAGGGCCTTACATACATTATCTCATATACCTCCTGACAGACCTGTGAAATAGATATTATCATCTCTGTCTCATACCTGAAGAAATGAACATAAGGGAAATAAAATTTAGCCAAAACTGAAGTGCTTTAAGTAATTGTTCAAATCACAGTTAATAAATATGAGCAATGCTGCATATGAACAAGGGTCTGGAGAACTCCAGGTCCACACTCTTAAAATATCCTGCCTCTAAAAATCCAACTGAATGAGCATACATATCCATATAAAGTTTCTCACATGCTGTTCACTGCCAATAAAAATAAATACAATATGTAATATGTTTGTATAACATACACTGTATTATCTATTCACATATAAAAACAAGCATATATAAATTATAGACACACTTACCTTACTTATAGACATGCTTCAAGATGGATTTGAAACTATGCATTTCTCTATAGATTAAATACTCAGATTATACTAGATGCCTACTTGTTGCATATAAATCCAAGCACTCACTGCTACAAAAGAAAAGCCTAATACTTCATATATTTACACCAGCGAGCCCAAAGCAGACTTGGAAGAAATTATACCATAATACATATATACACACATACATAAACAAATATACACTAATATGTATGTCTCCTATTTGTCTCCTATATTAACATGAATGATGAATTAAATAAATTGATCAAACCTTACCATGAAGTTGAGTCTGCAGGAAATGGCATGTGCTGTGAAGACATAAATTTTATATTCCTTTAAAATATGAATTATGAAATGAATACACAGTATAGTTTGTTTTTGTTTTACTTTTAACTCCCAACTGAAAAGGCAACATATTTTGCATGTCTAAACAGTTTCCAGGTGATGCTCATGGTGCTGGCTCAGGGACATAGTTTGTGAAATACTCTTAAGAAACTCAAATGTGTAACATCGAACCTTGGCCTCTCCCCTTAAACTTCACTGGGCAGATCAAAACTCTAATTATCAACTGTTCTGCAAGGATGAGAATACATGAGGACTGTCCTCAGCAGCAAGTAGTTTAAGCAAAGTTGTTCTCAAGAATCTTAATATATTACCTGAGGAGCTTCTAAAAATCCCAAGGGTTACTCAGGCCCCATCCAGTAGCAATTAAATCGAAACCTCTGGGTGTGGAACTCAAGCACTAGTAATTCTAAAGCACCCCAGGTGATTCCAGTGTGCAGCCAAATTTGAAAATAATCGATAGTGAGAAAAATTCAGCAATGTCCATGCCAAGTGGCAAGGAGCTGCCTGCCTTCTGCAGAGTTTAAGAATGTGAAGATTGTCAATCTTAGGTCACTTCCCATATATTGTTTTTCTATCAAATGTATAAAATTTTATAGTTATTTATAACTGTATAATCAATACAGAAGTGTTTTAACTTTTATAAATATAAAAGATATTTATAATATAATTATGGTTTCTCTCTGAATCTCTCTCTCTCTCTGTCTCTCCCTCTCTCTTCACTTTTGCACATTTCTTTGATCCCCAAATATAGCCTAGAACTATGGATTGTGTTCTATATGCCAGGATGATACCATGGGTAAGTTGGAAAGTGGTGTGTAATTTAGAATCTAGTGTCTAGCATTAGGGGTTCAAATTTGAATTCAGACTTGTTAGTTGTATGACCTTGAATAAGGTCTTCCAACTTTGAATCTGTAAAAAGAGCCTAATGACAGCACTTGCTTCCTCCAATTATTGTGTAAATTAAATGAAATAATGTCAGGAGGTAATAAATATATAGGAAGGACTTAAATAAAAGTTGTTTTATTATATTTCATCTCTTCAAATTGGTGTGTCATTTACTTTAGTTAAAAAAGAAAACGGGACGCCTGGGTGGCTCAGTTGGTTAGGCGGCTGCCTTTGGCCCGGGTCATGATCCCAGGATCCTGGGATCGAGTCCCACATCAGGCTCCTTGCTTAGCAAGGAGCCTGCTTCTCCCTCTCTCTCACTCTGCTTGTTTTCTCTTTGTCAAATAAATAAAATCTTAAAAAAAATAAAAAATAAAAAATAAATAAAAAATAAATCACTTCTTTAAAAAAGGAGGAGGAGGCGCCTGGGTGGCTCAGTCGGTTAAGCATCTGCCTTCAGCTCAGGTCATGATCTCAGAGTCCTGGGATTAAGTCCTACATCTGCTCCCTGCTCAGTGGGGAGCATGCTTCTCCCTCTCCCTCTGCCCCTCCCCTTGCCCCTGTTCTCTCTAACTCTCTCTCTCTTTTTTTTTTAAGATTTTACTTATTTTTTGACAGAGAGAGAGACAGCGAGAGAGGGAACACAAGCAGGGGGAGTGGGAGAGGGAGAAGCAGGCTTCCCACTGAGCAGTGAGCCCGATGCAGGGCTGGATTCCAGGACCCTGGGACCATGACCTGAGCTGAAGGCAGCTGCTTAACGACTGAGCCACCCAGGCACCCCTAACTCTCTCTCAAATAAATAAATAAAATCTTAAAAAAAAAAAAAATCACCCAATGAATCATGGAACACTACATCAAAAACTAATGATGTAATGTATGGTGATTAACATAATAAAATAAATAAATAAATAAATTTTAAAAATAAAATAAAATAAAGTCAATCATATCAATAAAAAAAATCACCTTTTCATCAGTTTTATCTAAAATCTATGAGTAGATTATTTCTGATCATTGCATCTGTATTGAGTTTTATTTAATAATTACAGACAAAACTCATACTGCTGCCTTTAATAGAAATTAAATGAATAGGGTAATTAAAGTGGGGATGACTTTGGCTAAGAGACACTGGGGTCAGCTTATAAATGAAATTCAGTCATAGAGACATAAAGTGGGACATTTCTTGAAAAGTATGTAAGGAATTTTACAAAATTAAGTTCTCAAACTTCTCCTGACCCTTTTTAATAAACATCTTTCAATACAGTAATTGGTTGTATCTTATGCTTCTATTCTTTAAAGATTTTATTTTATTTATTTTGGAGAGACAGTGTGCGAGCAGGGGGAGGGGCAAAGGGAGAGGGAAGGCAGACTCCTCGCTGAGCATGGAGCCCCATACAGGCAAAATCCCACAACCCCACCACCCCAAGATCACGACCCGATATCACGACCCCCAGATCAAGACCAGAGCTAAAACCAAGAGCTGGATGCTCAATTGACTGAGCCACCCAGGCACCCCATTATGTTTCTATTCTTTCAGCTAGAAATCACTAAATTCAAACATGCAACTTTGATACACTCTTCACTCTGTAATTTTTTTAAATTTATATTATTTATATTGGCAGCCTTTTAATTAAGTGAACATTTCTTGCACATCAAAAATATATTATTATGTTTATAATAATATAACTTGCTTGCTCACATTGAAAAACTTCTTTATCATTAAATAATTTATTCACAAAGCCTTCTTAGTATATGTTATTCAATTGTTCACTCAGAGTTGAGAATATATTTTAAAAATGTTCAATTATCATCTGTTAAAAATAATTTTCTTGGGCGCCTGGGTGGCTCAGTCGGTTAAGTGACTGCCTTCGGCTCAGGTCATGATCCTGGAGTCCCGGGATTGAGTCCTGCATCGGGCTCCCTGCTCGGCGGGGAGTCTGCTTCTCCCTCTGACCCTCCCCCATCTCATGCTCTCTCTCTCATTCTCTCTCTCTCAAACAAATAAATAAAATCTAAAAAAATAAATAAATAATAATTTTCTTACTTGGGGTAATATTAAGGATAATTTCTTTTGTTTTTAATCAAGCAATTCATACATATATTATATCCATATATTATAGGCATCATTTATTTTTTATTTACTATAGGCATTATTAATATGTATTTAATATTTATTAATTGCCTTTTACAGTAGTATTTTTTGTGTTAGAATCTTATAAAAAAAATTAACAAAACCCTAAAATGAATAGCATTCGTATTCACTATATTTTGTTGAATTGCTACTATGAACAAGATATTATAAAAGTAGTGAATAAGTATGGTGAGATAACCTAAAAAACAGGTTATTAGACTTTCACTGTAAAGGGCAAGATACTAAATATTTTAGGCTCTGTAAGCCACTTACAGTCTCTGTCATATTATTTTTCCCCTTCTTCAACAAACACTTACAAACAGTGAAAACCTTTCTCGGCTTGGAAGCTATGTCAAAACAGGCTATGCTGGATTTGGCTCATGGCCTGTAGTTGGTTGACATTTGACCTAAAATGCTTTTAGAGTATATTACCATTAATACCACTGTGGTTTTTGAAACAAGATTTGAGTAATACCATCTGCAAATTTTCAACCACATTCAGGAACATTCATGAAAGTGACTAAAAATTGAAAATGGTTACAAGTCTGCATAATTAGTCCAGAATTGTGGAAACCCAACAATTCACTAACATTATATAACAGTGAGTTATACAATAGTAACACTGCCAGAATAAGCATATAGAACACCTAAAATAGAGACAGCTGTGCATGATTTACTTTAGTTTTAGCCATAAAATTCAATATTATGTGCTAGGAATCTGAATTATGAGGCAAGGGATAAAAAGGCACAGACTTCTAGTAATGAAGTGTCAGCCACAAAAGAGAAAAATAAATGCAAATATTACATATACTTGAATAAAGACAATATTCAGTAACATAGGATGCAATTATGTGTTCATGAATCCATATCCAAAAACATATGCACAGTTTTATTTTTAAAAACCATGCATAATGACTTCTATTTTATGTTGGAAACATTCCTCATACCCTCAAAATATATATCTCTAAAATATAAGTTTCTACTATTTGAGAGAAATTAAATTACACTATACTGATAAAATACAAACATAGTATATGTGGTTGATAATATTCCATTAATATTATGTTCTGGCTAAGCCAGTTAAAAATTGCTTAGCTGTCTTTTTTTTTTTAATATTGCTTTTTGTTATTATTATTCTTTGGAAGATTTTTGAGAAAGTGACCATATGACATATGCATATGTGTGTGTATGGGTATGCATGTGTGTGTGTGTGTATATATATATATATATATATATATATATATATAGTATCCATTCATGTATTTTAAGAATCACTGAGTTTGAAATAGGATATTTGTTTCTAAAAGACTGTCTTTACTTTTGCTTGGAAGCTTTAGTAGTCATTATCAATCTTCTATCCTAGGGAGGGGAAAAAAAGAACTGTACTAGAACCATTTCAAGACCAATTGGCTTTATTGCCTACATACCAATTCTGCAGAATTGTTTGGGAAATGAAGCAGAAGGAAGCTGCTGAGAAAGCACAGTAGGAATCCATCTAGAAAAAAAATTAATATGAACTAAATCACATCATCTTGGTATATTACAGAGTGCCATGAAGAAGGATGAAAGAGTGACTATGTCTTAATTGAAAAAAAAAAAACCAGGAGGTACATGTCTGCAATTATGAGAGCCAATTTATGTAACACACAAATAAATAATATATGATATGTTATATGTCACATTTATTACAGTAAATCATATTAAGTATTCTGATGTATACATATATAAATGCAAAATGTATATTAAAACATTAACATATATGAAATTTTCTCTTTGTTGCCTTTGAAATATTTTCTAATCATTTAGCTCTGTCTTCAGGTCTGTTAATTGGAGACATTTATCTTATCGCTGGTTAAAATATGACCAGTTAACCACAGTTTAGGGTTTGAAATTCACTGGTTTAGTACTCTACTGAAACTCTAGCGGGTAGCTGCTGTGGATCAGTTGGAGCATTTCTAAAAGAAAGAGGAAATCATCTGAGAGAAGGACTTCTGTGCCCACAAAATATTCTGCAATTAGAAGCACTTCTTTTATAGAGGGATACTGAGGCACTAGAGAACTGCTGTTGAAAAAGAGGAAAAAATTGTAGTTGTGCACTTAAGCACTGAATACACATTCCCTAACTCCTTGCTGTCAGTTTATGCTCCCCATAGGTTTATTTACACAAAACATCTATCTAAACGGGAAAATAAACACATTTTACATTTTAACATGAGTTGTTCTCTTTGTTATTGTCAAATATACATTACCTAACAGCTTCATTAAGGAGATACTAAGTCAATTTTCAGGCTTCCACATCAGTGGATTCATAGAATTTCAGCATGGCCCCTGTTTGGTGAAGAAGCTTCCTTGACTAATTGTTTCCATTTACCTGTGCTGTCATTTGTTTTTTTTTGTTTTGTTTTGTTTTGTTTTAAAGATTTTATTTATTTATTTGACAGAGAGAGAGAGATAGCGAGAGCAGGAACACAAGCAGGGGGAGTGGGAGAGGGAGAAGCAGGCTTCCTGCCGAGCAGGGAGCCCAATGTGGGACTCGATCCCAGGACCCTGGGATCATGACCTGAGCCGAAGGCAGACGCTTAACAACTGAGCCACCCAGGCGCCCTGTCATTTGTTAATTATTTGAACAATACCTGCTATTTTGTTTGCTAGGATCTGTAAGGAAATATTTAAGTATTTTCCTACTCTCAAGGTTTGGGTAGAAAGACATGTGAAGCACAAGAATGAGGCTTGCTGACATAAAAGTATATGAGGAAGACATTGCAGGCATAACGAATGTATTGGTAAATTTACCTATACAGACAGTACAAACTTTAGAGAGAAAACAATGCTTTAGAATAATCTTTAAAAATTAGAAGATATTTTCCAGACATAAAAAAGGAGGAATGAAAGAAAGAGTGAAGTTTAGAAATATCAGAGAATTAACATATTTGACTATTAAGAAACCTTACATGGAGATTTTTTTTTTAACCTGCTCTGATATTTTGCTTTTCTAGTAATGAAATGGCGAAAGTATTTTCCAGTAAATATAATTATATTAAGAAAAGAGCACAGATATTTAAATATTAAAAAGCTGTCATTAAAGTTCAGTTATCATGGAACAACAATAAAGACATTAGATATTTCTAATTCTAATCTGCTGGAACAAAATTTTGAAATAGGACATTTACATGAAGGGAGCTGAAGAGATTTAGTCCTCCAACACTGAAATGTAGCAAAACTCAAGAAGTTGCCTATCTAATGTATTTGCAACTAAAATATTTCATTACATAAATTGTTTCATGAAAGAATGGAAAATAATTTCTCCAGTTTACAGTAAGTGAAATATAAATTAATTATATGAAAAAAAGTTATGCTGCTCTCAAGGCAAAAATCCTCTTAACTTACAAACAGTGACAGTTACTAGTGGCAAATCACATATCTAATAAAAAACTTACATTTTCTGATACAAGTTTTTTTTTTCACTGCTTATTCTCCACTCTGGTATAGTGAGTGAGTGGCTGAAACTTACGCCCCTCAGCTGGCAGCAGGAGGGAAGTCTAACATGTTTTTTATGTGTCTGCATATTGAAAAAAATAAAGAATTTATATAATGAAAATGGACTTCTCACTCATATCTTTACTTGCAGAAAAAAATGGAAAACTTGGCCTTAATGTATATAGACTATTCCACATAGCACATACACACCAATGAATAGAATGTTGTAAGTATGACCTTTCTTGAACTAGTGCTCCCAAATACTAAACTCTCAAATTTGGCTCTATTTAAAACAGAACAAATTTGTTCTGTTCAATACTGCATTCTCAGACTTAGCTAAAATGGCAGATTTCCACAAGCATTGTATTGTATCGCCATTAGTCTGCACAGAAATACAGGGATAGCAGTGATTAATAAGAGTGGTGACTGATAATGAGACAAGTATCAAGAATTGTATTATATGCAATGGTTGATATTGGCTTTATCTTTAATTTTTATCTTTAATGTGCTGAATATCCAAGACCTAGTTATATGCATTTCATCAAAATATTTTTCCCCACAATCGAAAAACATTGCCTAGAATCTTTCCAAAAATACAACAAATCCTTTAGTTAGATGCAAAAGTGTTTTTAAGTTTTATAAGAGAGAGACACATTAAGAAACATCACTGCATATTACATAAAGTATTTATACTTCTTCATGTCCTATGCTAAGGTTTACTTTTCAAATTTATAAGGCCTCATTAAAAATTATGCCTTTAAATGCACAAGCTCCGACATGAAGATACTTTTCCCTTTTGTCTCAACAGAATCTCCTTTGTGTTTTTATAAAGTTGATTTTAAAAATCTGGTATTGAAATACTATGACTTTATTTCTGAGTTAGTTCCTATCAAAGTGTCCATTTTTGTCAGATTGAAGAACTGCTATATGCAAATGGAAACAATATGTTTGAAATGAGATGACTCATTTCACTGTGTCCTCCATGTATTTTTGGAATGTGAACAGTGATGTGATAAACTACTTTTTATGTTAATTCTCATAATTCATATCCTAATTTCCACTGAAATGTCATCATTTTGTGATTTCTGTATAAAGTATGCAGTAACTTTTTTCTCTCAGAAATAAAAAATATTAAGCTAAGTAACAAATGTCACCTTCTTAGTGATGCATCACAAAATCAACACCTTATGAAACACATTTGGAATTTTGGCCTTTTCTTCCAAACCATAAATTACAACTTCATGAAACTTATTTATAATCATCATCAAAAACACAGTGCTTTTTCTAAAACCCTCAAACTCAACAAATTGAGTATGCAAAGTAAAAAGTGTATAACGAGATAATTTAAATTATTAAGTATCTTACTGATTTGTGAAAAGTAATGGTTTTATATTTGGAAATGTAAAAAAAAAAAAAACTGAAAACACTCAAAAGTATTTGGTGAGTAATTATCAATGAAAAATCCTAGAATAAAAGCCCTTCAAAATTGTAAGTACTTTTCTGTGCAAAATTATACAATCATCAGGCTTTGTTTTTAGTTGCCTTTTCTATATTTTTAATATAGAGGCATCAAGAGAAAAACACTGAACTCAGTGTCTCTCCTCCAAATAAAATATTTGCTCTAAAGGAATCTTGTAGAGATTATCTAAGCCAAATGCTCCCCAAAGAATAGTCATTTTAAGTTTTGCCTTTAAGTGTGTAATTGAAGATTGTGCCTTGGGGTGGATGGGTGGCACAGTCGGTTGAGTGTCCTACTCTTGGTTCCAGCTCAGGTTGTGAATTCAGGGCAGAGCTCCACTCAGCATGGAGTCGGCTTGAGATTCTCTCTCCCTCTCTCTCTGTCCCACCTACTGGTGCTCTCATGCTCTCTCTCTAAAAAAAAAAAAAAAAAAAAAAAAACGATTGCTGCCTTTTACTACCAGAATAAAAAAGTATGGAAAAG
Source organism: Phoca vitulina (assembly GCF_004348235.1). NCBI lineage: Eukaryota > Metazoa > Chordata > Mammalia > Carnivora > Phocidae > Phoca > Phoca vitulina. Next base: position 70,547,561 of record NW_022589707.1, on the reverse strand, counting down.
ATTTGCTCTGCAGCCTAAATATATTGCTATTGCCATAATTCTGTATAACAAACCCCCTGAAAAACTTGATGACTCAGCAATCATTTACTCTGCCAGGTCTGAGAGTCTATCATCTGGGGTTCACCCAATCCTCAGCGGATAATCTCTGTTTCAGGTTATAGCAATGAGGCAGTTCTTATCACTGTGCATCTTTGAGTTGTTTCTACTTCACATGTCTCTTATCCTCTTCCTCATACCACCTGGCTGGCCAGAGCACATTCTCCTCAAGGTAACAGCAGAATTACAAGAGAGAACATGGCCCACTGTACAAGGGATTCTAAAGCCCCTACCTGCATCATGACTATTCACATTCCATTGACTAAAGCAAAACACATGGCTGAGCCTAAAGTCAAGGAGCAGAAAAATACACTCTGCCTTTAGTAAGAGGACTGGTAAGTTATAATATGACAAAGAGCATGGATATACAATAATGCAATTTACCAACATAGTATCGGAGGACACTGCTTCAACCTATATTTAAATTCAGCTATAATTTTGAAGACATCACTTCTTGATCATAAAGACATAGACATTATGAACAAATTTAGCAAAACATATAGGTACTCTCTATTAAAAATATTCCCTGAAATTTTAAAGTAAAGCCACTATAAAAGATGAAAGAAATTTGAGCATATTTGGTATTCCAGAGCATTATAAAATAAAAATAATAAAGATGGATGCCTCATTTAATCATCTTTCACATACAGCTTTTCAGGGGTCTATCTTAGAAATTATTACCTCAATAAAGACTAAACATTTATTATTCGAGTAGGTAAAAATTCTAATTTATGGTATCTTAACCCCCCTTTTATTAAAATAAGACTAACTCATATTTCCTTTGTCCCTTCTCAGTTCTGAAACAGTAATGTCTTGTTTCCAATTCCTCTTTTTTCCTGGATTTAGTGACCCACAGTTTCTATGTAAATCAGTTTTGAAACCCTGTTATGTATTAACACTTATCTGAGGAGCTCTTATAAAACAAAAGAAAACAAAATACAAAACACTCATGCCCATGACACTACCCCAGAAATTCTGGTTTAAACTGACTGAGCCGGACTTGAGCATCATTATTGTTCAAAAATCTCATACGTGATTTTAATTAAATGAGAGGATTGAGAACCAGTGAATCCAGTGTGTACAATCCAGTGTGTATAATTTTATAAATCTTTTGGCTGCAAATATACAATGACATCAACAGAGGTGTCAACTTAAAGAAGAAAGGGAATATGATATTTTATGCATATGAATAGTCCAGGGGTGGCTTTGGGTTCAACTTGACCAAGGACTCAAAAGATGTGCCCAAGCCTTGCCTCTCTGATCTCTTAGCTCTGTGTGTGTACCATTCTCAGGGTAACCTCATGATCACAAAATGACTGTAAGCAACTCTAGGGGTGGACCTGCATTGCTCTTCATTCATATTCGATAAAAAGAGGACATCTTTTTCCCCCAGGTATTGAAGAAAATACTATTTTTCACTTAAGTCATATTCCTTTTCCTAAGTCAATCACTGTGGTCAAAAACATGAATTTATGCTGCTTGCCTCAGGCCTAAATCCTATGTTTTACCCAAGAGCTAGGAGTAAAAATAGCACCCCCCCCAATGAAGGTGAACAAAATTTGGCATTCTGGTTCCATGAAACCAGATTGCAGAGCCTTTATACAGAATTCACATTTGTAATTAATAGGGGTTAACATTTATCTGTTATATGTTGTGACATATAATTTATATTATGCAGGTACATCATTCTAAATAGGGAAACAATATTAGAATATGCAACAATTATATATTATTGTAATATCAAAGTGTTAACACTAAATACTCAATAACATGAAAGGAAATCCAATAAAATTAATTTGCCTCTTTGACTATCAGTAAAATATATTCAGAAAATTCATAAAAAGTAAAAAAAGCCTTGCAGAACTATTTTATGATCCTTTACAAATACTAATTATAGCTGGTACCACACGCAGTTTAAAATAGACCCCAAATGACTGCTGATTGACTATTATAATGGAATTCCCAAAGTAGAAATAATCAGGAAAATAAAAAATCAGAGTTTGGCATGCATGCTGTTTAATAATGTGCAAAATTGGCAGCTTTCAAACTATTTTACTACATGAATCTAAGTAAGAAAATTATAATTTTGACAGTTATAAATTCCACAAACATGATTTAAAGAGAATGTAAATGTATGAATAATCAGGATACATGTGTCCACTAAACTGGCAGATTTCATTGTTCCTAGCTTAACACATCATACAATTATTTCAATTGATTTAATCTAGGCTTCATTTACACAGGCCTAGAAAAATTATAGTTATCATTTTTATGTAAGTTTAATTACATATTATATAGGGATATCTTCCTATATCAATATGCCTAGGTATATATTTCCAGTGATCATCTTAAGTTAAATAATCTTTTCAGTAAGGAAATGAATATTATGTTTTTTTTTTCATTTTAAATGTTGGCTCTGGCAATTTATAGGTGATATATAAGAATCTAATACACTTATGAATATTCTAAAATTTTAAAATTATAGTTATCTATTCTATAATTTTTAAAACTTCAACCATAATTCACCTACTTTGAACTTAATGAGAACATAAATGTATTCATAAATTATATTACTGAATATTTAATTAAAAATCGATTTCTAGTCTATTTTCTTAACAAAGATTTAAAATGTTAACAAGTGTTAAGATAACTAGTTTATAAGAACTCTATAAAATAGAAAATGGTAATTAAATAAAATAAGAAAAATTAGATATATTACAAGATGGAAATGAAACTAGAAAGTGATAAAGAGAAAAAAATGAGAGAGAGAAAACTAGTCAAAGCAGCAGAGTATGGTAGAAATAGGTTCTCATACATTTTAAATTTCACAGGGAGAGTTTTCAGAAACTGTTCATAATTTTTAAAATCTAAATTCAACTGGGGCACATAGGTGGCTCAGTCAGTTAAGCGTCCGACTCTTGGTTTCGACCCAGGTCATGATCTCAGGGTGCTGGGGACTGAACCCCCTGTGGGGCTCCATGCTAGGCATGGAGCCTGCTTAAGATTCTCTTTCTTGGGGCCCCTAGGTGGCTCAGTTGGTTGGCTTCTTGGCTTTGGCTCAGGTTATGATCTCAGAGTCATGGGATCCAGCCCTGCCCCTCCTCAGTGGGGAGGCTGCTTATCTCCCTCTCTTTCTGCCCTTCCCTCTTGACCCCCTTCACACACACACACTCTCTCTCTCAAATAAATAAATCTTTAGGGTGCCTGGGTGGCTCAGTCGGTTAAGCGGCTGCCTTCGGCTCAGGTCATGATCTCAGGGTCCTGGGATTGAGCCCCGTAAAGGGCTCCTTGCTCAGCGGAGAGCCTGCTTCTCCTTCTGCCTGCTGCTCCCCCTGCTTGTGCTCTTTCTCTCACTCTCTCTCTCTCTCTGTGTCAAATAAATAAATAAAATCTTTAAAAAAATAAAATAAAAATGAAAAATACATCTCTAAAGAAAAGATTCTTTTTCTCCCTCTCCCTCTGCTCCTCCCCTCCCTTCTCTTTCTCTCTCCTCTAAAAAAAACCCAAAAAAACAAAAAACAAAAAAAACAGTCAGGCTTACTGTGAACAATTAACCTTCTCAGATTAAAAAAAAAATTAAATCTAAATTCAACTACTTTCAACTTTTGCTATTCTTCCAAAATTTGATAATTAGGTGGATTAAGTGATGAATCTGGAAATATGATTATTAATGGTGTTCATTTATTTAACACATTTTTATTGAGTGCCTAATATGTGCCAGAAGCTCTTCTAGGAAGTAAGGACAGTGTTGAAAAAAGTAAAAACACATTAACAATATCTTACCACCTGGAGCTTATGTTATGGTGAAGGAGTCAGATAAAACAAAAGAAAAATAAGTCAATTCTATGGTATATAAGATGTGACAAGTATAAAAGAAAAAGTTAAGTATAGGAGAGAAATATAAAGCATTGAGAGAGGGGTGGGTATTGAAGAGTTATATGGCAAGGCCTGAAAAGGTGACATTTGATTCAAGACCTAAAAGTGAAGAAACAAATTATATGGATATTATCGTGGACTGAAATTTTGTGACCCCACAAATTTATACGTTGAAGCCCTAAACCCCAAAGTAATGGTATTTGGAAATGAGGCCTTTGAGAGGAAATTAGATGGAGTTATGAGTTGAGGCTCTGGTCCCATTAAATCAGTGCCTATATAAGAAGTATCATAAAGCTTGCTTGCTCTCTCTGTAATGGAGGACAGAGTGAGGAGGTGATCATCTGAAAGCCAGGAAGAGAGCTCTCACCAGGAACCAAGTCAGCTGGCACCTTGATTGTGGACTTCCCTGCCTCCAAACTGTGAGAAATAAATTTGTTTCTTAAGCTACCCCATCTGTAGTATTTTGTTACGACAGCCTGAGCTGACTAATATAGATACTAACAAGAACTTGCAGTGTAGTGCCTCATTCCTGTGGTGGGAGTGGGCCTGGTGTGCTTGTGTTTGTGGAACAAGGAGACCCATTTGATTAGATGTGTGCTCAGATGTGCGGGAACAAAGAGTGGAGTGGTGGGGGATGAGTTCACAGAGGTAATTTGGGGCCTTATCATGTGCACTCCGGTAGTCATAGAAAGAATTTGGCTTTCACTGAGTGAAATGGGACATCAAGGAGGGTTTTGAGCAGAGTGGTATATTTTTTAAATATTAAGTAGAATTCTCTCATGAAACTACCTGGGCTTGAAGATTTATTTTTTGGGTGATTTTTATAGGCAAATTCAATTTTCTCAATAATTATAGGGCTATTCAAACCACCCATTTCATATTAGATAAGTTGTAGTAGTTTATACTTTTTGAAGAATTGGTTCATTTCATTTAATTTATCCAATTTATGTGTGTAGAGTTGTTCAGAGTATTCACTTATCCTTTGTTGTCTTCAGTGTGTCTGTAATGATACCCCTATTTCATTCCTGAGGTAAGTAATGATGACATCTCTCTTTTTCCTCTGTTCATTGTGGTAGTGTTTTGTCAATTGTAGCAATCTTTTCAATGAACCAGGTTTTTGATTCATTAATTTTTTCTATTCTTTTTTGGGGGGAGGGGGTTCAATTTTATTAACTTCAGTTCTTCATTATTTCCTTCCTTCTGCTTGCATTGGGTTTATTTTGCTCTTCTTTCCCAGTTTCTAGTTTCTTGGGAGGTAAAATTATTGTTTGGGACTTTTTCTCTTCTTCTATTGTTAGCATTTAATGCTATAAATTTCCCTTTGAGCACTATTTTAGCCCTATCCCACAGATTTTATTTTTATTCTGTTCAATATATTCTTTAAAGACTTTGTGTGTGGTGGGGGGGGGGAGTTTTAGGTTTACAACAAAATTGAAAGGAAGGTACAGAGATTTCCCATATATCTCATGCCCACAAACTTGCATAGCCTTCACCACCAGAATGGTGCTAATTTTATCATGGATAAACCTACACTGACACATCACAGTCACCCAAAGTCCATAATTTACCTTAGGGTTCACTCTTGGTATTGTACATTAAATGAGTTTGGACAAATTTATTTCAATATATTAAATTTCCCTTGAGACTTTATTTTTTAAAAGATTTTATTTATTTATTTGAGAGAGAGCTCGCTCATGTACACGTGAGCTGGGGGGAGGGGCAAGGAGGAGGGAGAGGGAGAGAATCTCAAGCAGATTCTGCACTGCGCATGAGCCCAAAACAAACCTGGATCTTATAACCCTGAGATCATGACCTGAGATGAAACCAAGAGTTGGACACTTAACCAACTGAGCACCCAGGCACCCCAAGACTTTCTTTTTGATCCTGGATTAACTAGAAATGTTTAGTTTCAAGTATTTGGAAAATTTCATCTTTTGTTATCAATTTTTAGACTGATTACATGGTGGTCAGATAACATACTCTGTATGATTTATTTTCTTTTAAAGTTTATTTTATGACTTCTTTTTGAAGTTTGTTTTATGGCCCAGGATACAGTGTATCTTAATACATACTCCATGGACATTTGAAAAAAATGTGTGTGTTGTACCGTTTTTGGTTGGAGTACTCCATAAATATTGATTATATCATGTTGGTTAATGCGCTGTGTTAGGGTCTTCTATATTCTTTCAAGGTCCAACTATAATTGTGAATTTGTCCATTTATTTTCAGTTCTATTGGTCTTGCTTCACATTATTTTCCAGCTCTGGTGTTTGGTGCATACACTTTTAGGATTGTTATATCCTTCTGGTGAATTGATCCTTTTATCATTATGTAATGTTCCTTTCTGTCCGTGGTGATTTTCTTTGGTCTAACATCAACTTTATATGATATCACTATAACTACCCTTGCTGTCTTTTGATTAAGGTTTTCATGGTTTACTTTTTTCAGCTTTTCACTTTCAAACTATGTATATAATTATATTTGAAGTGAATTTCTTATAGACAGCATACAGTTTCATCAGGATTTTTTAATCCACTCTACCAATCTTTCTTTCACTTGATATATTTAGACTATTTAAATTCAAAGTAATGCTGCTATGTGTAAACTCAGTTCTGTCATTTTTTCGTTTTTGTTTTGTTTTCTGTTCTGTTTTTGTTTCTCTGGTTTTTTTTTTCCTTCTTTACTGTAGGTCACATGAATACATTTTAGAAGTCCACTGTAATGTGTATACAGTGTTTTGGGGTGCATCTCTTTATAAGTTTTTTAAGTAGTTGCTCTAGCTATTATAGTGTTTATATATATAACTTATCAAAGTCTATTAGTGACACATTTTACTAGTTCAAGCTTGGAATCCTTGCCTCCCTGTATATACCCCTCTGTTTATATTTGTCATAAATATTTTCTCTGTATACATTCAGAACGACATTAGATGGTTTTAATTATTGCTTCAGGCATCAAACATAAATTGGAAAGCTCAAGAGAAGAGTTTTTACTTGTTTATTACATTTAGCTATATTTTGCTCTGTATGTATTTTTCCTTCCTTCCTTCCTGATCTTCCCAGATTTCTTCTTTTATCATTTTAATTCTATCTAGAGAACTTCCTTTAGAGTAGCTCTGCTAGAAATAAATTCTCTTTGTTTTCTTTTATATGATAATGTTTGGATTTCCCCTTCATTCCTGAGGAATATTTTCACTGGATACAGAATTCTGAGTTGAAAATTTTCTTTCAGTCCGTAAAAAATATAGTACTACTGTTTTCTGTCGTCTGTGGTTTCTGAGGAGATATCTACTGTCATTTCAATTGTTTTTCCACTATATGTGAGGTTTCACTTCAGTCTGGCTGCTTTCAAGACTTTTATGTTTTTGATCAGTCTTCAGAGATTTACTATAATGTTTCTTGACATGCATTCCATTTGGTTTATCCTGTTTGTGATTTGCAAAGCTTCCTGAATCTAGTTTTAGGATTTTTGCAAAATTTTGGAAATTTCAGCTGTTATTTCTTTAAATATTTTATCATCCTGATATATTGTATCCTTTATTTCTGTGATAAAAGTGACACAAATGTTAGATATTTAATCATAATCTCACATGTCCCTGAGCTTCTGTTCATTTTTTCTCTATTGTTCAAATCAAGATATTTCCATTGTTCTGTTTTCAAGTTCACTGACTCCTTTCTTTTTTCTAACCATTCTGCTCTTGAACCCACCCACTGAGGTTTTTTTATTGGTTATTGCATTTTTTTTTCAGTTCTAAAATTTACACTTGGCTCCTCTTTATATCCTCTATGTTTTTGGTGGAACTTTCTAATTTTATTTTCATTTAATTCAAGCCTGCTAGCAATTGTTCATTTAAGCATTTTTATGATGAGTGTTTTAAAATCCTTGTCAGAGGATTCTAACATGTATCCCATCTCAGTGGCATCTGTCAGTTATCTTTTCTCATTCAGTTTGAGATCTTCCTGGTTCTTGGTATAAGTGATTTTCTATTGAAACCTAGGTATTTTAGGTATTATAAGACTCTGGACTTAGAAGACTTGAATCTTTTTGTTTGTTTGTTTGTTTGTTTGCTTAAATCAGAGAGATTGAGCACAAGCAAGGGGAATGGCAGGCACAGGGAGAAGCAGGCTCCCTGCTGAGCAAGGAGCCCGATGTGGGACTCAATCCCAGGATTAGGATCATGTCCTATCTGAAGGCAGCCACTTAAATGGCTGAGCCACCCAGGCGTCCTGGAAGATTTAAATCTTGTGTTTTAGTACTCTCTGAAACCAGTCTGGTGTGTAAAGGGGGCTGCTCCTTCATTACTGCCAGATGGAGTGAAAGTCCAGGTTCCAAATTCAGCCTCCATGACATTTGAGGTGGGGGAGAGTATTCTCACTGCTGCTGGGTAGAGGCTGAAGTTCTGACTCTCCAAGTATTCTCCATTGACACTGTGTCTGTATGTGTACTGGGAAGGGGGGAATAATTTTGTTACTGCTGAGTGGTGGTGAAAGTCCTGATTCTCCATTAGGCCTCTTCTGACAGCATTCCAGTGAGAAGTGGGGAAGATGCTTCATTACCCTTGGGTGGTGGTGAAAGTCTATATTCTCCATATAGCTTTCACTGATATAATGGAATGGGGGAGTGGGTGGGGGGAGGGTAGAGGGCTCATTACTTCATGGCAGCAATAAAATCCATGGCTTTCCACTTAGCCTTCTGATACCACTCTGGTATCCCTGCTTGCCTTCTCTGATAACACCTTGGTATCCCCACATGGCCTTGGCTGGCATGGGTGTGGTTGGGTCCATAGATCTTTTTTTCTTTTGATGTTTGATGGAGTAGATTGAATATTATCTGCCCCTTTCCTGGTCTATTGGCCGGAGAAAGTAGGTTTTATGTTCCAGTTGGGTGTTTTTGGGTTTCTTACTTCCCAAGGAAGCAGTCTGGAATATATGGAGCAAAAAGAAAACACCAAGGACTTTTCCACTATATTGTTTCTTGGGTCCTGAAAGATTTCTAGCTGGTTTGCCTTCTTTCCACTTTTAAGAGTCTTCTTAAGTTTGTTTTACATATAATATCCAGGAATTTTAGTTATACTTACTGGGAGGAATAGGAAAAACTAAATCTACTCCACTTTCCCAGAGGAGATAGCCTCACTTAGGTTAACCATGACTCTGACAGGTATGCAGCAAATAAGAGGCAAGTATAGAATCAAGGAGAGTAAATAAGAGGCTATTACCCTAATCTAGGGGACTTAAATGAGCATAGTAACTTTGAAGATGATGAGAGGTGGTTAGATTCTAGATATATTGTTTTTTTTTTTTTTTTTTTTTTTTTTAAAGATTTTATTTATTTATTTGAGAGAGAGAGACACAGCGAGAGAGGGAACACAAGCAGGGGGAGTGGGAGAGGGAGAAGCAGGCTTCCTGCCGAGCAGGGAGCCCGATGCGGGGCTCGATCCCAGGACCATGGGATCATGACCTGAGCCGAAGGCAGACGCTTAACGACTGAGCCACCCAGGCGCCCCTAGATATATTGTTAAAATAAAAGAACTAATATTTGCTGAGGATTTAGATATAGAATAAAAGATAAATAGAGCAATGAAGTGTAATTCTAAAAATTTTAGTCTAAGCTATGGAGTTACCTTCAGCTGCAATGAGGAAGACTATGGATGGGATCAAATTGAAGGGAATGAGAGGTCATAAGTATGGTTTTCATATGACATTAAGTGGTAATTATTAAACATCTAACTGGAAATATTACATAGTCATTGGAGATGTGATTCAGAGTTCCCTGGAGAGGCCTGAGCTGGACATATAAATTTGGAAGTCATTATAGTATTTAAAACCGTGACAATAAAAAAAGATCATAAGGAAAGGACACAGCTAGAGATATGGACAAAAGACAGCCCTATGGTTCTCACATGTTAAAAGGTATGGGAAAAGAGGAATCTAAAAGAAGAATTAGAAGAACTAGCCAGAAAGATGAAAAAAAATCAGAGTATGGCATCTTGAAACCAAGTGAAGAAAGTATGCCAAGAAGAAGGGTGAGGTCATCAATATGAAATATTTCTGATAAGTCAAGTGTCATGAAGTCTGAGATTTATGAATGGATTTGTTATATGTAATAAAAGATTTATTAGTTTCTGATGGTTTCCATAGCAAATTACCACAAACTGAGTGGCTTAAAAAACAAACTTATTCTCTCACAGTTCTGGAAGCCAGAAGTCTGAAATAAAGGAGGGATGCCCTTCCTCTGGAGACTCCAGGGGAGAACCCATTCCGTACCTCTTCTAGTGAGGAGCTGGAAAGGATATATGCTAGCCATCTTTGGCCTGTGGCCTTTAACTCCAATATTTGCCTCCATTTTAACACAGCCTTCTCCTAAGTGTGTAATCTCCCTCTTCCTTTCTCTTACAAAGACACTGGTGATGGCATTTAGGTTCCAACTAGATAACACAAAATATTTTTCTCATCTCAATATCCTTAAATTAGTCACATCTGTATAAACTTTACCAGGTAAGGTAATACTGACAGGGTTCCAGGGTTTAGGACATTGGGCCGATCCTTGCAAGCTATTATCAGCCTACCACAACAGACAAAACACATAGATAAAATACATTAAATTGTTAATAATTTATCAAGACGTTAAATGAGACAATAACTGTTTTCTCAGAATCAGGACCAAAGGGCAGTGCCAAGAACAATGGTGACAAGTACCCATTGCCAGGCTTGAAACAAGGAAACAAAACCAGCCTTATAATGTCTACAGCACATTCATTGCTGGCCTGCATGAGATATGCCTAGAGGCACTGTAGAGAATCTTTAGAGATTATTTGGAGGAAAACCTCTTTGAGGTATTTCCATTCTCATGGCCAGATAAAGTAAGTGGAAGGAAAACACTCAAAGAAGTGGGAAGGGTAACTGCCAGAAAGGAAAACGCACCTCAGTTGAATGTATGCAGAACTACAAAAATCAAAAGGCCCAGAGCTGCTGAGAGACTACAGCAGAGAGCAGCAAAGAACATGTCCCTTGAGCTTGGATATCCTTTCCTAGAAAAGACTGAAGCTTCTCAGTGTGACAAGGTTAAAAAGGAGAGGATAGGCAAAAATGTGCAGCATTTCTTGTGGGCCAGTTGGGAAAGAACAACTATGGCCTGGTAGAAACCATCTTGAATGAATACAATCTGAGAGGAATGGCTGCCTCTTGGCTTGTGTGGGGCCCAACAGAATGTTCTTAGAGACACCAAGGCAAGAGAAAGGAGGAAGCTAGAAGAGGCCAGACAGGGAGTGTAACACATGCCAGGGAGAGGCAACCAACAGTGAGAATCCAAGAATACAAGTAAAGCTGTCTCCCACTGATGGATGCCCATCTCAGCATCCTTGGGAAAGCAAAAGCAGCAGAATGAGTTGTGTGAAATGAGGAGGTGGATAAAGAAGAACAAAGGTACATTCAAGGTGTGCGTCCCCTATAATTGAAATGGGAAGAAGACAGCCTGAGCTACTTCAAATTTGACATGAGGTAGAAGTTTTTGTTTAGATACTAGAATTTTTTCACAAATAGAAATTATTTAATACTGTTAAAGGCTGTTAATACATGAAAATATCTGAAAACCTGTGAGATCTAATAGATGAGAAGAAATTCTAGAGTTTTTTTTCTGTGGGAAGACACTGAAAGGAAAAGAATAAAAACAGTGTTTCCTAACTGTACTCTCTCAAGCTCAGATCTCTTTATAAGGAATATATTAGTAACATATGGGTCATATTATATGTGAATCAATATACTGTTTCCCCAGTAAATCAATCAGTGAATTGATTTAGAGCTTCATGCTCTGTATAAACTACCTTAGCAATTTTGGATCACCTCCTGTCATGACCATGTTCTCTCTCCATCCCTTCCTGCCTCATGCTGATACTAAAAAGGCAATTGTCTCATCTCACAGAAGAAAGTTCATCAATGGAGGATATTCCTCCATAGCAAAGAAAGCACACATTTCCCTATGCCCCAAACTGCTCCAAACTCAAAGTACATACTTTCAGTCTATGTTGAAATATATGTTAAAACGCCAAAACTACTTTAGGGGGGACTATGAATACAACTATAAAAGGAAGAAAAAAGGATTTTCTCCCATTCAAAACGTAGCAACAAATATGAGAGTAATTTTTTCCAGAGTTGGGAAAGGCTTGAATCTTTATAGTGGAAATAGAGGACCCACAGCCCAAACATTTTGCTGGGTGAAGCAGTGCATGGAAAGAATCTACTGCAACATAGAGAAAAACAGATTTTAAAAAGTATCTTGATGTAACAGAAGTTAGCAATCAAAATAAGCTTCACTGGTGATTTGTGTGATTTGGGGACTGCAGCTGCCCATCCTGCCAACTAACCCAGGAAAGGTAGCCCAGCTGTTTCCAGTGAAGAACTGCAACAATGGGAATTCTGTTCTCTGGGAGACAGGAGGATTAGCTGCCAATGATCCCAGTTGTGTGTAGGACCACACACAACTCAATTCAAACAAAAACCCAAAGTACAGCATTTGTGTGCCATGATATTTGTAAAATTCTGAGTTAATCCCCTAAAGGAATATACCATTCATGAAATAATTATAAATAGAGCAGTACCACTAAATAGTCTTTTTGAAAAAAATGACTTGAAAAATGTTCACTGGTCTCTAAGTTATTTAAATAGCTGCCCATTTTACTATCTAAATTGCTTATAAAATATTTTTACTTTTTCCTCCCTGACGATATGTTTAGAAGTAAAAATTATAGGAACAATGACTGCTTCATTTGATGGTAGTCCATGGGTGTGCCCAACTCATTCTTCATTATATGGTTAGCCTTCCCTTTGAACGTTCATTTTTCCTCCCCCATTACTATTTATGAAAATAAAATTTGGCTCTATTTTAATTAATAAAATGCCTTTTTAAAGGATACTTGTCTCTATTTGGAAAGAACCGCATGCCTCAATATAAAAATGGAAAATGAACAATGCCAAAGAGGGAAGGTCTGATCTTTGGTTTGTTATATACTTGCTTAAAGTGCTTCCATGGTTCTCTCTGACCCACAGGAGAAAGCTCAAATGTTTTCAGGGCCTAAAAGTCCTCATTCCCACATCTCATCCTCAGTCACATCTCCAACTGCTCCCTGCTTTTCCCCCTATAATTTGAAAAAGTAACTTTTCAGCTTTCCATAATTGTCATTTTTTTTATTCCTCTGTGGTTTGTCAGATGTAATGTTCTTTGCCGGTAATAAATGCCTTTCTGCAAACTTCAATCCACCTAGCAAACGTTTGCTCATTTTTTAAAGATCCAGATCAAATTTCACTGTAAGTAGCTTTTCTTGAGCAATTTCATGCAGAAATCCTGTACCATCCCTTATGCTTTTATGTACTTTTATAATAGTCCTATCACACTGTATTACAATGGATTGTTTATGAGAGTATCTCACTCCAGTGAATCGTTGAGTTCTTTGAAGACAAGTGTTTGTGAAATTAAAATCTATTTTTCTAGGACCTTATGTTAACTGCTTGCTATACAGTAGGCATTAAGTAAATATTTCTTATATTTATGAAAAACAATGTGCCAATGACTAAATTTTTTATGCCTCAGTACCAACCAACCACAGGGTGCTGTCTCTCAGCCTACAGCCTTCCCCAACCTGCACTTGTGATCAGGACTTGAAGCAGAAGACGGTCATGCTTTTTGATTGACAGGCCCTAACAAAAAGTGGAAAGCTCAGCTAAGAACTGCTTCAAAGCGTCTCCTTGTTCCATTGCCCACATCCCTATTTAATAGTGTCCTAACAACATACAACCAAGCAAACAAACAGAAAAAGGGGAAACTATTACTAAAAACCAAAAACCCACATTGAAAGAGAAAAAGAGAGGTTTTGTTTTTGTTTTTTGTAGATACTATTAAGGTGTGGGTAAATAATGCCAAAGTATGTTACTACTGGTCCTTTTCTCCAGGGCCTTATTCTTTTTATGCAAATGTTACATTAATAGTCAAAATAGTTCAGAGATATGTACAGAAACATGTCATACACACATTTTAATTCCACCTTCTAAAGTAACCAGGATGATCAATTTGGTATCTATCCCCATATATGTCTTTTTTATGCGGGTGGAGTGTATTTGGAATGTACTGTTTGCTTTTTAATGATATTGAGATCCAACATAATTATGCATTCTTCTTTTTTAGACTTCACTTTTCTCTTCCTTTTCCAACTTTGACCAAAGTCTGAAACACGTCAGGACTAGCATTCCTAGAGGGTAGCTAATGCTTGATGACCTTCTTCCTCTTTCACTTAACACTGAATGTGACATATTTTGCCCCACTTTGCAGACCTTCAGTCACTATGAAATCAAACAGGATTATAATTTCTGTACTTCAAAGGATGTCATTTTACACAATAGCAATTTGCAACACCAAAACAAGTCTGATTAGGTTCTCTCTCCCTCTCCCCCCATTTCCCTGTCTCTCTCTCTCTCTCTCCTCTCATGCATATGCAAACACACATGCCTACCTAGAGGCAGAAGCAATGCCTCTACTCTGAAGTTCATTCTTTGTCCATTTTCAATATCAGAGGGGGGGAAATCGGAGGGGGAGACGAATCATGAGAGACGATGGACTCTGAGAAACAAACTGAGGGTTCTAGAGGGGAGGGGGTGGGGGGATGGGTTATCCTGGTGATGGGTATTAGGAGGGCATGTACTGCATGGAGCACTGGGTGTTATACGCAAACAAGGAATCATGGAACACTACATCAAAAACTAATGATGTAATGTTGGTGTTAACATAACATAATAAAAAAAAAAGGGGTTCTACTCGAGGAGGATTTTATTTAGTGAAGCAGAGCTTACTAACTCATTCAGCACAGGGACAATGCTTACCCATGTCATCCCTAACAAATGATATTTTGTACACTCTAAGTGCCAAATGGATGAATAAATTTGTTGAAATGAATGAATAAATTTCACACTATATTCACCATTTTAGCTGTCTTTATACATTACAAAGTCCATGGTATTCTGATCAATAGATCTTTATTTTCCTCCTTTGCTGGTGGTCATTGTTTAAAATATTTCTAATGAAGCCATGTTAATGCCATTCAAAGCCATATAATTTATAATTGGAATTTAAATTTTACTCTGAAATTCTGTCAGGAAGAACTTTATAAATATTTATGTTTGACACAAAATTTAAAATAACTGGGAAGAAGAACAGCAAGTAGGAATTGCAGATCAATGGTAGTAATGATGGTAGTAGGACAGTAGAAATATTTTTTCACTCAAGCAGAAATATACAGGCCTGAAAGATGTTTATTTTCAGTTTACGTTCTGTCTTCTCATTTTTCCTTATGATTATACTCTCATATTTAGATTTCCTCTCTTTAAATCTATTTTGTCTTTTACCACTATCTATATTCTAAAATGTTCCATTCTGCTTTTCATGCATTCTGCTTTCAACTTTTTTTGTTCCTCCCTAAATACATACAAGATTTTAAAAAATAGCAATACTGTCTTATCAAAAATAAGTTAAACAATTACCTAATACCTATGTTTCATAACATAGTAGACATGTCTATCATTTTCTCTTTCTTTTTATGCATATTTTTGTCTTTGTAATCCAACTAAAGGTGGCAATAGAGAGCATAAAGAGATTAACTAATTTTTCTGAAATTTCATTTTATAGCTGAGGAAACTGAGACCCCAAAATGACAAATATCTTATCAACAGTTATATATAGCTAGTTTGAGCAGATCCTGACCTACAGATATGTCTACTGACATTCAGTCTGTGTTCTTTCCACTACACTTCATTATCTTTCAAATAAATCCAGTATTTTTCCACAATTGCTTAATTTGATGCCATCGTTTAAGTTGGTATTAAGTTAATATTAAGTTTATTATAAAAAGAAAATAAATTAATACCATTTTATTAAAAGCATACTACAAAGGTAATAATTCAGCTGTATGTGTTTCTAATAAGAAAAAACATAATCTGTGATATTGATAGCTTTGTATTTTGTAAAATAATAACCCGATATTTAATAACTTCAATTAATACTTTTCAACTGCCAGACTAATACTAACTAGTTTGTCACAGTGTTTCTAAATTATGCCCACAAAATAATAATAGTTCCTTTTAAACATGAAGGAAAGTAATAAGAGACTTTAAACATGTACTCATAACCTGCAATGGAAAGAACCACACACATACACCAACAGTTTTAAATTAATGCTCAGAGGTGCACCAAAAGTATTTTTATTATATAAAGCTCCAAACACTGGCGTAAAAGAGAAGTCAACTATAAAAATAGATGATGTTTGTTATAGTTACCACTGGCATTTTTGAAATTATCTATAAATACTCTAAATAATCTAAAAGAAGTGATTTACTTTATCATTTACTATACTGACGAGTTTGTCAAAGATATTATTCTAAATTTTTTTCCCAAGAGTATGACCTAATCACCCCCTCTATAAACACCCTTATTTGCTCACATGACCTCTACTGCTAAATTATCTAAGTTTATTAGAATATTTAGCAGGATTGTTAGCTTCTTGGGAAGAGGGGATGTTGTAGCAGAGAACTGTTTAGAACTATAAAAATTAATAAAAAATTAGTTGTAAAATTTCAATAAGAACTTGATTCTAACTTTAAAATCTTAGAAAGCGTTGCTTCTCCTTCCAAGATGTTCAAGTAGGAACCAAATTCATAATTAAATTTCATACATGCACATACATATACATACACACATGTGTATTTATGTGTACATGCACATGTGTATATGTGTATATATATGACATTAGTAGTAGCAGACCTGAAGAGCAGCCCTATAGCTTAGCAAAACCACCATTTCCTTCTGCTGTGCTCTGCTCTGTCCTTTCCTGGAACATCTTCAATGCTTTACACATTCTCAGCAACTGTTTGACCTTGTCCTTTACCTTTTATTTATTTATTTATTTTTTAAAGATTTTATTTATTTATTTGACAGATGAGACAAAGCTAGAGCTAGAACACAAGCAGGGGGAGTGGGAGAGGGAGAAGCAGGCTTCCCGCCGAGCAGGGAGCCCGATGTAGGGCTCGATCCCAGGACCTTGGGACCATGACCTGAGCCGAAGGCAGACGCTTAACAACTGAGCCCTTTACCTTTTAAATCATAGCATGCACATAAGTACTAGTAAGGACCACTAAAAACCAGAATTTATTTTTTTTATGCTTTAAAAATTAAATCACTTAAATTACACATGAGCAAATACAGGTTTAGTGTATGGATATTTGATATTAATGAGTTCACAGAAAACTGTGCCAAGAAATATTTGCCAGAAAAAGGAAATATGGAAGGGGATAAATTAAATATATATTGTAATGTTATGCAGACACTGAGGTGTCTTTTTCTGATTTAATAGTAATAAAATCTATGCCATTAGCCCAAAAACTATTTTGATAGAGATTTATTGCAATATACAAAATTATGTGGTTTTGTAAATAGATTCAAGAAAGTTTCTTTGCTGTATACATTTATTTGAGCATTTTACAATCTGGAGTACAAAATGTCATAGACACTCAATAACTCCTTTGACTTAATAAAAATAACATAACAGTTTCTTTAATTCAGTATAGTATAGGAATAATTCTACATGTAAAAACCAAATGTTTCTGAAAATATTTTTGTAAGAGGAAAGTGATAATCCTAAGCAATTAAGTTTCTTAATTTGATTATTTAGCAGAGGTATCACAACAATTAGTGGAAGAATTAAAGTTCAATGCTCTTCAAATTGATGTTTACATCCTTTGAGGATGGAACAGGGTACTTGTTTGCTGGAAAGCTGTTTAAGTTTGGATTTGGGGTGAAAGTAAAAGAAATGTTCACTTATTTGAGTGTATTCTGTGAAAACTGACTACATATGTCACATACCATCTCAGTTCAAAATACTACTGGTGATAGTGACCACTTACTTGTTTTTCTTACCTGCTGATCACCATGTTAATTGCTCATCTAGGATTATCTCATTAAGTATGTACAACTCCTAATAAGGATGTTTTACATGAGAAAACTCTATTTCATATATGAGAAAACTGAGACTCATATATATAAGGCAAGATCATATGTTGAGTGACAACAAAGGAATGTGATCACAGATCTCATAAACCCCCAACAGTAGTACTTAATAAGAGTAAAATATAGGCAGAAGCATTAAGGCCACTAAAATATACACTGAATAGAAAAACAAGGCTAAAATTTGTGATTATTTTAGAACATGTGAAGAAGATTAAAATTAATTCAATTACTTCAATTAATTAATTCCAATATTAATGACGGATGATTCCATTAGAAGAGGGAAAAATGAAGGGGGGGAATCAGAGCGGGAGACAAACCATGAGAGACCATGGACTCTGAGAAACAAACTGAGGGTTCTAGAGGGGAGGGCGGTGGGGGGATGGGTTAGTCTGGTGATGGGTATTAAAGAGGGCACGTACTGAATGGAGCACTGGGTGTTATACGCAAACAATGAATCATGGAACACTACATCAAAAACTAATGATGTAAGGTATGGTGATTAACATAACATAATCAAAAAAAAAAAAAAAAGAAGAGGGAGAGTCTCCTATCTAGCTGTCTGTTCAATTCTGCTCTAATGATTTTGGTTCCTCACAGTGAGAACTATCTCATCATATTGCAGTTTCCATTTATGTGGATTTGTAATATTAATTAAATGATTTAAATTTTTAGAGGATAAATCCTTGTGATATAGGGATATAAAATATTCAATCTATATAGGAATTTTTTGATCTTACAGTAATAAAAGCTATTATTATCTTTTTCGCATAGAAAAGTATAAAGAATTTTCAGGCTTATCAAATGCAGAATCATAATTACTAAAATCATAATTTTTTCAAGTCCAAAGGTATGACAGTCATCCCTTGCTTAAAAAAATTATGCAACTGTTAAGACACGAACATGCCCTTCATACACCACTGTGTGATATATAGATTTCTACATTACTCTCAAAGATTCTATATGCACTTTAGAAAATCTAGATAAGTTCCGAAAAATGTCCATCCTTTCATTTCTTTGTTTTTACTCTCTTTCCCATAGAAAAACTAATATAAATTCTTACGCCTGGGGTCTTGTGAGGAGCCAGTTTCTCTTTAGAGAAGGTAGCTTTACCAACAGAGCAGCTTGTTTTCTCACCAGTTCTAGATGGCAGTAATCATTAAACCATTATGCAGAAGCTACTGGAAATGTTACACAATGGTAAGTACACATATATCCTTAAATATACTTATCTATAACCAATTTACATTACTCTATTACGGATCACTTTCTAAAATTCTCAGCCCACCAAAATAATTCCACATCTATTTCACTCAGCAATGATTTTCCAACAATGACTAACTGGTATGTGCTGTGCTTCATTAAGCATTCCCTTCTGTTTCTGTTCTTCATAATTTGGCAACTAAGCTTTACAAGTTGACATATGGAATTTACAGTCAAAACTACCTCAAATGAGCTCTTTAAGTAAACCTTAATGAAGAATGATGCAATCCAAGAAGAACAAAAACATCTTGGTCTCATTTTTTTCTTTTTTAGAAAACTATCAAAATACAGCATTTAATATGATTATAATTTTTCTACTGCCATAATTGAAATTAATTAACAGACAATAACAATTTCCAGACAGAAACATCAGAGCTGAAAGATATACTAACATTGATACACAAGCGTTTCCACACTGGGTAGTAAGACAGTTAAAAATCACTGGTACCATGTTAGTGCTTACATTCCAATTTGATGCAATGGAGGGTATGTTACTCATTTTGGACTTTAATGGTGATATAATATGTTTGTTTTTCTTTAATATCCACAATAGAAAGACCAATGAATTGGTTGATTTTTATCATGGCAACTGAACTCATTCACAGTACAGGTAAAATACACAAGTACACACAAACATTCACTTACATGATTGAAAACTGTTGACAGACAGAGGGAGAGAGAGAGAGAAAAAGGGAGTGCACACAGAGGGAGTGCAAGCCATGAGTAAAACTGTTTATAGGATTTAGGGGGTGGGATGTATATGAATAGGTGGAGCCCAGGGAATTTTAGGGCAGTGGAGCTGTTCTGTATGTTAGTATGATGGTGGCTACACATTGTTCTACATTTGTTAAAATCCAAAGACTGCATAACATAAAGAATGAACCCTAATGTAGACAGTGGATTTGGTTGATAATGATGTGTCCATGTTAGTTTACTGACTGTAGTGAATGTACTACATTTGTGTGGGATATTGATGGTGTGGGAGGCTGTGTATGTGTATGGAGAGCTGATATATGGGTAATCTCTATACCTTCCACTTAATTTTGCTGTGAACCTAAAACTGCTTTAAAAAATAAAGTCGATTACTTAAAAATAAAAAAATTAAAAAAAACTGTTTATATTTGGACACACTATATATTAGAATAAAATAAGACCTCAGTTCCATGCATTTCAAACACATTACCTTATTTGATTTGAAAAATTTGAGCACTGACAGAAAAATTAATTTCTTCAAATATGAAATCCACACAGAAACAAGTCACATATTAAGAGAAATTTTTTGGAAAACATATTTCTGAAAAAGGACTTGGATCCAAAATATGCAAAGAACTCTTAAAACTCAATAATAAGAAAACTAACAACCCAATTAAAATATTTTCAAGATATCTGAGTACCAACAAAGATAACACAGATGACAAATAAGTACATCAAAAGAAAATCAACATGATTTGTCATAGGGAATTGCAAATGTAAAAAAAAAAAAAGAGATACCCCAACACACCAATTAAAATGGCTAAAATCTAAGACACTGACAATTTCAAATGCTGACAAGGACATGGAGCAACAGGAACTCTCATTCTGTGCTAGTGAGATTGAAAAATGGCATAGCTGCTCTGGAAAATAGTTTGGCAGTTTCCTACAAAGCTAAAAATAGTCTTACCGTAATATTCAATAATTGCGCTCCTGGGTATTTAATCAAATGGCACAAAAACCTGCTCATGAATGTTTCTAACAGCTTATTTTCAATTTCCCAAAACTGAAAACACCAAGATGCCCTTCAACAGATGAATGGATAAACAAGCTGCTACATCTTTATAGGGGAATATTATTTAGCAATAAAAAATAATTATCAAGTAATTAACATACATAGATGAATCTTAAATGCCTATTGCTAATTGAAAGAAGTCAGACTCAAAAAATTACACGCCCTATGGTTCCAACTGTATAAATTTCTGAGCAGGACAAATTATAGAGGCACTAAAAACATCAGGATATGCCAGAAGTTCTGGAGAAGAGGTGGGGACAAGGTGAAACACAAGGGATTTTTTTTTTTTTTTAGGATGGTGAAACTATTCTCTATAATACTGTGATTGTGGATATATGACAGTATGCATTTGTCAAAATCAATTGAACTTTACAGTACAAAGAGTGAACCTTACATGTACAAGTAAAAACAATTAGGAGGCTGGGTATATCTTTAGGATGGAATGCAGAGTATGACAAAACCATCTAACTGTCTTATGCAAAACCTCACTGAAGAAATTTGGGAGACAGGTACTGACCTAAGTAAATCTGGAAATGAATGGAGTCTTTAAGACTAAAAGAAAAACAAAGGCACTGCACTATACCTGATAAGAGTATTCCCCACAGCAATATGGGTTAGAAATTTCTATACTGTTGTACACACACACAGCAATTGAACAATTAGGTAAAGCTGGGAAAATGGTTTTAGCTAATCATGGATAGAAAAAGGGGAGAAGGAAAAGGCTACTCATTAAAGAGAGGGCTCTATCTCCTGAAGGAAAGGAAGAAAACAACAGGGAAAGGAAAGCAAGGATGCCACATTCTCTCTACTTTGGAATGAGATGAGACTTCAAAGCATAAGACTGACCACATATCCCAAGTCATGTGTCTGGGGAAATGGATTGGTGATAGATTAAAGTACACATGTGACAGAAGGAACCACAACTCAAATCATGGGCATGGCTGAGGTGACTATGCTATGCCCATTTCCTCCAGAACAAGCCACTGTCTGTTCCAAGAGGCAGAACCATAAGCTAAGAAGTTAGGCATTACACCTGTTACGTAAAGCAAGATGCTGAGGATCCAGGAGATGCTGGCAGTGAAGGAATAAGAGGAAACATGCAAAATACAGGCCTTCTACTACATGTTTCTATTAAAAAGCAAAGTGGTGGTGACAGTTTAACAAAATAGAGTAAGAATAACTTCCACATTAATTTTTTTTTTTTTTTTTTTACCTAAATTTACTGTACCCTTCTGGGTTCCTCAGGTTCTGAGTGGCATTATGATATTTTGGTTATATTTGGATTTTGTATCAAAACGAGTGGGTTCAAAAACTTGTTCCATTCTAAGTCTCATCATCTATAAATGGAAATAATGGGGAAAATATTGAGAAATCTATCATACATTTCTTATGAGAATTAAAAATGCATATACTAGTAACAGTCCAGCCCTCCTAGGATTATTATAAGAATTGCATGTGTTGATATATATAAAACACCTAGAACTTGGCCTTGCACATTTAAGGACTACATACTACTTACTATTATTTTTATTCTTATCATCATCACATCTTAATCATCTCCTGAATTATCACTTTTCTATCTGCCGTCCTGGTTTTATGCTGCCAGGCTTTCCTTCATACTGACACCAAAGTAATCGTTTAGAAAGGCAATGTGGGTCACACTATGTGCCAGTTTAAATTATCCAGGGAATATTAATTTACTTCAGGAAAATAAAAATGTGTTTATGTGGTTTATTAGGCCATTCATGATTTATCTTCTGAGCATCTCTTCAGATTCATATCCTACCTCTTGCAACCTGCAGCTTCAAAGTTACCCATAGCAAGCTGTTGCTACCCCCTAAACCCTCTATATTTCATCTTCCCTTTGAGTCCAGGACAATGCTGCACTCTGCCTAGGAAGATCTCCTTCAGCTGCTGGACCCTCATTCTCACCCAAGACTCTCCTGGGACATCACCTCTCAGGAAGCCTTCTTATTCCTTTTCTATTTTGGCATAAGTTTGTGTACCCCAGACTTATACAGCATCATCTGCACATGCTTCTGATACAGTTCTTATAATACAACACTTTATTGTTCATTTGTCTGTGCTTAGTAGATGCTTAATGTATATTTAGGGATAAAACAAAGAATGAGAGTGTCATGGTCTGAAGCCAGGATAATATGGAATTTAAAAAATTACTACCATATGTCTATGAAAAAGTCAAATTTTATAGGGCTTCAAAATGTCTTTGAAATTATCCAAATTCAGTGTGGAAAAAAAAGAGTACAATTATGTAATTATGTAATTTTTAAAAATATTTTATTTATTTATTTGACAGAGAGAGAGAGCAAGAGAGGGGACACAAGCAGGGGGAGTGGGAGAGGGAGAAGCAGGCTTCTGGCTGAGCAGGGAGCCTGATGCGGGGCTCGATCCCAGGACCCTGGGATCATGACCTGAGCCGAAGGCAGACGCTTAACGACTGAGCCACCCAGGCGCCCCACAGAATTTTTTTTTTAAAGATTTTTATTCATTTATTATTTTAGAGAGAGAGAGCAAACAAACAGGGGGAAGGGCAGAGGGAGAGAATCTCAAGCAGAGTGCACTAAGTGCAGAACTGGATGCAGGGCTTGAACCCACAACCCTGAGATCATGACCGAGCCGAAATCAAGAGTCAGATGCTCAACCAACTGAGCGACCCAGGCACCCCTGGAATGTTTTTTGTTTTTTTGTTTTTTATCAAACTAGATTTTTTTTAAAAGTAAGTGGATAGCATTCGATGGGACCTATATTTCTTACCATTGGAGTGGGAGGCTATATATAAACAAGGAGAACAGGCTAGAATGTTCCATGTGGTAATGGATTACAATTAGAAATATCAGTATTAATTCATGTTTAGCTTAATATGGATACAGATGATTACATACAGAAATATTTATAGGTATATGTATATGCATGTGTTAGAATACACAAAAATAGCTCCTTACTCTCTCATACGAGAGGGCCTAGAATCAACACCACCTCAGCAGCAATGAGTACACTTAGCACCCATATCTTGTTTTGTAATATCTTTCTCCAATAAAAGAAACAAGCCTTAAAGAAATGGTTGATTCTCGGAGTGGGGCAGGAAATATACAAGATGAGCCATTTTGTACTGCTGGAAAGAAAAATGCTAAAAACAAAACGAAACAAACAAACCAAAACATATACACAATGATGGGAGTATCTCCAAGGGACAGAGAAGCCATCTAACAGATACTCTATTTGATTTTTGACATGTATATGCATATATACATATGTGTATCTGTGATGCAACAAAAAGAACTGGAAGTTATCAAATATGAAACCTCTTATAAAAACCTTTCCTAAGAAACTGTTCCAAATCTATATTTTCTTTGAATACAGCCTGAGCCTCAGTATTTCCATCTCAGAAGTATTATGTCAGACTGTATTACAAAATAAAATTTTATTTATTTTTTTATAAGATTTTATTTATTTGACAGAGAGAGAGATAGCGAGAGCAGGAACACAAGCAGGAAGAGTGGGAGAGGGAGAAGCAGGCTTCTCGCCAAGCAGGGAGCCCAATGTGGGGCTCGATCCCAGGACCCTGGGATCATGACCTGAGCCGAAGGCAGACGCTTAACGACTGAGCCACCCAGGTGCCACCAAAATAAAATTTTAAAGGAAGTCTCCTATAAATAATTTCAAGTTTTACCCAACTTCTATTTTCCATAGATCCCAGCCCCACTGAAATTCACACAATTATTTAAAACAAATTTCAAGAGGAATAAATTATTCAAAAGAATCTATTTAAAGCAATTTTCTAGAAACTTGTGGAATAAGATTAGCTAGATAAATCATATATCTGTATTTAGCTTAGTTTATATTTAAATGTTTTTTATTTCCTAATAATAGCTGTTATAGAATTTATAGTAAAAGAAGCACCTCACGGTACTGCATACAAAGGTAACTTAGTTGGTCTGTCTGAACTGTGCTTTGGGGGTCCTCTTTAACATTTAAAAATAAGCAAGATTTATCACCCCTGGTCTAACTCATTCTCAGGACAAATCCCCTCCAGCTATTTAGGTATTTCTAAGTGGTTTCAATTTGCATTTAACCATTTTCCCATTTAGAAATGGAAGTATGAGAGCAATTATTCTGTTCACAATATAAAGTCTAATTATATGATTAAATGATTATACCCTACAAAAAATTTAAAGCCCCAACTATGAAAAACCTGTACTCTTAGAGCTTCAATTTCAGTAACCATATTTCTGTTGCATGCATAAAATGCTCTTTTAAGAAATACAATAGCATAACTCTGAATGCAATTAGAATTTTATTGCCATCTGTAAGGTAAAATAGTGACTTAAAAGTCAGATCAGATTTCTGTAATATCTAATGCTACAAAAATACCAGTCTGGAAGAATAGGCTTTATTCTTCAATTCATACTGAGATCATATTTCTGCAAGGACAAAAAGTCATATTGCTATAAGTTTATAAACTTATGAATTATTGGAATATACTTTAAAAGACTGTTGAAGGGCAAAAAGGAAGTTTTCTGGTTTTGCTACAAAAATGGAGGAGGGATCACTGCTTTTCCAATCAAACGAAATGGCACAACAGGGAAAATATTTCAGGCAAGAGAGTTTATCTGAAGAAACAGCTCCCTGATTAGAGCAGTAGTGATAAATCAGCCACACAATGTTCTCTAGTGCAGAGCCCTGGTTTAGTCACTCAAACAAACGGAAACCCCATTAGACCTGAACTAGTAGATGATGGTACAGTGAAAGGGAATTTTGTAATCCACAGAGTTCAAGGTGTATGTGAATATTTTATTTCTTTTTTCTAAAGCTTTTTAAAAGTAGTTTCGTCCCAGAAGTTTTCAACAAAGGATTTAAAGTTCATTCAAACACACCATAATATTTAATTATAAATATTTATAAATTTACTGTTTTTAATATAAGTGATTGACAGCATAAATCCTCATTCTTTGAACAGTTTTTCCAAGAGAACCCAAATGATCTTCTAACAGAAAATGTTAAGTTTACCACAGAAAAATTTTTGGCTAGGCTAAAAATGTCAGGCCCCATCTACACATACAAATAGAAATTAAAATTCAGAAAATTATCCAATTAGGTCATATATCATCCCCTAGGAGAAATATTTTAAATTGCCTATCAAATTATTTATTTTACTTCATTAATACCCAGGCAAGGAAAAAAATATGAGAAAAAAGAAAAGTGTTCTTTTTATCAGTTTGAGATTTTTTTGTAAGAAATAAGAAGATATAGCTAAATTTATAACTATTTCTCATGAAATATAAGCAAAACTGACCTGTTTACTTGATTTTGCTATTACAATAAAAAGCTTAATATGGGAGATTAAGAGTTATGATTTTTCCCTTGTTTTATTTTAACTTCTCACTGATTTATAGTATCCATTAACAAGTCTGAGATTGTTCCTCCATAGAAAAGTTAAAAGATCAAACAAGGAGTGTTGTAGAAGACGCTCCTCTACCACAGGGAATGACTTAAACCCTTCTCGCTCAATTGTCTCTTTGTCTGCCTAATGAAGAATCCACAATTTATACCATCAGCCTCTCTTCTGACCCATATTCTTGAGACATGTTCAATTTAACTGATGAAGAGTCCAGTTTTCCAAATGAAATAAAATCTTGATAGAAATGTTGTCACAATATTTATATATTAGAAAATAAAGCTTTAAAAACTGTAGAAGCTATGATGGAGGAAGAGAGAGAGAAATAAAGGGAAGGATGAGCTTCCAGGCAGCTTCTAGCCCATCAAAGACAGAATGAGAGAATTAGACAGTGAGGGTGACAGAGGCAGGGTTTTTACTGGAGAAAATTCACTCCAATGCGTGGGGGAAAAGGATTAAATTTACCTCCAGTGGTAAACTTTTCCTTCTTTACAATGGCCTTAGCTTGCATTTTACCTATATGAGGTAACAGTGAATTTATAACTGAATAGAGCTGCCTGATGTTTGAGATCCTATTACTAGAGGGAAATAATAGCTACTTGGTACAGACTATGCATCCCCATGCTGGACTGGCTTCAGCATTGTACAGTTTAAAGTAAGTGACTTATGTAAGTCTTGAATTGTATATAAAAAGTTATCATTCCTAATTATTTGTCCTCATCTTCCCTGTAAGAAGTTGATTCATTTCCACAAAATGCAGGTACTTGTGCTTCCTTCTCTTGGAAGGAGTATTTTTTTCAAATACAACGGAAAGGCTCTGCATGGGACTTACCTCGGTCAATGAAAATGAGCATTAACTAACATAGGTCTGGTTTGAGCAGAGGTTCTAAGAACCACTGATTGGTGTTTCTACCAGATCCTTGTTTCTGTTGTTGTTATTTTTTCCCTCTAAGAACATTCTGTCCCAAAGAGAAGCTGACCACTCAGCTTGGATTCTGAAATGAAGGCACAAAGAACACCTCCTCACACACCTCACACACCTTCTCCAACCTATGGTCAAATATAACTTCAGTATTGCTGTAGGCCTCTAAAACTGGGGGATTGATTGTCTCTGCCATATAGCCTAACAAAAGCTTTCAAAACACAGTAGATTCCTCTGTTGGGTTAAGGGTTGGATTGATTGATCTTCATGATTTCACTTCTTTTTTTTTTTAAGATTTTTATTTATTTATTTGACAGAGAGAGAGACAGCGAGAGAGGAAACACAAGCAGGGGGAGTGGGAGAGGGAGAAGTAGGCTTCCCGCTGAGCAGGGAGCCCAATGCGGGGCTCGATCCCAGGGCCCTGGGATCATGACCTGAGCCAAAGGCAGACGCTTAACGACTGAGCCACCCAGGCACCCCCATGATTTCACTTCTACAAATCTACTACTCTAACGCATTTACATGGAAATAACCAATTTAGAAAACTTTCACAAATAATAGGTTATTATTCTTAGCAAAAATACCAGTAGTAATTTATGTATAGGAATAAAACAATTCTTTACAATAAAGTGAAAAATGGACCTCAGCTCATTTTTGGCACTGGTATATGTATAAATCATAAGCTAATCAACAAATGAAATATATGAGTGGATCTCTTGGATTTCAAATAATTATTTTTTACAGGCTGCCACAATTTTGTAAAAGCCTCAGAAGAGTTACTATAAATTGTGTTTCATTTTTCATATAAATGAATGGACTTTCTTCCCCCATGTTCTTCATGGGATGGAATTTTGGGAAACTAGAAGGTTTAGAAGGCATAGGAATATCAGTTTTGACTGCCAGTTTTATTACTGTAGGTAATGTGTCACTGTAATGACATCACCAATTAAGGACAAATAAAGATATATTAATTGGATTTATTTACATGAGATACTGGTTTGTTTTTGACAAAGACTTTTAAACTATTTCCATGAACTTCCTGAAGGTTCTTTTCCTAGGTCTTATAGGCCAGTTCTTCTTGAACTCTAGTGAGACCCACAGACTACACTTGTACTAACAAGGTTATAGATAATAGATTAGAAAAAACATGATAATTCAGCTGAAGTCTGCATCAGCCAGAGAAATAGCTTGCAAAGGAATCAAAGAAGTAGACAATGTAAGATAGAGAATAGAAACAACAAACAAAAATTGTAAATTTCTTTTTTTAATTGAAAAAAAAGTCTATTTCCAAAGTTTAACATGTCAATTTAAAGACAAATCTCAGAGCTATATTTAAATGTTTTATACCTTTAAATAAATTGTAAAAAAGAAAAATCTGTTCTTCATAAAGATGTAGAATTGATAATTATTTAATAACATCCACATGAATAAGTGGCTACTATTTTCCTCTTAACTGCACTTAGATAATATAACATGGAAAATGAAATAAATGTTATGGACAAGTAATGACACAATTAAAACTCAATAAATTCCTTTCTCCCCCTCAGTGATCTGGATATTTTAGATAAGATATGGTTTGTGGCTCAAATCATTCAGGTAATTCCTTACACTTTATTCAGTAGTTCCCTATTAACTACTAAAGACCAACTGGTTAACCATGCTTTCAACACTGCTTTGATCTGTTGATCCTACACTTTCAGCAAAAATGGGGTTACCATGAAATGAATGAAGCCTGGTTTCAAGGCCCCTCTGGCATGACCCATTTCTATGGCTGGAGGGAAGAGCCCTAGTTTTGTGTCTACATGGTCACATGTTATTTGAAAATATGCAAAATTAAGATATTTTAATGACGGTTGAGACAGCTGTGTCTTTCCACTCTTTCTCCATCCTACTTCCCATTATGTAGCCAAAGGCACTTTTTTGGTGTGATATTGCATTCTTCTTGTAGAAAGGGCTCTCCAGAGGTGCCTGGGTGGCTTAGTTGGTTAAGCGTCTGCCTTCAGCTCAGGTCATGATCTCAGGGTCCTGGGTTAGAGTCCTGTGTCGGGCTCCCTCCTCAGTGGGGAGTCTGCTGCTCCCTCTCCTTCTGCCCCTCCCCACTTCTTGTGCTCTCTCTCTCTCCCTCTCTCTCAAATAAATAAATAATCTTTTTTAAAAGGGGGGGGGGCCTCCCCAAACTGCCTAAGACTATGCCTCTACAAAATCTGGATTTTACTTCTGGTTTCCAGTCATAGCTATAATTATCTCTGTATTGCAGCCAAACTGAGATACTGCTTTAGTACCTGTTTACTTTTATACAGATAAATTCCAGTGTCATCTGGGATCAAATTACATTCTGTTTGAAATCTGCTCCTCATGCCTCAAGTTAAAATGAACAAGTCTTTCTTAGAATAACTTATATAGTAGTTAATTTATATATTTTATCTAACCTACATTATATATTCTCTGTAGAAAACATCTCAGTGTAATTAATAATTTCATTTTTATAGCACCTAGTAACTGACAAACTGTCAGATACTTGATGAGTATTTGCTTAAAAGACTAAAAAAATAAATGTGTTTTTATAGTTTTGATTCTGTCTGAGTTAACTTGGAAGATTTTTCCCAAGTTGAGCCTCCAAATGAGAGAGCAGCCAGCTGACACCTTGATTTGGGCCTATGAGATCCTGGGTAGAGAACCCAGGTAAAACATTCTGGGTTCCTGTAAGGACTTTATTTAATAAATTATCTCACAGCTAACTTTATGATATTTGGTTATGTAGCAATAGATAAAGGAATCTTATTTCACAAAGCAGCCCAATTTGAAACAGTTGATTATTCAATAAACATTTTTTTTCTAACTTGGCTTGTGTGTCACCAAACTCTCTTGGCTTTCTCCCTACCTCGCCTTGACTATTTCTTCTCAGTCTATTGACCAAATCTTTTCATTCATGACTTTTAATATCGGCATATCCTAGGCTCAGTATCTACTTCTCTTCACTATATCAAACCATTCTCAGTAATCACATCTGTCTCATATAAAAACAAAAAGGAAAAACCTCATTTCTTTTCATCTCCAGTCTTCTATCCAAACACCTCCTAAAAGATATCTCAAACAATATAACCAAGCACACCTAGGATCTTTTTGCCATAATCTGTTCTACCCACAATCATTCCTACCTTAGAGTAGGTCCATTTTTTCAGGTGCTCAAGTAGGAAACTTTAGAGTCATCTTAGATTCCTATCTGCTCCAAGTCTAGAACATCAGCAAATCTTATTAGCTCCACGTTGAAAATATGCATAGACTCTACTTCTCATCACCTCCACTGTGACCATCCTCCTATGGATGACTGTATCAGTTTCCTAATCGGGTTCTTGCTCTACCCTTTCAACTCCACAGTCTATTTTTGAAACAGCATCTAGAGCAGTCCTTTCAAAAAGGAATTAAATTACACCACTCCTATACTCACAACTTTCAATAGTTTCCAATTTTTCCAAAATCTAAAGTCCTTAAAATGGCTCACAATATTCTCCAAGATCTGTTCCCATGGTAGCTCTATGACCCCATCATCCCCTACTCTTCCACTTATTCATTTTACCTGGCCACAATGCCTTCCTATTGGTCCTCGTATATGTCAGGTGCACACTTAGGGTCCTTACACTAACTGGTTCCTCACACTGGAAGACTTCTCCCACTAGGGAGCTACATGGCAAATTCCCCTATCTCCTTTAAGTCTATGCTTAAAGACAACTTTCTCAATACATCCACCTGGACCACCGTTTTTAAAATTACAACAGGCCTCCTTGCACTCTCAGGCACTGCCCAGTCTCCTTTAACCTTCTCTGTTTTGTTACCCCATACCAGTTATTACATACTGGCATGCATACTTATTTATTACATTTAATGTTTATTGTCTTCTCACTTGAATATAAACTCTATACAGCATGGATTTATATTACATATTTTTATTAAGATATCCTAAGTCTCTAGAATATGTCTAGGCACACAGTAGGTAGTTAATAAAGAATTGTGGAATAATCATCAATTATCAAATCTTTAAGACTGAGTAGGTTTCATCAAAGTAAAATATACAAGATAATTTAATATTTATGTACATATATATGCATATATATACACATATAATGTGAAATGATTACCACAGTCAAGTTAATTAACACATGTATCACCTCTTATTTTTCCTTTTATGATGAAAACACTTAAGTTCTCTTAGAAAATTTCACACACACAATAAAGTATTATTAACTAGTCATCATAAATAAGTTCTGAAGATCTAATGTAAAGCATGGTGCAAAGCATTTTTAAGGGAGAGTTAGGTGGAAAGACAAGAAAGAATAGAGTAATACCAAAATTGAAGGAATGAATGGAGGGGAAGAATTCTCAAAAGAACACGGACAAAGGTGAAATAATGAGATTAGAGAAAGTCCAGGAAAGAATGGTGTTCAGGATATATATATATATGACATATATATGTTATATATAGTTACATATAGTTAATATATATAGTTAATCATTATATATATTTTATGTGTATATATATATATATATATATATCAGTTAATAGGGATTTCAAGGAGAGAATGGTAGTCATATGAGAAAAATATTACCGCAGCTAAATGAGACAGATATTGAATGTTTTATTACATCTGGCACTGAGAATGTCACTGGTAATTATGGTAGTACTGGTTCCCTAGGAACGGAAATCTAAAGTCTCAGACTGGCATGCAAAAGGATCATTAGAGAGTATTATAGGAAAAAAGTACCTGTTAGGTGTCAGGAATTAAACAGTAGATGGTTGGACTACAATGTGATTGATTGTAGCCAATATTTTCAGGAATCCTAAAAATGGTATGTCCCTTCATAGCCACCCACCTTGAAGCAAGGAAGACTGGTCCTTACACCAGCCTCTCCATCGACAGGTCCTGCCTCTGTAGAGAAGATGTGATGCTGGAGTCAGACTGCTCTTAGCTCTTTTTAACTGAAGGCAATTTCCCTTAGTGAGAGGATTTACTTACCTGAGAGTTCTCTGCTGTCAGCTCTCCCAGAAGCTGGGGATTTCCAATCCAATTCTGAATGCCTCAGACCTGAAAGGGAGATCTGAATCATGCACCAGAGCATCCTACCACAGCAGTGTTTTTGCAAACTTTGCCACACATCAGAATCACCTAGAGGGGTTTTTAAAACAAAAATTCCTGGGCCTATTCTGATTCAGAATCGGATGTAGGGTTGGGCCTGAGAATTTTCATTTTCATCATGCCCCTGGTGATACTGATGCTGATATTGCTGTTCTAGAAACCACACATTGAGAACAAATGTACTGCAGTAATAATTGCAAGCATATGAGTGGAATTACAGGCCAAAAATACAGACAGATTGCTAGGTTGTTTTCATACTGAAAAGGACTGAGCACTTAATGTGATGAAGCCATCTCACCACTGATATTTCCCAAAAAGTACTCCAGGCCTCAATCTCAAACCTGTTGTGATTTTGGCTCCCGCACTAAGTAAATGGTACCACTCAGCTGTTCAGTTGAAAAGTCATGATCATCTTTGATTATCCTCTTTCCATTTCCTTCCATAGCATCTCATGGTTGAATTTTACAGGATAAACCGCAAAAAATATATCTCAAATCAACTGACTTCTCTTCATATCTCCTGCTACCACCATCATGATGCAGGAACCACTCTTTCTTGCCCAGATTCTTATAATACTTCCCCAAAGATCCCTCAGCTTCTACTGATGCCCTTACAACACATTCTCCCACTGCAATCAGAATGATCTTCCAAAAACATAAATCAATTTGTGTAAGTCCCCTGCTTAAAATGTTTCATTGTCTTCCTTTAGTAATTAAAGTTTAAGCTCCTTATCACAGCTTACAAGGCTATACTGCCTTTGATCTTTCCCTCAACTATAATTATTTCCTTCCTGACTCAAAGCTTTCCCTTCTGCCTAGAATTTCTTTGTGCCTATATTGAATTTTGGGCCCCTGGGAACTTACTAGTGGGAGACTATGACTTAGCTATAAGACCTCTCTGCTAACTTCACCAAAAAAAGCAAACATTAGATTGAAACTTGGCAAGTGGTAACAATTGATGAGTTCATAAAATGAAATATATGCTAAACAGGACACTAACTTTTGTGTTTATTTTATTTTTGCTTTTTGCAGACTTAAATATTTTTCTTGGCTCATAGGATGACTCAAGCATCCAGATTTAAATGGATGGAAAGAGAGAAATATGGGGGGAAAGGAAAAAAGTGAAGAAAGAGGTAACCAGGGTTTGAGGGAGCACTGACAGCTCAATGTCCAGTGGGTGGCACAGCACTGCTCATAAGGGAATTTAAGCGGGACCAACTGGAGCTGCGAGAAGGGTTATAAGATGGTATTTTTATATATGCAGATCAGAGCCTAGGATGACATGATTTTATTATAAAATGTCTTTTCAGGGCTGGACTTGTGTTCTGAAAAAAGAAAAATTTTTCTACCCTACTTCGTGATCTTGTGGAATATTTCTAAACAGCCTGGCCACCAGCACATCTGTCCCCTTGCTGGCTTTTAGATCAGTAGACCAGAACGTAATAAATCCTTCAAGACTAAAGTATGCTGGGTTAATCTATGGTAATGCAGTGTGTCACCATAGAATAAAAGTTTACTAACATATTATAGGCCTCTTCTGAGGTTAAGAAAACCTGGATTCCTTCAAGTCATCATCCAGAGGACGATTTATTCTTGGTACAGTGAAACTTATGTGACTGCACTTTTCTTAGCCATAATTCTGAACATTCAAGTTTAGTTTTATAATAGAGTTTTATATTTCCAAATTTTGGAAATTTCAAATAATGATGGGTCAGCTAATTTAATTTTTTATCTTTTATTACACATGGGGAAAAATACTCTTTTAAAGTGACTTCTTCAAAAGCATAGTATTTTATTTCAGACCAGAAATAAATAATAAAAGTCAGTGACCCTTCCTTCAAAAGTATGTGGTAATGATAAATTTTGATACTGTTAATGAGCCCCTGTTAAAACTAATAGTTTTAGTCAGAAATTTATTTTCCTTCCAGACTTGGATTTGATACAGTATATATATATTAGACATTTTGATGATGTTGGTTATTAAAAACATAAAGCTGGTAATAAACTATAGAGTTATAAGAATATTTTATTTTGCTAGGACAATGTTAAGAATTTTTCTGTAGTATGTAATAGGTAGATTAAAAAATTTCACTATAAGTCATTTGATAGGCATTAAATATAAATTAAAAATTAAACTTACTGCGCTTTCTTTTACTGTTTAGATTTCCAAAGTCTAGAAAATGGCTCCATGAGAGCATGAAGAGAGAAAATACTTATAATCTTTTTCAATGGTACATATGCAAAATATTACTTATGCTGTCTTAATCAGAAAACATATGAAGGGTTTAATCAAACTATCAGTAGTAGGTTAGCATTCATTGAACAAGTGGACTTTCACTTTCCATAACCTGATCAGCAAATTTTTTTTAAAGATTTTATTTATTTATTTATTTATTTATTTGTCAGAGAGAGAGAGAGAGCAAAAGCAGGGGGAGAGGGAGGCAGAGGGAGAAGCAGGCTCCCCACTGAGCAAGGAGCCTGATGCAGGACTCAATCCCAGGACCAAGATCATGACCTAAGCTGAAGACAGCCGCTTAACTGACTGAGCCACCCAGGCGTCCCTGATCAGCAAATTTTAAACAGAATTTTTTTTTTTTTAAAGGAACCCTCCAAATTTAGAGAATATTTCCCAGAGAAAATTGCGGCACTGGGAGAAGCTTCCCTAGTGACTCCTGTTCAATGCTTAACTCTATTGTGGCAGCTTACAAGCACTCTTTTCCTTTTTAAATTTTTTGAAATATACCTCCATAAAAAAGATGCACGCGTAGAGTTTAAATAACAAGGATAAAACACTCATCCATGTTTCCATCAAAGAGTTTAAGAAATAAAATAGCAATGATTTAAAGCCCCAGGTATTCCTTCCTAAGTACCTCTTTCCCCCACTCCCAGTCTCTACACTGACTCTGCATTTTTTGTCATTCCTGTTTTCTTTATACACAATAGCCTAAGCAATTTTTAATGTAAAATGTATCATGTCACAAAGGGTATACAATATGTTATATAATTCATACATACATATATATGTGTATAGTTATATGTGTGTATAATTGTAAACAATATATATAGGCTATTCACATAAACACAAAATAATACATACACACATACAATAACAATTATTTACAAGCATTGTAAAAATAAGGAAATAAACTCAGAGAAATTAAATAAATTAACCTAACTTGATGTATCTAAAATTAAAAGAGAACTCAAACCCAGAGCTTTAATTCTAAATCTATGGCCCTTTTAAAAGAGTCCATGATATGTAGAGGGGTTATTTTTAGTAAACAAATACTTGATAAAATATTATTATAAATTCAGTTGTGTTCTAAAATAAATTTCTATATTATTTAACACAAAAATATTGACATATAGCTGTGCTAAATATTTCATTTATTCAAAATGTGAGCAAGGTTTGGCATATATCTGGATTTAGGCATCTCTTCCCATAAATCCAAAGCCCCCCAAAGTTCTTGACTCTCAATTTGGAAACGTGACTCTATTTTAGAGTCTAATTACTTAGTTTTGAGTTATTCTGATTCAAATACAGCATTGATTTTGCTATTTATAAAAGGAATCCATCCTTTGAGAAGATAGTCTCTTTATAGTAAAGTCCAACTGGCCTACCAAATTCTACTTCAGATAGGAGATGCATCTTTCCAAAACACTGTGAATATTCATAAATCAGCAAATTCCAAACCAACCAAGAAAAGAGATTACAAAATTCTACTTAGTGCTCTCAGAGCCTTTCATTTTGCCTTTGGAAAAATAATACTAAATCAGTCTTCTTTTTGGGTACTTTATGTCATGAAATATTCTCTTACCAGAGGCAGTCACAAGATAATGAAGAAAATAAGAATATCTCAACAATTAATCTCATAATAATCCTATGCTGGCCAGAACTAGAGAAAATGGGGTAAACAGTTTCCATAAAGAAAAACTTCTCTATAAATTAACAAGTAATAAATAATAAACATTACCCAGAACATATCTATACATGCAAAATTGAGAATTATACAAATGTCCCCTCATTTCTGTGAAACCTGTAACTATCAGAAAAGCATTTCCTTTATCATCTGGTCTAAATTTTACATGAATTTGTCTAAGCCCTCATTGTATTGATTTCATAGTTACAGCTTAACTTGGAAGGACTGTATGGCAGACCACAATGATGTTTGGCTTTTTAACAACTTGACCCACCTAGTTCACCTTTAGCTGTTATAGATTATTTCCAGGAGGCTGAAAGTGTCTCCCTTAAGTACCTGTGTATGTTTTCTCTACCTGAGGGTCTTCTTCAGCACCAGGAAGCCTTAAGAACACTTCCAAAGGCAACCTTACGCCAATACGATTGATGTTAGTGAATAAATGTCCAGACTTCCCTCTTCCCTTCCCTCCCTGCATCCACACCTCAGTGGGAAGATTCTAAAACATGTTTCACATGGCTTCCTACAGAGTCTCCAGCAGGAATAGGCTCCAGCTATCATTAGTAATAACCCATTCATAATACACACTTTCTCATCTTATTTCTCTTATAGGTCTCACTTTCCCTTACTCCATTGTACTACTCCCGGGAGCATCCTCCTCCCAGTATCAAGCCCTTCTTAGTGTCTGTCTTTGGGGTACTCAAACTAAGGCTTCATTCTCGTTGTGGTTAACACCATCATCATCATCATCTGCATAAGTAACACTGATTAAGCACTTCATATGTGCCAAACATGATTCTAAATATTTGACATTTATTTATACATCTAGTCCTTTCTAAAAACTTTTTGACATAGCCATTTTCATCATTCTTAGTTAAAATGTGACACCAGATTTTGCATCAAGCCAGTATGGTATATGAACTTAAGCTCTGCTTGCTTTGTGAGTATATATGTGTGTTTTTTATTTTTTTTAAAGATTTATTTATTTGAGAGAGAGAGGAAGAGCGGGGGGGAGGGGCAGTGAGAGAGGGAGAGAAGCAGACTCCCTGGCTGACTGTGAAGCCCAATAGGGCTCCATCTCATGACCCTGAGATCATGACCTGAGCCGAAATCACAGCCTGATGCTTGACTGAGTCACCCAGGCACCCCTATGTGTGTGTGTGTGTTTGTGTGTGTTTAAAGATTTTATTTATTGGAGAGAGGGAGGGGAAAAGAATCTTAAGTAGACTCTGCTCTGAGGGAGCCCAATGTGGGGCTCGATCTCATGACCATGAGATCATGACCTGAGCTGAAACTAAGAGTGGGATGCTTAACTGACTAAGCCACCCAGGTGCTCCCCCATATGTGTGGTTTGTAAAAGAGATTTTAAACCATGCCTTTTTCCTTACATGACACTGGTGCATACATTTTCTTGCATCTTCACAGCTAGATCCACTCTGGTATTCACTCAAAGGAACCCAAACAAACATTTCTGCCGTACATTTGCAACACTCCAAGTTCATGTGTGCACAAGTTCTATAAGACTTGGGGATGACAGGTGTTTATTGAAATAACCAGTCACATTGTTTATATCGGTCTGATAAATGGATCACTAGAGAGGAAAACACAACTTAAGTGTACTTTTAAGACCCTGGATTTCCAGACTTTATAATAAGACAGCGGGTAGCTCTTGATAGGTCACATATGATTCTAATTTGGTAAATTTATTAAAACAGTCTACTTGATAAAACAATTCCATGGAAGAAATGGATTTATTTTCTATTCTTGGCTAAACTTTTAACTTACTCAACAGAATTAAGGATGAAACGTACAACCAATAAGTAATATATAGTTTAACAATTACTCTGTATCCATGTATCTTCATAGCTCTCTTCAAAAGTTGGTCTTTGTTACATTTCAAACTACTAAAAACAAATACATTTATTTATTTTTAATTTCCAGTAAGTAATATACAATGTTATATTAGTTTCAGGTATACATTATAGTGATTCAACAATTTCATATGTTACTCAGTGCTCATCATGATAAGTGAATTTTAAATCCTATTCACCTATTTCTCCCATCCCCTCACCCATGTTCCTTCTGGTAACCACTAGTTGTTCTCTATATTTAAGACACCTTTTTTGTCTTTTTTTTCTTTATTCATTTGTTTCTTAAATTCCACATATGAGTGAAATCATATGGTATTTGTTTCTCTCTGACTTATTTCACTTAGGATTATATTCTCTAGATCCATCCATGTTGTTGCAAATGGCAAGATTTCATTCTTTTTTATGGCTGAGTAATATTCCATTACACACACACACACACACCACATCTTCTTTATCCCTTCATCTATCAACAAACACGAGTTGCTTCCATACTTCGGCTATTGTAAATAATGCTGCAAAAAACATAGGGATGCATATATCTTTTTAAATTAGTGTTTCCATTTTCTTTGGGTAAATACCCAGTAGTGGAATTACTGGATCATATGATAATTCTATTTTTAAACTTTGAGGAAACTCCATACTGTTTTCCACAGTGGCTACACCAGTTTGCAATCCCAGCATCAGTGCATCTTTTTCTCCAGATCCTTACTACTTGTTGTTTCTTGTGTTTTTGATTTTAGCATTCTCACAAGTATGAGGTGATATCTCATTGTACTTCTGATATGCATTTCCCTGAAAATGAGAGATGTTGAGCACCTTTTCATATGTCTGTTGGCTATCTGTAGTTCTCACCTGGAGTAATGTCTGTTCATGTCATCTGCCCATTCTTCAATTGGATTATTTGAGTTTTTTGGTGTTGAGTTTACATATTTTGGATACTAACCCCTTACTGGATAAGTCATTTGTAAATACCTTCTCCCATTCAGTAGGTTGCCGTTTTGTTTTGTTGGTTGTTTCCTTTGCCATGCAGAAGCTTTTTGTTTTGACATAGTCCCAATAGTTTATTTTTGCTTTTGTTTCCCTTGCCTCAGGAGACATACATAGAAAAATGTTGCTATGGCCACTGCTTTTGCTGTCTTCTAGGATTTTTATGGTTTCTGGTCTCAAATTTAGGTTTTTAATCCATTTTGAGTTTATTTTTGTGTATCGTTTAAGAAAATTGTCCAGTTTTCCCAACACCATTTGTTGAAGAAACTTTTTCCCATTGCATATTCTTGCCTCCTTTGTCAAAGATTAATTGACCATGTAATCATGGGTTTATTTCTGGGCTCTCTATTCTATTCTATTGATCAATGTGTCTGTTTTTGTGCCAGTACCATATTGTTTGATTACTATAGCTTTGTAGTATATCTTAAAATCTGGGATTGTAATACCTCTAGCTTTGTTCTTCTTTTTCAAGATGGCTTTGGTTATTCAAAGTCTTTTGTGGTTCTATACAAATTTTAGGATTATTTGTTCTAGTACTGTGAAAAATGCTATTGGTATTTTGACAGGGATTGCATTAAATCTGTAGATTGCTTTGGGTAGTATTTAACAATATTTGTTCTCCCAATCCATGACCATGGAATATCTTTCCATTTGTTTGTGTCATCTTCAATTTCTTTCATCAAAGCATTATAGTTTTCTGAAAACAGATCTTTTATCTCTTTGGTTAACTGTATCTCTAAGCATTTTTTTTCTTTTTGGTACAACTGTAAATGAAATTGTTTTTTTAATGTCTCTTTCTGCTTCATTATTAGTGTAAAGAAATGCAACAGATTTCTGTATATTGATTTTGTATCCCGCAGCCTTACTGATTTATCAGTTCTAGTAATTTTTTGGTGTAGTCTTTAGGGTTTTCAATATATAGTATCATGTCATCTGCAAATAGTGAGTGTTTTACTTCTTCCTTACCAATCTGGATGCCTTTTTTTTCTTGTCTGTTTGCTGTGGCTAGGACTTCCAGTACTATGTTGAATAAAAATGGTGAGAGTGGACATCCTTGTCTTGTTCCTAACCTTAGGGGAAAATCTCTCAATTTTTCACCATTACGTATGATGTTAGCTGTGGGTTTTTCCTATACGGCCTTTATTATGTTGAGGTATGATTGCTCTAAACCTACTTTGTTGAGGGTTTTTATCATGAATGGATGTTACTTTGTCAAATGCTTTTTCTGCATTTATTGAAATGATCATATGGTTTTTATCCTTTACCTTGTTGGTGTGATATAGCACGACTGACTTGCAAATATTGAACCAACTTTGCACCCTGGGAATAAAACCCACTTGTTCATAGTAAATGATTTTTTAATGTATTGCTACATTCGGTTTGCTAATATTTTGTTGAGGATTTTTGCATTTATGTTCATCAGAGATATTGGCTTACAGTTCCTTTTTTTGTGGTGTCTTTATCTGGTTTTGGTATCACAGTGATACTGGCCCCATAGAATCAATTTGGAAGTTTTCCTTCTATTTTTTTTGGAATAGTTTGAGAAGAATAGATACCAATTCCTCTTTAAATATTTGGTAGAATTCACCTGTGAAGCCATCTGGTCCCAGACTTTTGTTTGTTGGGAGTTTTTCGATTGCTGCTCCAATTTCATTGCTGGTAATCTGTCTGTTCAAATTTTCTTTTTTTCCCTGATTCAGGTTTGGGAAGTTATAGGTTCCTAGGAATTTGTCCATTTCTTCTAGGTTATCCAATTTGTTGGCATATGATTTTTCATAATATCCTCTTATAATCCTTTCCATTTCTGTGACGTTAGTGGTTATTTCTCCTCTTTCATATCCGATTCTGAGTCTCCCTCTCTCTCTTTCTCTCTTTGATGAGTCTGGCTAAAGGTTTATCAATTTCGTTGATCTTTTCAAATAACCAGCTCCTGGTTTCATTGATATGTTCTATTATTCTTTTTCATTTCTATTTTGTTTCTTTCTGCTCTAATATTTATTATTTCCCTGCTTCTACTGGTTTTGGTCTTTGTTCTGCTTTTTCTAGCTCCTAGAAAGGAGTAAGTTTAGGTTGGTTGAGATTTTTCTTGCTTTTTGAGGTAGGCCTATATTGCTATCAATTTCCTTTTCAGAGCAGCTTTTGCTGCATCCCATTGGACCCTTGTGTTTTCATTTTCATTTGTCTCCATGTATTTTTTTTATTTCCTCTTTGATTTATTGGTTGACCCATTCACTGACCCATGTTATTACACCTCCATGTTTTGTGTTCGTTCTAGATTTTTTATCGTAGCTAATTTCTAGTTTCATGGTTTTATAGTGTTTAATCCACTTACGTTCAAATTATCAGTAGGTATGTATTTATTGCCATTTTGTTACTTGTTTTATGTTTGTTTGTTTTTAGTTCTTCTCTGTTCCTTTCTTCTCTTGCTCTCTTCTCTCAATTTGCTGGCTTTCTTTAGCAATAGACTTGGATTCCTTTCTCTTTGTTTTTGCATATATATTACCTATTTATTTTGTGGTTACCATTAATTTTATATATAACATCTCATGCATATAGCAGTCTATATTAAGTTGATGGTTGCTTAAGCATCTAAAACCACTAAATTTTTACCTCTCTCCCCACTACATTTTGGGTATATGGTGTCATACTTTACATCCTTTCATTTTTTGAATCCCTTAATTGATTTTTATAGATAATACTTAATTTTACTGCTTTTGTGCTTCCTACTTTTCTTCCTCTTGTTTATGGTCTTTCCTTTCCACTCAAAGAGTCCCCTTTAACAATCAAACAAATACACTTTTAAAATGTTAAAACTGAGAACTAACTAGGTCTATTGACAGGGTACAGATTCTGATATAGCTTAGAGTATATGACATAGCTTTGAAATTAAGGCAAAATTCAAGTAGTAACAAATTTGTCATGGTTTGAGGCATTAAGAAATGATGTTCACATGCATATTTGGTGGTTTATATGATGCCAAAATGGATGTTCATGTCCAGAGGTTCTTCAAGTGGTATATAAACTTTGGCTTACTTTGTTGCTCTGTGAAAATTATAACTGTTCCAGATGGAAAAATGTGTTAAAGTATCTATTTCCACATCTCTAAATCTATATATTTTTTTCTTCAACTGCCAAATATTTTAAGAACTTACATGTATCACAAAGATAGAAGGTGACTTAGGGGTGCTAAAGAAATAGCTAATTTATTGCATATATTCTGAATCTTCTAACAGATGAAATATTTTCAGCAGATAACACCGAAATTATTATCTTCCAGATGATCAACACCTGATAATAGGTGGTTCAACACATTTTTATTTAAAACATGGAATTGTACATTTAGATAAGGTAATATTTTTAAACTTTTATACATTTTCCTTTTCATACAGTATATTTAGAATAAATTTATATAAACTTATATAAATTATACCTAAGAATGTGACTACCTTCATTTATATATTTACATTTAATGAAATTAATATATAGACAAAATAGTTTCCATTAGTCTTTTCAAATGCCACCATTTGCTTTGACTTAAATGGTAAACATGAGAGAAATTGAATTTATTTAATTTACTTAGTAATTAAATAGTTTAACTTATTTAACTTATTGAATATTTATATTTTAATCTCAAATTGAAGGACACTGGACATTAATATTGTGGGTTTCTTCCCAAGTGTGTTATAACAAGTTTTTTTCTGACACAGTGATCTATATCTAAAACTTGCCATCATGTAAAATGAATATTTAAAATGGTGCATCTTCCACAGGAATGCATAATGTAACCAAAGGCTTACAGTATGTGAAACATCATGTTATCTAATATCAAAATTAAACTGATGTTGAAATCACAGATCTAGTTCATCTCACTGCCAGTAAGAAGGATTAGGTTCAAATCAATATGAGCAATTAAGAAATTATTTTTAAAGCAAAGATATTAGATAAGATACCTTGTCAATAATGGCAATATTTATATTCATTCTTTTTACTTCTTTCCCACTGGACTTGTTTGTAATATTTAAAGATGTACATTTTTGGAATGTGTGCATGTAGTTTTTTATTATAGCTAAAATTATAGCTTTGCATTTGAAACTAAAAGAAATATTTTAAGTTAATTTTTTTAAATTTTATTATGTTAATCACCATACATTACATCATTAGTTTTTGATGTAATGTTCCATGATTCATTGTTTGTGTATAACACCCAGTGCTCCATTTAATACGTGCCCTCTTTAATACCCATCACCAGGCTAATTTCTTAAAAGGTGAAAGAGGTTAGATAACTAACATCAATTTGAAAAGTGATTATTACTTTCTGAAATGTGCTTATTAACCATAATGGGTAAGTTCATTATATGTCTCTACACTGTTTATCTACTTATGTATCTCCCTCAATTTCTCTGTAGTTATCATCAATCTACCAATTTATAATTACTAAAATGGTAGAGCTGGTTTACTATCCTCTGCTTCTCTGATTTAAACCTTTGTCAAATTTTGTGTACTCAAGTAGAGCAAATGTCAGTAAATATCAAAAACATAGTTTATTTCTAACACTACAAGTTGTGCAATGTAAAACTCAAACCAAAGTACTTGACATTTTTGTCTTTAATTAATAAGGCACTATTTATGGTAGATTGAATTAGAGTAATCCAATATATTGTGATTCAATAGTCCTTTGATAATATATACTCAGGTTAGTTTTAGATTTTAAAAGCAAGCATGTTTTAGTTTTGAGACCTCATACTTTTTTTTTTTTTTAATGTTTGGACTATATAGAGAGAAATTTTGCTTAAATTTGTTATCTCTGACATTTCCACTGCTTTGTTTTATATACAGGGAAAAATTATACAACCTTTACCTAATAGAAATAGTACAGTTGATAACTTTAGTTGTAACCCTATTTGTCACTTGTACTATATTTTTTGGATATTATATATCAAATATTGAATACTTTGAGACAATACTGAAAACTAATACTCAAAACTGATGAATGTTTCATTTAATATTTCTATTCATTTGTTTGTTTTATCGCCTTTATAAACTTTAAAGCTGACTTTATAAATAGT
This sequence comes from Phoca vitulina, assembly GCF_004348235.1. NCBI lineage: Eukaryota > Metazoa > Chordata > Mammalia > Carnivora > Phocidae > Phoca > Phoca vitulina. The sequence continues at coordinate 70,503,214 of NW_022589707.1, read as the reverse complement.
TTGTGTTGGATTATTTCATATATTCATTTATTTTTTTAAATATAGTTCTTTGCAATATGAACTATTTAGACCGAAAGGATACAATGATGACCTAGTATTTTTATTCAAATAGAAGTTATCTTGTGTCAGAAACTGATGCATAACAAGTTATAACACAGTATGAAAAATGCTGTAACACACATGACAAATATCTAAATTTAATAAAACGGGTCTTAAATTTATTGAAACCCATAAAGGTATATAGGAAGAGAACTGTAGATAAACTTTTGAAATATGATGATGTAGGTAAAATAATGTATGTAATTTAGACAAAGCCATTATTTATATACTCAATACATATTTATTCAGGGTATACATTTGTTACCTACCAGACTCTCCAGAATACTCTTTGCCACCCATATTATTTTCAAAGGTAATTTCCAAATTTAAGCTGAGTCTTGTTGGATCTTTTTAGCAATCCCCCAAGCAAGAACCATATAAACTTACAGGAATAATTCATATATGTAATTTTTTAAATTTAAATTTCTATTTTTTGAGAACTTTAAAAAGTTTTTCTTTGAAGAAGTCATCTATTCCTATTGTTTATTTGTCATAGAATTCCTAATCTTTCATATTCTTTTTAAGATTTATTTATTTATTTGAGAGAAAGAGAGTGTGTGTGCACATGAGTGGGGGGCAGGGCAGAGGGCAAGAATCTTCAGGCTGACTCCCCGCTGAGCACAGAGCCTGAAGTCCTGGGGCTCCATCTCATGAACCATGAGATCACGACCTGAGCCAAAACCAAGAGCAGGATGCTAAACCAACTGAGCCACCCAGGCGCTCCCCCCCACCACCCAATCTTTCTTATTGTAAGGGTTGTTTGCATTGGCCATACTTAGGCTCTACCAAATGGAGAGCTGGAAGATGGGAAAATCTGACTGTGCAGATTGCCCCAAAATGACTCAAGTTATTTTCCAATGTTTTGCATACAGGTATATTTTCAATATAACTTGCCAACAATTTTTCTCTAAACTGTGCCCACTGTAATATGTAGAGAGAAAGAGGTCTGATAAATACGAACATGAAATATGAAATATGAACCAAAAAACCCAGATTGGAAATATAGTGCAAGTAACAAGGCCTGCAATTCCATAGCTGTCTATGAATTCACTGCATAGATCAACAGGCAGATTATTTTTGGATATCTGATTCTTTAACCCCTCAGTGGCTATTGAACACTTGAATAGGAGTTCACATGCTGAAAATAAACACTTAGTTTGGGCAGCATTTTCTATTGACTATATTTTACCTCTCCTTAATTAAACACATGCCCAATTTTAGTTTCCCAAGTTCCAATCTACAGTCTACTTACATTCTACTTTTAAGATAAAGTATTTCAAAATACTAGTCTATAAAAGGTGGTTAAAGGTGAAAGAGAAGGTTGCAAAGAGAGAAGAAACTTCTAAAATATGAGGCTTTCATATACAAAAAGGGTAGTCATATTTTCTTATAGACCTTTTAAGAGACTGAGTTATATTTAGTTTATAAAAGGAAAATAAATGAGAAATAATAAATTCAAATAAAAAAACTTAATCTGTATAGTGTTCATTTTCTTAGTGTTATTAGAAATTTCTGGTGTCCCAGAAATACAAAAGCTATCTCTTTGAAGTGGGAAATCATATCTCTATAGCAATAAATCAAAATTAAATTTTAAGGGTTAGATTCACTTAAATATTTAGACCTTACAGGCTAAGTTTCCATATTGTAAATAAAATTTGAATTTGAATTGAATAATATTAAGTAGAAACATTTAATTTCAAATACTATGTTTATGAACATAAATTAGGGAATATAAAGCCCATAAATATTATTTAGGTGTCTCTTACATAGCCAGCAGATATTAGTAGGTAGTATAACATACATAGGGCAAAAATAAATATTCAAAATAATTCTTTAAAATAAAATCAGCATTTCATGGAAGAACTGTATCAACCCAGGGTTTGAAATCACCTAACATAGATATAATGACAGTCAATTAGGTACTAAATAATGCTATAGAAGGAAAAGTATAATGTAAAGATATAAATCTATTCACCCAAATATTACTTATTAGCTCTTTCTCATCCTTTCAATTCCATTGACTTAATTCTTCTTTGTATGGGTTTCTTTCTACCAATTTGTCTGCTCCAATTTCATAATCGACGTAGAATTTCTCATCCAGTGCAACTGGCATTTACAGAATATTATTTATGTCATAAGTTTTCCTAGGATTTGAGAACATAAGAACATCACCCCCATTACTGAATCAATTGCAGTATAGCTGTGAAAAGAGGGAATCATAGAATTTCAATGTTTTTGTGGTCATTACTATAATAAAGATGTACAGAAAATGATGAGAAGATTGGTCTAGGGGAATTCATGAGTTGAATAGTGAAGGATATGTAAAACCTAGCAGGATAAGAGGACTGGTAGATGAGTGTTTTGACTAGAGGAAACATTTGCAAAGGCACAGATCTATGAAACACCTTCTCAAAATAAATGCATGGCATTTGAGGCAAAGAATCTCAGAGGATGAGCTTAGGGAGATAGGCATTTCCTTTTTTTTTTTTTTTTTTAAGATTTTATTTATTTATGAGAGAGAGAGAATGAGTGGGGTGAAGGGCAGAGGGAGAAGCAGGCTCCCCGCTAAGCAGGGAGCCTGACGTGGGGCTGGATCCCAGGACCCTGAGATCATGACCTGAGCCAAAGGCAGGCGCTTAACCGGCTGAGCCACCCAGGCGCCCAAGGGAGATAGGCATTTCTTGTTGATTTGGGTTATATCTTGTAAATGATGAGATTACAATGGCTATTTTAAGCAGGCCAGTGAGGGCATATAGTTTGCATTTTAAATGAATCCTGCTCCTATATTGGATGATCTATATTGATGATAGGTTTGATTTAAGCAAGACTTCAGGCAAGGAGACAATTCAGGGAGTTACTGAAAGGGACCGAGAGGCATGAAATGATGAGGGCTCAAATTGGTCCCTAGATAAACACATGTAGGCAATGAGGCTTCCAAGAGAAATATCATGACTCTAGGACTGATTCTTAGAGGTGCATGTAGAGAAAGAAATTTTGAAATAAGAGCTCAAGTTTTGAGATTATGTTAGTGAACGTGACATAAACTGAGATAAGAAATATTGATGGGGAAGATTGAAAAGCAAGATGGATACTTTGAGTTTTCGTGGCTTATGGGATAACCAATTAGGGGTACCCCAAAACAATAAGAGACATGATTCAGAAACTCTGTAGTCATGTTTATGTGGAATCATACAAATATATGAGATTGAGGACTGGAGGAATAACAAACACATTACCCACATAAAAGAAGAGTCTGCAGAGGAAAGAGCTACGGATGGCTCCACCGCTCAGTGTCCAGAGACTGAAAGAGAGAACAGCACAGGACTGTTCTCCTGATTCTAGAGTAGTACGTTTCAGAAAAGGGAAGACTTCAGCAGTTTACAATGTAGCTGCGTTATCTAGTAAACTAAGAACTGAAGAGTGTCAATAGGTTATTAGTGGTGAACGTGGGAAGTTGCAGAGTTTGAGAACATTTTGGAGAACAGTACAAGCCACATAAAAGTGAGCTGAGGTGTGGATGCAAGATAAAGGAAAAAACAGTAAGTATGTACTAAAACAAAGCTTGGCTGAAAAGGAAGAGTAACAAGAAGTAGCTCAAAACTGAAAAAGAAGTACCCCTGTTGTGTTTTTGTTGTTTTGTTCTGGTCTGCCTGGTCCTCCCTCTTCGTATCTTGTGACAAATGTTCTGATACTCTGCTCTTTTGATCATAACCAGTTTCAGATTTGAATATGAAACATTCTTAAAATCATTCCTAGGTCTTGAAGTCCTCTAGAAAAGAGTTACCCATTTGTAATTTAAGGGAACTCTTAGCCAGTAAACAAACAAAAACAAAGAACTACTTTTCATAATACGGAGGTAACAACCTAGAGGACTTTAAGATATTTAAGAAGTGGTTCAAAATATTTCACTTTGCAAAAACTTCCCCTGTACTTCCATTATTTTCACGTTAAAGCCTTTTTGACAGTTATCTCAGAAAAAATAAAAATTAAAAAATTAAAAACCACTAGAGAATACCCAAATACAGAAAGAACAATACAAAACTGAATACAAAATGAAGAGACTATTTGGGAAGCATTAAAGCCTTTTAATGCATTCAAGACAATAGTATCTGGAATTCTATGGGACTATAAATATAAGAAAATATTTATGGTATAATAACTTATCCAGTTGCATCATTTCCAGACATGTACTCTCTGCCACATGTATACATATAATTTAGTAGTTTGAGCACTTTATTTAGACCAACTTTTAAATAGGAATTCAATTTTCATTGTTCTATTCATTTTGCATCCATGATTTCAAATATGAGTACATTTAATCCTTAAAGGAAGAATCATATGATGAGCACAATAGTCTAAGAAATTATATTGTACTTTCATTTTTACTATATTTTATAAAAGCCAGTCAAAGTATGCCAAAATAAGGCCATTATGGAGAGAACATGGCTACAAAAAAAAAAAAAAAAAATGCATATGTATCTGAGCTTTGATCCAGCAAACCCACTACCTATTTTCATATTTTTGTGCTGGAAAAATTATGGATGGATCCATCACAAGTCCATTCATTGCAGCATTATTTGTAAAAGTTGACTTAAAAACAAGAGAGAAAAAAGAAACCCAAAGGTAGCTGCTAATATAAACATGGAACATTCACACTATAGAGTATATTAAGCTATAAACAGAATGAATAAAATCTCTATATACTGCCATGGAGTGATCTCCAGAATATACTGTTAAATGAAAATAGCAATGTAGAGAAAAGTATATATACTTTCCCACTGCTTATCAAAGAAAAATGGTGGAAGGTTGATTTGAATATATAAATATGCATATACACACACATACACACATACTATGAAGATATGTATAAAATGTATTTGCTTATATTTAAAAGTGGAAGGAAAAATAAACATTTTAAAATATTTACCTATGGGGGATGGGGGAGGGAACCAGGTGTATCATATCTGGATTACACCTAGATTTCTCTAAGTGTATCTTGTTTTGTAACTATGACTTTAAAACCATGGAAATATTTTGCATAATTATAAAATAAAATAAAATTTTAGAAAAGGCAATTCTTAAAAAATTTGGAGAGAGACAACGTGAAACTTTAACGACCTCTCTCAACCAGACACCATAGATAGAGATCTAGGAGAGATGACTTTAGTAAGCAGTCTCACCTTTTGCTGGTTTCCGCCAGTTTTTCCAGGACACGCTGTCTGCGGGCTCTGGAGTGCCTGCGGCGTCCCAGCAGGTCTCATCCTGCTCACCAGAAACTGTGCAAGAGGAAAAATAATTTTCCCTCTACAGTGAGTGCTTGGCTGACACCCCGTTTTCTCTCCGGCATCTTGTAAATGGATAAGATTATCTAGGTTAAAAGTTCGCCACTGTGGCCACTATAATTCAAGATTGTCTTTCCTAAATTTGACCTATTTGTTCAACCTTAAAAAACAGAAGTTTACTCACCTGATGCCTCACATTGGACCCAGTCCAGTGTAGTCGGGCCCAGTCTGTTCCCTAACTCAGTCCAAGCTCTAAACCGGACCCGGTCCCTCCCCATTCCCAGTCTTGGTTCTAAGCCAGACCCAGTCCACCCCCAGATCCACTCCGGGTTCGAAGCAGGAACCAGCCCGTCCCCAGACCCAGCCGGGGCTTTCAGTCAGACCCAGTCCGTCCCCAGACCCAGTCCGGGTTCGAAGCAGGAACCAGTCCGTCCCCGGATACAGTCCGGGCTCTAAGCCGGAACCAGCCCGTCCCCGGATACAGTCCGGGCTCTAAACCGGAACCAGCCCGTCCCCAGATCCAGTCTGGGCTCTGAGAGTAGGACCCGGTCGGGCCTATCCAGTCGGGGTTCTGAGTCGGACCTAGTCTGTTCCAGGACTCAGACCCGCTCCAAGTCATTACCAGGCTGTTCCCCGAGCCAGTCTGGACTCTCAGTTGGACCAGTCCAACTCCAGCAGGTTTCCAGAACTAGAAAAGAAAGCTGAAAGTTGAGTTCATAACAAAAGCTGCGGAGCTAGGATCTGACAGGGACTTATCCAGAGGCAGCAAGAGAGCAGTGAAGCCACGAAGAACAGCTATTTAAACCCAGTTGCTCATTGCTCCTGGGGGCTGTCGGAGGTCTCCTTTGGTTCCCTTTTCTGACACCAGGACTACGAAAAGATAAACTGAGGCATAGTAAAAGGCTTAGGAGTTTATTTGTGCAAAAATTGATTTGAATTAGGCAGCAGCCAATCCAGCAGATAGAAAAGAGCTTCAAGGAGCTGTACAAAATGAAAGATTGTTTTTTATTTAAATTCAAGTTAGTTAACATATAGTATATTATTAGTTTAAGGGGAAGAATTTAATGATTCATCACTTGCATATAACACCCAGTGCTCCTTACCTCAAGTGCCCTCCTTAATGCCCATCACCCAGTTGCCCCATCGCCCCACCACCTCCCCCTCCCACAACCCTCAGTTTGTTCCCTATAGTCAAGAGTCTCCTAGGCACACATGAAAAAATGAAAAAAGCAGGTTGATTATTGCAAGACTACTTCTGTTTCAGAAAATGGTAGGAGTCTTACCAGATTACCTTATTAGTGCTTATCAATTTCTGATTGGTTTAAGATTCCATTTCTGGGAGACCTGCAATTGTAATGAAATTTTGGTTTGGTAATGTGGGATTTAACATGTGACTCCATTTAGAGCCTGTTGTCTTGTTTTTAACAGGAGATATTAATTGTATTCCGACTAATGCAAACTATAGTCAGGAAAACTTGATGGATATTTAGTGATATTTAAGGGATATTGATATTCTTATTTTGGGTATGATAACATTGTGATTTTATTTTGGAAAAATAAGACTCTTTTCAGATACTTCTTTAAATTCAGATAAAATGGTATAATGTCTGGACTTTGTCAAAATAATGAACAAGGAGGGGTAGGTAGGGATGTATTTGAAATGACATTGGTCATGAGTTGATATTTGTGATAATATGTGTAATGAGGTAAAGGAGGGTTCATTATACTGTATTTTCTATTTTAACCTGCTTTTGAAATTTTCCAAAATAAAAGGTTCAATTTTAAAATTCAGAACAATTTTGAATTATTGAATGGAATTTCAACTTTGAGTGAATGGAACTTACCCAAATTAGAATCAATTTAATATATAACTAAACTCTATAGAAATAGGTTGGAAGAAGCATTTAAATTTTTGACAGCATTTAAGAGAAAAATACAAAGGAAATCTCACTCTTTTATAGATAGCCTGATCTAATTTATCTCTCAATTTTACTTCTAAATAAATTTAAATGATTTAATTCAAATAACGGGTTATTGATTGCATTTTTCTAAATTTTCCATCAACTTAGCAAAAGCAGTTCCTATTTACGTATAATTTTAATGGTGAATCTTAATTATCAACAGGGTAGAATGTGATTTCTTCTTTTATTTATTTATTTATTTTTAAAGATTTTATTTATTTATTTGACAGAGAGAGACACAGTGAGAGCAGGATCACAAGCAGGGGGAGTGGGAGAGGGAGAAGCAGGCTTCCTGCTGAGCAGGGAGCCCGATGCGGGGCTCGATCCCAGGACCCTGGGATCATGACCTGAGCCGAAGGCAGACGCTTAACGACTGAGCCACCCAGGCGCCCCTGATTTCTTCTTTTAATTAAGAAAGAAATATATCCTTGTGATTAGTTTCAGTTAGTTTAAAATTGTTTTAAATACATATTAAATGGGGGCGCCTGGGTGGCTCAGTCAGTTAAGCATCTGCCTTCAGCTCAGGTCATGAGCCCAGGGTTCTGGGATCGAGCCCCCATTGGGCTCCCTGCTCAGCGGGAAGCCTGCTTCTCCCTCTGCCTGCCGCTCCCCCCCGATTGTGCTCTCTCTCTCTCTCTTTCTCTCAAATAAATAAATAAAATCTTTAAAAAAAATACGTATTAAATGGAAATTTTTTACAAATTGGGAAAAACAGTACATCTTCTGTGTCCCAAAACTTATGGTGTGTTTTGTGAGTATGTATGTGTGTTATTTTGAAGATTATAACTTAAATATAAATGATATTTATATTATTTGGAGGTTTTATATCTCAGTCTCCAGAAAGGTAAAAACATAAATCTTTGCCAAATACAATTATGTAATTAAAAACCTATTTAGGTATTTTATCATATAAGTTTTCAAAATAGTTACAAAAGACAGATGTTGCTTTAGGCTAACATAAAAGTATAATATTGTCACAATTACAAATAACGTGCTGTATTGAGTATGCATAGCTAAACATATGAATTTTTTGTTTTAATTATTATTTTAAAAGTTAAGGCCTTCTTCCCTTGATAAGAAGTGGGCCAGTTCATTGCTTTCGATTATTCCTATCAATAAAAATATTTAAGTTCACATTTGTATTTTAGACATCCTCAATATATAAAACAAGAAACTGATTCCTATCAATAAAAATATTTAAGTTCACATTTGTATTTTAGACATTGCTTTCGATTAATAGGTAAAAAGCTGGTTAAAAAAAAAATAAATATATGTGACTGATATTTGCCTTTTTGCAAAATGAACTTCTATTGCAGTTGAAGCATTGAAAGTAAACTAAATGGGGCCCAAAGAGAATACAGAGTTGTTGTCTTTGGGGGAAAAAAAAAATTTGTTAGGCCCCTTGGGAATGCATCACTCAAAATGTGATTTCCAAGTAGGGGACCCAGTAATTTCTCTTGCATTGAGACATAGAACCCCCAATTTTTTAAAGATGGGGAAGGCATTTAAATAAAAGAAATAAAATGTGGGTATATTATTTAGTACTGCTTTTGAAACAAATACTTAGAAAAGACAATGAAGCAGAATGTGTTCTCAAGGAGTATACGCTTTGGTTAGCAAGTTAACAGATAAGGAAATATAGCATTAAAATAGATTATAATCTATGCTGAGAAAGCACTAATCAGAGAAAGTCACGGGAAGTGCAATTTAGGTGGGGTTTCCTGGAAGAAATAAATACCCTGTTTGAGACTTGAAGTAGCAGTAATTAGCCTTTCAAATGTGTGTGTGCCTAGTGGAGGTCAGAGGAAATGGGCTTACTTGGAATATAGAAGTGAAGATGAAGGGAAAGAAAAGGCAGTGATAAGCTCATGTGCAAGAGAGGTTTTGGATTTAAGGAAACACAAATTGTACCTGAGGCTGAAAGATGAAGTTCAAAAGGGAAAGCATAGCGTGTAGCTGTAGGGGAAGAAACCTTCTATACCACGCTCATGATTTCAGTTCTCTTAAAGACCATGAAGAATCACTGGGTTGTTTTAAGTCAGGGAATTATGTGTTAAGACTGCACTGTTTATTTGTTAAAACCACATCCAACTCAGCAAGTTTATTTTTTTTTAAGAATGCATTATGATTATAAGAGTGAAAACTTGGCCACAGTATAACAGACAGTTTAGGGATTTCAAGTCCTAGTGACCCACATTCAGTTAGTTTAAACTCCTGTGAAGTTTTTAGCACTTGAGCTCTACAAAATACTGGGAGAGATAGGAAACACGGGGGCAAATCATCTGTATGCTAGGAAACTTGTGAACATAATACCTGGAAAAAAAGATATTACAAGAACAATCACTTAACTTACAATCAATGTAGGTCTTTGAAGAGATCCTTTCTCCTTTTTATTAGATGTCTCTGAACTAGAAGTTTTTTACTTCATTTTCCATTGTGAGCTTCCCACCCATGTTCCCACAATTGATATCATCTTCTTCCCTAATTTAACCTTTTTGCAATGTAACATTTTCATACCCTCTTCTTATGCTGTCCCATCAACAAATTTTTCCCTTCATGTCATGAGTAACTAAATGAATGTGTTTGCACGTGTGTGTGCACAGACACACAATATACAAACAAATGAAATCAAAAAATACTCTCTTTCCACTTAGTGCCAAATTTCCCATAGTTATGCTTTACATTTTCACCCCCATTGTTCATTACAGAGGACATAATGAAAAATTGTACCTTTACCTTTCTGTCACATACGATGCTCACATTTGCATATGTGAAATCACCTATGACTTTTTCATTTGCCTCTCATGCAATTGATTACATATGGAATATACCTTCAGAGCTAATCTCTTATGATAGACTCTCATAGCTTTTGTAAGGAATTTATCAGGGTCACTCCTATAATTTCTCAGGGTGTCAGAGAGGAACCTTGGTGAGAATACGTGGTTCCAGAATAAATGAATCACCTAAGTGATTACTTAAAGAAAATATGCGTGAGGACTCCTCCTGGGCATTTTGGCCAATGAAAAGAAAGAGGAACCTACCTTTCAGGATAAAAGTACTTGCTAGATAGATGATCATTGAAATTGTTTTGTGAGAAATAATTGAATGTGATCATATGGCACTTTTGTTTGGAATACAAGAGGGTGTGTGTATATGTGTGCGTAGTCTCTATTCACATTAAACATCTTTTCTCCCTCTTCTCTTCCTTCTTCTGCTCCCAGTCACTCTTACAGTTTCTGAATTCTCTGAAGCTTCTTTCTTTGTCCTTGAAGTCAATCAATTCCCTTAGTCCATTATGTTTTCTTATTGTTTAAATAAGATTTTCTTAGAGATTAGAGGAAAGGTTTTGGAGCTATGATGATAAGATTTTATCCAGCTCCCCCAGCTTCTTAAAACTTGCCCTTCAAATCACCCAAATTTCCCAAGGGAATTAAAGAATAGGAATGCAGAAAATTTTGGAAACAAGGTACCTCTTCATTAATATGATAGCCAGCATCCAATAATAACCTGCAATGCAATGTTCTTTGATAACACATGAATTGCTGGTGCATTTGTTTTGGTTTAAGGTTTAAGTGGACTCCTAAACTATCTTCCTTCCCTCTTCAATCATCACCAGCCCAAATTTCATTTCAAGAGATTAGGAGATTATATTTGCCTTTGCTAATCTTTCCAAAAATTGAAGATGTTCTTAGCCCTGTGCTACTGCTAATGTTGACCTGTCCCATATCTCTGTCTCAGTAGGTTCAGTGAGAATACATGACCTCTGCCATATAACTTCCTTCTTAAATCTTGCTGGGTTTTGTTTTTAGTTTTGGTTTTTTAATTCACTAAGCCTTGGGTAATTTCCATTGTGGTTGTTTCATCAGGAACTAAATTCAAGTCTCTAGGAGAAAACCAGTAACAGGCATGTGTGAAGAGAGAAGATTCTATCCTAAATTATCCTTCCCAGTAGATGCTTTAGAGAAGAAGGCAAATATGGACCGAGGCCTTGACACCAGGTCCAACCAATGCAGAAGAGATGCATACACTGCTTTGCTTGCTTATTGCGAAGTCGGCAGTGCACAGCTATTGTTTTTGAGCTGCAGTAAGATTGCTGGTTAGAGAAGAGTCACCACTATAATCAGTCACTTCACCAACTCCTATTTGACTGAAGAAGAGTAGGGACAAACATAGATACATGGGGAGATGAGGAATGAAGTCTACTACCTCTAGATGCTTCACATGCTTGTGTTATATGAGAAGGTATATATATAATCAGGTTGATGAAATTGCCATTTTGGTAAGTCAAGTAATATTGAATATTGGCATTTTCATGTAATTCAATCTCAAGTGATCACAAGTTGGTTCTCTTTGTAAGAAGGAATAATGAAATGTGAGAATGAGTAGGAAGCTCCCCAGAGAGACTCCACCTGGTTGGAAGATATAACCCACTGTGCCTAGAAGCTAGGGATTTAGCCTATATTCTTGATAGGGACCAGAAAGTGATCTACTGGCTATGTGTTTATAAAATTTAAAAACTTTTTTGATGGCAGGACACAATGCAGTGACACTCAGATGAAAGGCAGAAGTGTTTGTTACTTGTAGCCCTGAAAGAAAGCTGCAGCATAGAGTCACAAAGGGAGTTGCACCTGGGGACAGGATAACAGCAAGCTGGAGCTCTAGATATTAGTATATGTATGGCAAGAAGGGTGGGATTAACTATGTTTTGTGGGCTCTCTGTGGATTGGCCAATTTGAATAATTTTGCATGTTCAAGATGAGGGGATAGGGGAGTGCCTCTAGTTTTCTGGTACCTAGCCCTGAGGCAATTAGGGCCTGTGCATAGTGGCGCAAAGTGTGAGAGCCACATTAGGGAAGGGTTCAGTGCTCATTTAGCTGCTCAAGAATGGAAACTTGCCTCTACTCAGGGCCCAAAATTGAGTCAAAACAGCATTAAAACAAACTATATTACACTATGGAAGCAGACAAACACATGGTAACAGAGAGGTCTAAATACATAGTTTTAAATTACACCAAAAGAGATACATGGTTTTGTTGAGTAAAGATGCAGTACGTATCAAAACTAGATAAGGATAGAGGTAAGTGAAGCCTTGTTGGAGAAGTTAATTCCACTCTTGAGTCTTAAAACATGAGAAATTGCTCGGACAGAAAAGAAAACAGCAGGTGGTGGGGGAGAGCACTACTGTCAAAGAGAAGAGTATGAATTTAGACCAAATGCTGGAAAGAACAATTGGGTATTTTAGTATTTGTATTACAAAAAGTGAGATTCCACTGGGATATGTTTGAAATTCGACAACTACCTGTACCTCCCGTACTCCTCTCTACCCACCACACTTCACTTTACAGAGGCCTGAGTAGCTAAATCTCTGTAACTTTAGAGGACAGGAGGTCAGAGGGGGCTTGCTTTGGCATTTTCTAATGGGCTGCTTGCACTTACTGAGTTCACGGAGGCCGTACACAGGAGAAAATTTCATAAAGTTAGGAAATAACAGGAAAATATCTTTCTTGACAGATTTTTAAGAGTTAGAAACCGTGTTTGATTGAGGATTAACAGTTGGTCAGCCATCATTTGTTCACCCTATTGATAGTTATATTTTCTCACTCATCTCTATTATTCAAGCAAAACAACAATTTCTTAATAATTATAATAATTTACACAAGCCCTAGGCTGATTTATAATCCTTTTAATGCTATATAATGCTATATAAGGACATAAGAGTGTCCTTACATAACAACCACCACCTTCCCACATCCAAGTTGGCATTCTCTTCAAATATGTCACTTAGAATTGGCATGACTAATACTAGATATGTTACATGCATGCTCCTTAAGTGATAGGACAATGACACTGGATTCTACATTCCCTCAAATTTAGCACTAAAAGTTTTTCCCCCCCAAATTTTCTGAGTCATTTATTTTTAGATTGCATTGCAATCTGAGATCTTCAGCATGTAGAATAACGTACTCATGGCCACACTTAAAGGTAATTCTCTTTGTTAAAAGTTCAAGTGTAGGGTGCCTGGGTGGCTCAGTCGGTTAAGCGTCTGCCTTTCGGTTCAGGTCATGATCCCAGGGTCCTGGGATGGAGCCCCACATTGGGCTCCCTGCTCGGCGGGAAGCCTGCTTCTCCCTCTCCCACTCCCCCTGCAAAAAAGTTGAAGTGTAGGTAGTCTTAGAGTCTTACTCTTGTAATTACCTCTACCTGAAACACACTGCTGTCAGTTATCCAAGAGGACAGAGGATACCTCTCTTACTTCCTTTATGTCCTACCTTAATGCTGGGGCTTCCCTCATAATTCTGTCTAAAATAGCACCTTATGGGACGCCTGGGTGGCTCAGTTGGTTAAGCATCTGACTCTTGATTTAAGCTCAGATCATGATCTCAGGGTCATGAGATCAAGCCCCATGTCGAGCCCCCCCCATTGGGCTCCATGCTCAGTGGAGAGTCTGCTTCTCTCCACCCTCTGCCCCTCCTCCGCTCATGTGCATGCTCACCTTCTCTCTAAAATAAACAAATCTTTAAAACATAAATAAAATAAATAAAATAAATAAAATAAAACAGCACCTTATCTCTCTCCCCAATCACCTTTCACTCTTTACTCTCTTACCCTGCTCTATTTTTCTTCAGAAATGTGTTGCTTCAAAATTATTAAACTACTTATCAACTCATTCAAATACAAGGTAATCCAATACAACTTATTTGTTAATTCACATAAAATCTTTGACTTAAAATAATTGTTTAATCTTTCATTAAAAACTAAAAAGTTATTTTTAATCAACCCTGTAACTGCCACATACAGAATCACCTTATAAATGTCACTGAGTACCCTTGTTACATATGTAGTAGCAGTTTAAATGTTACACAAGCCTCAAATAATGTACAGATTTTCCATGTCTCCATATAAATGTCATTATTTGAAATAGATACTGGGTATATTTTTGAAATGTTATCTCATTAATCATCATTGTTTTACAAAATGATGGTAGTAAAAATACAGTTCACAATAATGTAAATGTGCAAAATGATTTTAATTAGAAGACAATATCGTGTGTGGTTCTATAAATCGACTTTTATGCTTTCATTGGTTCCTTTAGTCAGTGCGTGGAAGGGCAAGAAATGATCCCAAAGTGGCAGGAGATGAGAAACAGGATTTTACTTATGGAGTGAAATTCTAAATTCCACACAGTATATGTTATACACAAGGCCAGAGATATCATTATATGAAGATAGACTCACTAGCAAGCAAAAAGAACATGATGGCGAGTGGATTAAAAAATTACCATTGCTAAAGGGAAAATGCGCGCAGGTTGTGCGAGAAACTCATGTGAGAAAAAAAAGAGAGGAGCACTGACAGCAGCCATCCATCATCATACCAGGAAGAGATTGCCCTGAGTCAAAAGTTCGGCCCCTCTTTGGAATGGGCAAATGAATCTATTGAGAAAATGGGTACATCTGTCCATTTTAGCCTGTGGGCATAAAATATTCAAATCATGTAAGTACCCCTCTGTCCTTTTCCCACCTCTCAGACACCAGTTCCTATTCTCTTGTCAACCAGCAATCTTCTGATAATGGACTCCTCATGTAGCTTGCCTAAAGGAAATGTGCCATGACAGTTATATTTCTATCATAAGAAAATAAATTTGCATTGTAGCTTATATATGTCGCTTTTGATTTTAATCAACGTGAAGCGGCCTTCTCAAGTTTGATGAACTTGATACTATTGAACTTAACAAGAATTTGTCCTAATAATGCAGAAGACCAGGTCACCATATCCTACACCATGATTAAATAAGCATCTTACATTGTCCCTTTGCAATCAATGTCTCTCTTTGACGAATTAGGAACTTGTTTACAACATCTTCCAGATCAAATCTATAAACTGTATCATACTATACCACAAATAATTGTAAACTTCCAAGAAAGTATATTTTCTAATTTTGTAAAATCCTGATAAATTTCCTAGGTGTCATTGCATTATAGACTATGTTGCAGATTGTTCTGTAATGTATCTCTTTTGCCTTCCTAGAGAGTTAGCTTTTTCTTTCTTTATTATATGCATAAAGGAGGATTTTTTAAGTCTGTATAGATGTAAAGAAATTTACACATTTTCTCTAATTCCTTCTTAATAGAACTCTATCTTTTATGATTCTAAGATATCATCTGGGAATTGTATTTCTATTATTTCTTTTAAGGTTTTCCTTCAAGCACCTGCATCCCAGGAGGGCATACACATGAGAAGTCTCCAGGTCTCACATAATTGTCTCTGAATAACCCCTGAATTAGTTCTTAATCAAAAGCAGGAATTTTTCCATGTAAAAGGTCAACCCTATTAAATAAAGACTGAATTTTGTAGTATCTTGACTCTAGTCCTAGTTCACATGGTAATGACTATTTCTGCTCTTCCCTAGGAGTTTTAAATCCTTCAGCCAAGAGATAGTAGACAAATGTTTAAATAAGCCTTTAATGCATGTAGGCTTGTATCCCAGGATTCTCGTTTCCTACTCCACCTCCAACTAATCCAATGATTAAATATGTAAAGAGAAAAAAATAATTGAGTAATAAAATTAACACTTTATACATTTGGAGTGATGTGAGTCATTTGTTTATATATTTATTCTATAAGCACTATGTTTAGTGCTGGACACTGACCAATCAGATTGCAAACTGGAAGAGGTAGAATCTATACACATAGAACATGGCACATAGACGTAGGTGTTTGCCTTAAGAGAATCGTTTGATTTAAATTCAGTTGAAACAGTGTTTAAATGAATATTTCTGTCATGATAAAAACATACTAGATTAAAAACTGCAAAGTACTAGGATAAAAGATTGAAGATTACACAACTCAATATAGAACTGATACATGCTATTTTAAAAACATAAATGCATCCTGATCACAATTCCAATATGTTAAAGAGGGTTTTATCCCCCTCACACCACTAGGCAATGCTCTGACAGCAGCTGGGTGTCTAAGAATTCAACTCGATTCTGACACTATCTACTTGGCATCAGATTCCACAGTTTAAGGGTTCAATCCCACAAGACTGCCCCCAACCCCCACTTCAAGTGCCAATTGCAAGTGCAGGTTGTCACCTGTACTTCTCACCAGCTGGCTCTAAATCTAGGCTCCCACAGCCTCCTCCTTAGGTTCCATTAATTTGCTAAAGAGACTCACAGAACTCAGGGAAACACTTTACTTACTAGTAATGACCTCATTGGTTTATTATGAAAGGATATAACTCAGAAGTAGCCAGAAAGAAGAGATGCTTAGGGTAAGATATGGGGAAAGGGCATGGAGCTTCCCTGCCCTCTCCAGGTGCACCACTATCCCCGCATCTCCACCTGTTCACCAACCCAGAAGCTCTCTGAACCCTGTAATTTTGAGCTTTTATGGAGGCTTTATTAAATAGGCATAATTGATTAACTCATTGGCCATCGGTGATTGATTCAGCCTATAGCGTCTCTCCTCTCCCTGGAAATCAGGGGGTGAGACTAGAAGTTCCAACCTTTTATTCATGGTTGGTTTCCCTGGCAACGAGCCCCCATCCTTAGGTGCTTTCCAAAAGCCACCTCATTAACAGAAACCTAGTTGTCATGGCAAAGGGCTTGTTACGAATAACAAGATGTCCATTTTACCTCTATGGTTCCAAAGCTATTTTAGGAACTGGAGACAAGAGACCAAATATTATAACAAAAGATGCTCCCATCGCTCCTATCACTCAGGAAATTCCAAAAGTTTGAGGAACCATGGATGAAGACCAAGTATATATGAGAGATATATTTTGGTCATTTGAATGGCCAAATAAATATATCTTATAAATCACAATATCGCAAAACATATACTAACTTTGATGACAGAACTGGAAAGAATAACTTCATCTCCCTTACAAGGGGTGATGGTGAAAGGAAATGGAATTTGAAATAATTTTGATTGTCTGAATTTGATTAAATGTCTTGAATACAAGCCATCCACAGGTAACACCCTAAATGCAAAAAAGGCAATGAAGAAGGCTGATTTTAAGAAGTATTCAGATGAGTCAGAGCACAAAAGGAGAGGCTAGAGTCCCACAGGCCGTGAAAGACAAGAGTTTCTAGAAGAAAGTTGGACCGCCCTTATCAAACACTCAAAAAGGTGGCAGAGCAATTGGACTGAAAAAAGGTCAATAAGGTTTTGGTTCCCAGTGATGAAAACTGTTTCTCAAAGAGGTCAGGGCTCCCTTTGTCTCATGGTTCCATCTTCTTTCAGTTGACTACATTATCAGGCAAGTAGAAAAGAAACTAAGACAGTAATAGGGGGTCCCATAAAGACACAACAAAATCAAGAGAAGAGAAATAAATAACACCTTACCCAGAAGTGCTCTCTCCAGAGAATGTTTCCTCCCAATTCATTGGCCTATGGATAAACAAAGCATTTGCAAAGAGGACCGGGCCACCTCTAGGTTAGATAAATGTAGCTTCTCCCCTGATGCTGAAGATTCTACTAGCTTTCCCTGAATCAGATGGCTGTGAGGCAGGGGAGAGTACCTGATTACAACTAGGGTTATTTTAGGAAGGAAGATATAGAAAGAATGAACACTCAGTAGACAAGTCTATTGTCTGGATCACAGCATCTCACACTTTAATGTGCACATGAACCACCTAAAGATCTTGAGAAGTGTGGACTTCTCAGTAGAGTCTGTAGGGGACCCTAAATCTTGCAGTTCTAAAAATTCCCAGGTGATGCCAGTATTTCTGGCTTGACAACAATCTGAGTAAGAAGGTGTGAGAACAGTCACTGTGCACTTTCTCTGAATTTGGCCTTCACCAGTACTTGAAAAAACTAAAGTAATCATAGTCTGTCTTCTCAAGGGGATCTAGACTAATGAGGGACCTATAGTCTAGTGATAGTCTAGATTTCTAGCATGAAAATAAAAACATATGAAGATACCATTAAAATCCTGATATTAGAAATATGAGTACATATAAATGTACTTCATTAATAAAGTAAGTTACTATTTAACCCTTATGGATTACATGCTAATTCCAATCACCCTGCAAAAAATCTTTTAAAGCATTAACTCATTTATTCCTATTGTTAATTTATGTGATATGGAGGTAAGCCCTATATTTTCTCACTATATCTTTGGGTATGGAGGTATAAAAAGCACTTCTTTTAGTTTATCATTTTTAGCCTGTCTGCTCACCAAATTACTTGAATTTGCTTATGAAATTATTTCTGATTTCCCT
Source organism: Phoca vitulina (assembly GCF_004348235.1). Classification (NCBI taxonomy): domain Eukaryota; kingdom Metazoa; phylum Chordata; class Mammalia; order Carnivora; family Phocidae; genus Phoca; species Phoca vitulina. The sequence continues at coordinate 70,484,647 of NW_022589707.1, read as the reverse complement.
GGATATTTTGTAACAAGCATGCACTCAATTATAATAAGAAATTAATAGGTCTACATGTTCACAGAGAGAATTCTTTAAGACTTCACAATGTAAGAATGGTTATTGTATTAGTCTGGGTCCTCTGAGAAGCAGACACCAAATCAGGATTACATGAGAAAGAACTCTCATGGGAGAAGGCCCTAGAGGAGTGCAGAGTCACTAGGCCATGATACAAGTCTGGCTGCTGGAAAAGAGAGCGGAAAAGAAGTGAGTGAGGGAGTGAGTTAGTGTGGTGGCATCTCAGACTGCTGTGCAGTTCTAAGAAAAGTTAGGCCAGGCAGTCTGTGCGTCCTTAAACCAAAATTACTCCTCAGAGGACTCCTGCATCTCCCCGGAACGTGCTTGCCTCAGTACGCCTGCCATGCTGAATCATGGCAGGGAGCGCTGTAAGGGGAGACCACGGGCACGAGCAACAGTGTGAATTTCAGAGTGCAATTTCTAGGCCCTCGGACACTTAAGCTCCCTAAGTGTCTTGAGCAGCTGGAGACCTGAGAGGCACATTCTCATGGCCACCACGGTTATATCAACCAGACAGTGTCCTCTGCAAAGCCAGGAGAGCCACGCCAAATTCCATACATTTAAATTTGTTCCATTCCGCCATAAGCATGAAATGACAATTAATCTACAGATGCTGTCAGCATATGCTTCCTGACATTTTGAAAACAATTCCAATTCATCTTATTACCGGCATAAGCAAAATATTAGAATTAAAATCCCAGTGTGCATGACCCTTCTGGAGGCTTTGCAGAAGTCCCAGTGTTTTGAATAGTAAAACTGGACATGCTGAAGAACACATTTCAGTACGTTCCAGGAAAGCCCTGACATGCAAATTGATCACTACAGCTACTTATTACTGAACTTTGTTACTTACCTAGCACGTTAAGAAGAGACAGAGAAAAGGGAACACGTTGAAAATCATATCTAGAAGGCTCTCAAAGTGTTGCATGACACACAACACAGACCAAGTACTCGGGACTATAAAACTTATAGATGAAATCTCAAAAGTGAAACAACACAGACCTATTTTACGGTTTCAGTATCAGTTTCTTCTGTTTCTTTACTTACTACTTTCCTTTTATAAGAATTTTTATATTAAAGTGTGAATTCAGGATCACCAAAAAATGTTGGTCTCTTGAACTTTCAGTCCCTATTGTGATTTCAGGGGTGTGCTCATCCAAGAAAAGAGTGAGCTTGATGCTCAACTGTTATAAAATGGCAGTGCTTCTCCATGGGAGAAGAGGTTAACTAATTTAGCAAAGCATCAAGACTTGGCTTTAAACTACTGCAACTGTCAAGTTCTGAGAAAAAAACAACAGCTGCCTAGTGCCCTACATTCAGGAATGGGGTTGTTCTGCAATCAAGACTTCTGGCCAACCACAAGTCAGAAACAATTTTTCAAATAGTGACTAGTTTTGAAAATGTATTCTGCAGTAGCAAATCAAAAAATAAATTTTATTTGTGCATTAATGCGGAACAAACTTTTGGTTTGTCATCATGCAAGTATTACAAAACTAATCAGTTCCACAAAAAAATGGGGTACACACTGGTATGGTCAATTTCTTTGCATGGTATTTCAGCTGCATAGTATTTCTAGATATGTATGGTATGATAAATCTGAATAAATAAACAAAATGTCATTATTCCTACTTGAAATAAAGACTTGTAATTCTATAAGAAAAGATTATTTTTATCTGCTTGCAAAATGTCTACATAATGCTTTCTGATGATTAAGAGATTTAATAAAGACCTTATTGTTTCATATCATAATTGAATAAAGCCAACTAAAAAAGTTAATGGAAAAGATACCAAGTCTTGGAGAGATTTTTTTAAAAAATAGCTTAAAAATTGAATTTAGTTTGTTAAAATTCACAAACAAAACATATTACAAAGCTTTGAGAAAAAATAATATTTCAGAATTTAATAGAATTCTCACTATATCTTTGGGTATGGAGGTATAAAAAGCACTTGCTTCAGAAACCACAAAATGCTATAGAAATGTAAGCTACCGTTAATAACTGGTGTATTTCCAAAATTATTAACACAAATATAATATACCAGAACATCAGGGTAAATTGAAATATTGCTCTTAGGAACTTGAAAACCTCTCACAATTGCTATTAAAAGGAAAATTGAGGTGCTAGAGAATATAATATTTTAGAAAAGTGCTTATAAATATTAAAAGAAGCATGTGCAGTAGCTTTCTTTGTCATAAATTAAAAGAGCAATCTCATACGTTTTTCAGTTTACCTTATTGCTCCTACTTAGATTCAGAGCAATTTTTAGAAAAAAATTAAAAGGGATGCTTAATGGCTGATACTTCTCTATGACAAAGGCAATTGAATTTTAAAACTTCCTCAGATAAAAGTGGCATAAGAGATTACTCTTTTTAAAAACCTTTTGTTGAGGGTCTCTAAGACAAGGACCAACTTGAACTTTCTTGTAAAAGTTCTTGAAAAAGATGGTAAGCAGAAGCAGTGCTCAGGCAGAAGTATGACTGAAAGCTCATCCTTTCCCCCTCACTTCTAAGGAAAATAAGAAACAGGTTTGCAGAAGAAAATAGCATACAGCTCCCTTGAAGGCCAATTTTCATTCCAATTTTACTAGATCTTAGCTACAGTCTGCAAAATCTACTTCTGATATTTTATGCTAAGCACATCTGTTATTAGTAGCTGGAAGACAAGCATGCTCATTTTTTAGAAGTCTGTATAAATGGAAAAGAGTGATATTATGCAAAGGCTTTTATAAGTATCACTTAGAATCAAATCAACGCTGTTAGTCCACGTAAGCATATTCAAGAAGAGTTTTTCTCTGATCCTCGAAACAGATTTCTACAAATTATTTCACTTTGAGACATGTGAATCCTTCTTGTAGATTAAAAACAGAACACCCCACAGAAGGCCACTTTCCAATAATCAGGTACTTAAACACTGTAACAAATACGTAAATAATTAGATCAACCAAAATCATTAAGGAAGCAGATTCTTATTCTTAGATTTCATTACTTGTGACTGTGTTTAACAAAGAGGGGTACTGAAATATAACTAAAAAAAAAAAGTGACATTACATGCTATATATATTATATAGAACCTACTCAGAAAAGTACGAACTTTTCTTTGTAAAGTCAAATAAAATTGAGGGTATGTGTGCGTGCGTGCGTGTGTGTGTGTGTGTGTGTGTGTGTGAAAGAGAGAGACTGAGTTACCATTCAAAATATTTGTCAGCACCAGATCATTAGAGGAAGGCCAAGTAGGCTTTCCATATCCAACAGATAGGCTTTCCATATCCAACTTTATAAAGTGCCTTTTAAGTTTAGAACCAAAGAATGACAAGGAGCCAGATACATGAAAGGAATAAGGTATTGTGAAGACAATTATACCAGGCAGAGAAAACAGCTCTTGCAAAGGCCCAAAAGCAGGAAAGTGGTTGCACTTTCAGGTTTGAGGAAATGAATGAATGGCAATATGGCTAGGAAGTGGTTTCCAAAATTGACTCTGACCCACAGTAAGAAACTGATTTTATATTGCCATCTAGTACACACCCAGACACAGACACACATACACATATGTAACCTAAGAGTTTTATGAAACATTTTTCCTTCCTACATGTTATAAACTTTGATCTCTGTTTCAATTATAGTAGCCCCCCCCAATCCTGGGGGGATACATTCCAAGACCCCCAGTGGATGTCTGAAACTACACATAGTACCGAACCTTAATATATACTATGTTTTTTCATATACATTCATTCTTATAATAAAGTTTAATTTTATTTGTAAATTAGTCACAGTAAGAGACTAACAGCAGTAACTAATAACAAAATGAAACAATTATAATATGCTTAAATAAAAGTTATGTGAATGTGATCTTTCTCAAAGTTTCTTTCTCAAAATATTACTGTACTGTACTCACCCTTCTTGTGATGACATCAGATGATAAAATGCCAACATGATGAGATAAAGTGAGGTAAATGACATGTCATTGTGATGTAGACTGAGGCTACCGCTGACCTTCTGACAATATGACAGAAGGAAGATCATCTGCTTCTGGACGGTGAGTGACCACTGGTAACCAAAACCACGGGTAACTAAAACTGCAAAAATCAAAACCACCAATAAGGGGGGACTACTGTACTTTCTTTTCTCTCTCTCTCTCTTTTAATGCAGGTAGAGACCATAAGTTGATTTGACAATATGCCAATGGGTCACCCTGCAGTTTGTCAAACAAGGGGTAGAGAAGAGTGTGGTAGAGACTGGTATAGGATGATGATGGCAGCCAAGGTAGGCAGGTCCCAGAATGAGTCAGGTTTGTAGTCCAGTAAAAAGGATTTGCTTTATGGGTTAAATTAGGGTGACAGATTTAGTGAGTCTGTCAAATGCAGATATATTACAACTAAATATGCAGATTGGAATTTCAGGTAAACAACAAATAACTTTTATTATAAAATATCTCATCCAGTACACATACTACAATAATACAATACTTCTACTTACCATGTAGCACTTATCCTATATTTTATCTGGCAACCCTAGTTTAAGGGTGATGGGAAGCCATTAAAAGATTTTGAACCACAGTGATAAATGGAAAGATAAATGACCTGAAAGTCTAGTTGCCATGGGAAGAATTTGCTAGAAGTCAGAAGGGCAGCTACAGGACAGAGTACTGCAACCTGTACGGAGGGGAAGCGGAGAGAGGATATTGGTTTCGTGTAATTTAGGACAATGAATTTCAGCAATATGCCACGTCTCAGAGCAGAGGAGGATTAATTGGACTAAGTCAACCTATCATATACTAATATATTTATTATACATACTTTATGTTGTAATTTTATTTCTCAAGATAACATCAGTTAAAATGTTATCCAGATAATGAACACAAATCTCTGCAACTCTTCTTTGTGAAGAACATCCTTTTTTCTTTTCTTTCTTTCTTTCTTTCATGTTTTTAATCTCTCCTGGCCCCACTGAGTGGAACCTCAGCATGTTTCCCAAGTCCCTGGGTCTGAAAGTTCGGAGGTTTGGGTATGGCTTCAATACCAAAGAGGAAAATGGACCCAGGCTGCTCATCACCACAGACCTTCATGGCACAGCCTGTGCTGTTGCCTCAGGGGATAACACTTGAGGTTTGGGGGGAAACTTTAGAATGGAATTTTTCATGTGGTAACATGTTTTCACATGTAAATCATATAGTGGTGTCTTAATTTAAGTGCCTTTTGTTTAAATATTTTTATAAAATACTCACAAAAGCTTATTTGATGTCACGGCTTCTTAGAGGATAGTAAGGCTAATTATAGTTCCGTAATTACCCCAGTAAGTCAACTTGTCATTTAAAAATTTACTTTATCTTTGCATTTTTTCATAATTATTTTAAAAAATAATTTCTCAGACTCATAGTCTTAGAGCAGTGATAGCCCTATATCTTTACTGACTGAACATATTAGTTTAAAAATGTAATGTTGTTTCAATATCCCTTCAACTAGATTTTGGAAACCTACCTCATTCTAATTTAGTGAGACTTAGTCACATTGCATAATTGTTCATGAAATCACTAGGAGTCTCAGCATCCCTTAAAAGGGTGTAGGTAAAGCACTTAAGCCCTACGAAATAAGTTAAAGAAAATCTTTTGTTCTTTAGAAGTTAACTAACATCAGCTTAAATAGCACAGGACAATCCCTGTGGCCAACACAAAGGTTACATGGAGGAAAGCTTATTTGAATATCAAAATTAATTCTAATAAAATCCACTCTGAATAAATTGTAATCCTAAATGATAATCCTATATGCAAAAGAGTCCCAAGTAACATAGTAGATGACTGCTTTTGATCTTGGCCTTTTATAGGAATACCGTAAATGTATTATATATAGAAGTTCAGTTGAGTCACAAGCTATTTCCATATGTTTATTATGCTTTAATAGACATAGTTATAATAGGATTTTCCACATTAAATTGAAGCCACCTTTCGTTTTACTAAGCATTTGGAAGAATTTAGATTTCTTTAGAATTAGAGCAATTACAATCTACATACCTCCTCTCTCCCAGCAATTTTCTTTTTAAAGTGAATCCAATTATACCTTTTTCTTTCCCTAATATTAACAAACCCTCATACTAATCAATAACAAAAGGGTTTTTCATTATTCAAAGCTGTAGGAAGTTGTAACCTGTGATGAAGATTGTATTTCCAATTGTTTAAACCAATTCCTCATTATAAGTCAATTCAAGGATCTCTAAAATCATGTCAGATGACCTAAAAAATACACAGGTCTCATTCTTCAAAGGCATTAAGAACACCCTGCAGTGTGATATAATTCAGTTTATTCCAATAGAAATTATCTTATTTTCATAATCTGAAGATACCAGAATTATTTTTATTCATGTATTGATGTATTTTAAATTTGTTTTTAGATCTGAATCTTTTAAACCAATTCATAATCAACATATGATTTTAGTTTCTGATGTATAAAATAGCTGTAATAACAATAATGGGATTAACAAGACTGCTTTAGTAAATCACAAAATTAAAACAAAATTAGAAGTTTTAATTTCAGTGGATCATAGATTAACACAACTGTTTACTCACTCATTCACTGTTTTAATCCCTATAGCCCATCTAGGAAGAAGCTTTATTGCTAACCTACTACTTTAAAAAACCTTGCAGCCTTGGTTAATGTGGTAGAAAACCGACCTGTGGCTTTGATATTTCCTTTCCATTCACTTTTCTACAATATAAAAAAGAGCATTTAAAGATCAGTAGAAAGTTTCCTCAATTTTTCTTCAGAAGTCTGCATGGGAAAAATATGGTAAGCCATCTTAGTTTTTTTGAGTAAAATGAACCTCATGTGTAACTTTCAGGAAAGTTTTTTTATGTGTAATAAAAATATAATATGATGCCTCCCTCACATATATGCCATTATGCATTACATGATATAATTTAATATGTGATGGCTTTCATTATATGTAATACTTAATAAGTTAATATATTGATTAATGAAGTATCCAAAGCCTTCCAGTTAAGCATGCCAGGGATTCTCAAATACTGCCCCTTTAGACAATAGAGTTTCACCTCCTGAAATCTACAAACAATAGCAATACTATAAAGCCTATAGAGATATATTAGCAACCTTATAGCACAGTTGATGAAGATTTAGCTACAGGGTGTTCATGTTAATATTTATAATGTGAAACCATTGAAAGAAAATCTAAATGGTCCACAAATAGAAATTACAGCACAATGAAATAAGACATGAAAAGAAGTTTAAAACACAACTACAAAACAGTATTTATGAAATGAGGACATTTAGAGGACAAAAAGCGTATACGTCTCTGTCTAAAAAGATGAAGACAATAATGTTAAAAACTGATGATCTCTGAGTAAATTATGAGCCATTTACTTTTTTATTTTGTATTTCCTAGCTGTATTTCTATGCTGGTTATATATTAGTCAAGTTTTTAAAAAGTCAATATAAGGGACTTTTGCAAAAAGTGGTTTTGTAGATATAAAATACTGCCTGGGCCAATAAAATATTGCCAAGGTATATTAAATGTCATGTCTTCATAAACCTAGCACCTGAACATGTATGCTCCTTTCTTTCCCTAGGAAAATATAAATTAATGTTTCTGTACATATATCCTATCTTCTGCTTAGAACATCATATTCATTAATATGAGTCCTTCAGTGTTGTTAATTTTCCTACCTTATTCATTACAATGTGATGAATTTATAAGGTGGCCATTCCTCAAATCTCAATTTTAATGAAAAAAGTTGAAAACAGTACTATACTAATCATGTTTGGCTTAAATAAAGAAATTAAGCTTATTTTAAAAGTACTAAATGTAATTTTCCCATCAAAAAACTGTTATATAATTAGTTACTTGTGCATAAATTTTCTCATGACATTTAGCACTATTAATATGCAATACATTTAAATCAAAAAGTATGTTTTAGTAAAAAATATTTTAAAGTAATTTTCAGAAAATTTTGATTTCAATCCTAATTTTCAAATAAAAAGATGAATTTTTCTGGGTAAGTAAACTTCACCTTTCTAAGAATTAGTTCCTTTACCTGAAAAAAGAGATCTCATACATTTATAAAACTATTTGCTATAAGAATATCAGTTTTCTTCATCCACTAATTACTTTAAATTTTTCATATTAGTTTTAATGTGCTTTCTGCTATAATTGGGTGGCTTAGTTTTTATAGCTGCTCTCAGTTAAGTCATATATTTCTATTCCTCCTCTATTTGACAACTAGATTATTTCATTAACTCACAATTTTTAAATTTATTTTTATTTTTTAAAATTGATTTATTTTTACCTAACTTCTTTTACTACCCTATGTTTCATTTGGTATTGGTTTTTTTTTTTTTCTACCAATCCTTTTAAAATAGCTTAGTTTCTCCAGAACTCAGAAATGTTCTATCACATACACTGTTACAGAGAACTAGGAAATGTAGCTCTTCATGAATTACTTCAACTCTCAAGAGGTGAGCACTGCCTCTGCCTATGATCTGCCTCCAGAACAGTATTTCTTTTCTCAAATCAACCAAAAGGGATCAAAACTGAAAACATTAAAGTTAATTCCAATATTTATATTATTTGTTTTCCTAAAAAAAAAATAGAATTTAATTTTACTAATATGTCCATATTTCTACTTTATAATACATTTGCTAATTTTAGTAATAACCGAGATTCTCTAATAGCAACAGACACAATAGGTGAGCATAGTTTATTTTATTTTCCACTGCATACAGCCATCAAAAAAAAATGAAATCTTGCCATTTGCAATGACGTGGATGGAACTGGAGGGTATTATGCTGAGCAAAATAAGTCAATCAGAGAAAGACATGTATCATATGATCTCACTGATATGAGGAATTCTTAATCTCAGGAAACAAACTGAAGGTTGCTGGAGTGGTAGGGGTGGAAGGGATGGGGTGGCTGGGTGATAGACATACTAACTTTTAAAAGTATTATTTGTGGGCTTAAAAATGTGCGGACATCTTTGTTTCAAAACAAAATCAATTTAGATCTTAAGATATTAAATTCTGAAGTTAAGCTGTCAAGTCTGTATCTTAAGAACAGCAAAATCGAGTTTATATGACTTAAGACATGGCTCAGCCTCATTTTAAAATAAAGATGTCTTTAAAAAATTAAAAAAATAAAGATGTCTTTCAAAAAAGAAGACACATAGAGGAGAGTTAACATAGGTATTGATGGAAGGTCTCCTTCAAACACATAATAAATTAAAAGCAAATGGCAATGATATGTTAGGACAAAGCATACCTGAAAAAGAGAGGAGACAGCAGGAAATGAAGAAATTAAGACATTTTATAAGGTATGCTAGCCCATCGGAAAGAGGAGGAAGTATTAATGTCAGCCTATATATATGTACACGCTTTCCAAATTACAGGTTTGGGAGTAATAAAACATAAAACAGACATTAGTCCTTTTGAAAGGAATGATTCTTACAGAAAGAACACTCTTAACACACTCTTCAAGGGCACAAAAGTAGACTTGGATGTAAAGATTTGTCGTGCCGTTTAATAGAAGGAAAGAAAACCTCACAGATGTCAATTATCTTTAATAATTTATGAATCCAAAATAAACTAGAAAATGCAAACAGATACTTTTATGGAAGTAGACAAATAGATTCTGATGTTCGTATGGAAAAATATATATATAAGTAAGAACAGCAAGAAGAAGTCTGAAAAAGAAATGAGATAGAACTACCCTTACACTGTATCATACACTGTATCATAAGGTCTCAAAAATTAATAGTATTGACATATGAAAAGACAGGAAATGAAACAAAAAAGCCAGAAATATAACCACGCACATTTGGAAATTTAGTATATGTTAAAGGCAGCCTTTCAAATCACTAAGCTAAAGATGGACTTTTTAATAAATGGTGTTAGGTCAAACGGGTACAACTTGAAAAAAAAAAAAAGATCAAGTTTGACTTGTGCCTCATATCATACACCAGCATAAACTACAAATGGAATGAAGATCTAAATACTTTAAAAGTTTTTAAACTATAAAGTCATTATTAATTTTGGAGTAAATAATTAAAATCCAGAAACCATAAAAAAAAAGATGGATAAGTTTGATTACATTAAAACCAAAAAGATCTAGGCTGGAAAACAGTATCAGCAATGTCAAAAGACCAAAGGCAATGTTAAAACCATTAGGTAGACAGTAGATGAGGGGATATTAGTCATCACTGTAATTTAGTGGTCAAACTCAGCATCCATTATGGTGTTTCAGGCATATATTATAAGCCTCCTGGGCTGACAAAATATGAAGTCCACAATAACATCTAGAATGCATTCTAGAGAGGAAAAATAACTTGAATCCATCTAGCTTTCGGACTCACATTCACATTTGCAGAATATATAGGGGATAGAGATTAACTTAGAAGATACCTCAAGGAGACAATCAGACAAGTCATGAAGACAGATCATTCATCAGGAAAACCAGCCCAGGCTTTTTTATAAATCTTTGAAATGAAAACTAAATAGATTAAAAGAGACATAAGGGACATAGCAAATAAATGCAACAAATGAGCCTGTATTGAATCCCCGTCTGGCCAAACCAGATATTAAAGATAGTTTAGGTAATATTGGAGTAATCTGAATCTCCTGATAAGATGAATACCTATTAACATGCAGAAATAGTGACTGTCAATGAAAATTAAAAAGTTGCATAATAACATGGTAGCTTGAGCTCATTTTATGTATATATATATTATATATATATATAATGTATATACGTATGTAAATCTAAATCTAGATTAAATATAGAGAAAATTCATTGAGGACATAAACAAGGTTTTAAAAGTGAAAATATCTGTGTGGTCATAATACTGAGTTTACTTTTTTACTTTTGCTTATTTTTTCTATCTTTCTACAATAAATATGCACAAATGTTATAGTAACAAAAAGCTTTGTTTAATCTTAAAAAAAATGATTGGTTCTGAAGCATTAAAAACACCTCTTTTAAAAATAATATTGTCTGTCTTGGTCAGCCACCTGAAGAAATATATGATTATCTTTAGCATGGGATTCTCCAAATTCTATTTCACATAATGTTTTTATAAGTTCCTGAAATCTAAAGAGCCAAGTAGATTCAAAATATTATGCTCATTTTATGGAATCTGCATAATCACAACAATTTTAAAAGATCTGCTCAAGCTTTTTTGATTTTGTTCTTCATATTGATTATTCTTCTCCCAGGTTTTCTCTTAGACTTGCATATTTTTTGGTAAGGAAATAATTTTTTAACACCTTTGAGCTACTTTTGTTCTGCCCAGGGCTTCCTGATTCTGTTAGCAGTTTTATCTTCCCCCAGGACTTGGGTCATGTTTTGCCCTCGTAAATATTTAAATAGGCATTATTAATATTAGTCACAGATATTTAATAAGAACTCTTCATAAAAGTGGAGCTGCTGCCACCTATAAAACCTAACTGACACCTTTTGATGGATATTGTTTTGAGAGGAGCCATAAAGAACAAAGTAGCTGCCTGAAAGCTACAGCAAAGCGGACGTAACTCTATCCCGGGAGGGCCCGGGGTTGCCGTTGGAGCGACAGGCTCCAGGTGGTTTCATTTCTCTCTCTGCTACCTTTCAAATACCTCTCCAGCAAAATGCCTTGAGCAAGACACACAGATTTCCAGGTGTGGTCTTATTAGAAGAGTACTGTAGAGGTGTGTAGAAGTTTTTCAGGAAAGAGTTCCAAAAATTCATATTTGTAGGAAGGTAGCGTAATCCTTTCCCTTCTAAAAGTTTACTTCCGACAACTTCAGCTACTCTTGTGTGGTCCTGACCGTTCACTCTCTGTCAAATATTGAGGATCAAAAGGAAACTCTCTTTAATCATGCCTTCTGCTCTAAACTAAGAATAGACAGATTACAGGACTTGATTTTAAGCTTCAACCTTAATGGAAATAAAACTTACAAAACAGAATTACCAGGATTATTTTCGTTTGTTAAATGTGAACTCTATTCAAACTGATCTCTCCCTGTGAAAACACTTACGGTGCACATAATGGGTGTTTTCCCATGTCCCCCAGAAACGTGCTCCATTGGTAGCCAAGAATAAAAATAAGGGGTGCCTGGGTGGCTCGGTCAGTTGAGCGTCTGACTCTTGGTTTCGGCCTAAGTCATGATCTCAGGGTCATGAGATCGAGCCCCATGTAGGGCTCCCAGCTCAGCGTGGAGTCTGCTTGATATTCTCTTTCTCCCTCTGCCCCCCACCCCCTCAGCTCACACACTCAATCTCTCTCAATCTCTCTCTCTAAAATAAATCTTTAAAAAAATGAAAAACGAACTGACCAATAAAAAGAAGGAAGGAAGGAAGAAACATAGGAAACAAAGAGCTTTGTCTCCATTAAAAGAAAAGGATTCACAATGTGATCACATGATAATTGTCCACTTCTCTGTCTTTCTCCCAATGGATGTGCTCTATTCAGTGTGTGTTTTGCAGCTGGAACTGCAATAATCCGGAGAAACCTGGAAGAAGATACTAAAGAACCCAAAGAAGAAAAGGAGAAGGTGGATGGAGAAAGATTGTTTCTGTTTTGAATTATAGAAACACTAACAGAGAACCATTTCTCCCACCTGTATCTATATCAGTGCCATTTATTCCAATATGGAAATAATTTGAACTGATGTACACAGAGGGGGAGAAAAGGAAAGGAAAACAAACTATGACCAGGCTATTAAAATAATCTATCCTAGTTTACTCACTTAAAAAGGTGAAAAGCAAAACCATGTAACTAGAGCATCCCTGCCACCCTCTTTCCCCTTATCTCATACTTCATTTGCCATCTGTATTTTGTATTTTGCCTCCTTTTTTCCCTCTTAATTCATTATCTTATCTTCTCTTTTCCGGTTCCCTGACCCTATGAACGGGTGGTCTGTTTCATGTTCCTAGACACAATATTCCTGCTCAAATGTGATGGGCGACATAAGGTTTGTGTATTCAAATACCATTTTATGTACTGTTCCACACTTCTTATCCTCGGGATCATTAGTCACAGTATGTGTTCCATGCTGTGCCCAGAATGTCTCAGCTGATAATGACATACTCAAAGAGTATTTTGAGTCTCTATTTTACTAACAGAGTATCAGTATCCCACACAATTTGTCCCTTGTGATTCTACTCTTTCCAAAGCTTAAGTCTTAACATACAGAAAACATTTATCTCTTTAGAATTCCCAAAATATGTTTTGGTCAGTGACAGTTTTTCAGAGTTAACAAAGAGAAAGAGCCATTTTTTTTTTTTTAAAGCTTGAGGTTAGCAATAAAAAATTTTAAATAGGCCAGAATTTTCAAGTATATTTCAAACAGATTCAGTTTTAATCATACATGTCATCCATAGAACAATGTGGTATAAAAAATTGATGGGAAGAAGAAACAATCATAATTAAGTCTTGGGATTGAATTAAAATTCTTACAAATCATTAATTTTTGTAACAACCATCAGAAAAATTTGTAAGACAGCCCCAGAGGGAAAAAATCTAACATTTATTAACTTAATATCTACAAAATGTATATGATAGCCATAGATCTTTAAGGCTTCACACAAATCCCAAAAGAAAGAATGTTGATATGTCGTAATCTGAATGAAAGAATATGAAAATTATATAATGGTGGAAGTAAATTAAGATTCATGGATTCTACTCTAATTTTAAATTCCAACTTACCAAAAATGTTCTTATAATTTCTGGGGTCTGCTTGGCCTCTGGCCACATATTTTACTTGGGCAATAGGCACTGTGGCAATTAAGTCTCCAAATAACCCCCTAATGAACTGTGCCTCCTGATATTCACATCCTTGTATAGTATCCTTCAACAATGAATCTGAATTCAAGGCTAGCCTTTAAGCCCTGAAACTCTTATACTGGACTCTTGAAATGCTCACTTATCACAATAGCCATGTTAAAAATAACAAACTAAGACCACCATGCTATGAGAATACTCAGCCTAGCCAGGTAAAAAGACCATATGGAAAAATAACCATCCCAGCCCAGCTGCCAGACATGTGAGTAAAGGAATCATCCTGGATATTCCAATTCCAGCAGATCTCAAAGGGGGAGGAAAAAACCCCTGCAAACTTATGGCCCTATTTAAACTGTCCTAGCCATCTCCAGCCATTGACCTACTCTAGATAAGGCCCCACAGATGAGCCATCCCTGCTGTGGCCAGCCTGAATTCCTAACCCACAGAATTTTTATCAAAATTTAATGGTTGTCATTGTACGCTATTAAATGTTGGAGTAATTCATTATGCAGCAATAAATAACTGGAAGAGAATTTGGTTCCTAGATGTGGGGTAGTTGCATTGAAAAAAGATATAAAATATGTGACATTTGCTTTCATACCAGGCCATGGCCAGAAGCTGGAAGGACATTGACGAAATGGTTATTATAAACTGAAAGGGACTCAAGGAGACTGTTGATGAGGGCCTGAGGGACCACGAAGAAAAGCCATCTGTTTTATGCTGACACAAGCGTTGTAGAAATTTATCTGTAGAAATGTGAAAAACAGAAAGGGATCTTAATGATCTTGTGGATACTTAAGGAAATTTCAACACTGAATATTGAAAGTTCTACCTTGCTTCTTCTAGACATAATATGAAAGAGAAAGATGCAGTAAAGGAAAAGTACTCCCATTTTAACATAAGTTAGGTATAGATCAGCTATAGATACAGATGGGAACCAGAAGTTGCTAGTTTCAAAAATAGAAATCCTTCTTATCCCCAGCAAAATATTACCCGCGTAAGAGATCAGCAAAGATAAAATCCCAAATGAGGCAAGTAGGTCCTTCATTAAGATCAAAGGTGCTGCCCCAAAGAAAATTTCTGCTGTTCAAAAGACCATAGGGTCTTAAAGACATATCTTATTGAATTTTTGTTGTTGTTGAATAATAGGGGTTCTAATGATTTTAAGGGAATTGCTCCATAACAGCCCGACATAAGACCCAAGATAGAGATTAATCTTTCTGAAGAAAATGTTTGGTTGTGACTTTTGTTTCATGTAGCAAACTCCGACATTATTAATAGGAAGCTCAAAGATTTATTGGAATGATATTGGAAGAGAAATTGCCTGTTTGACTAAAACTCACAAAGCCAGCACAAAAAAAAAAGTTACTTCCTACAGAGAGACCCCAGGAATTTCAACCATGCTAGCTCAGGTACCACAGGAATGAGTGCAAAATGCCTTCAGAGACCACTAGCCTCAGCCTCCACGTAACTGCTACCTAATGGTATGAGAAATGGAAAGTGGGAATCACCCAGCTGAGCCAACTGTCCCTGGAAACCAAACTTCCATACATGGTATCTGCCTAACTCATATCTCCGGAAGACATTCAATATGCTTTTCCAGGTTGACTGATACTGTGCAATAACATTTAAGATTATCTTTGTTTTCCCTGTTTTTGATTCTCTACAAAGTAATTTTTCATACATTTAAGAAATTTACATAGTTGCAAAAATCATAGCTACTCATATCAAATGAGCTAATCCAAAAGAATATCAGCCATACGATCTCTAAATTTGGAGAACATCAAAATTTCTTATTTTGCCACATACATTTCAACTCTCTTTTCTCTATATACAATCTACTTCAATTTCATCATAAGTTGAAAAGTCTTTGGAATTTGAGTTGAGAATTTTAGCCTGTATATTTTCTTGATTTAGTTATAAAATTCACCTTAAAAACTAGAGAAAAGAATAAAGGCAAAACTGACAGTTCATATATTAGAAAACTAAAAAAAAGTGTGTATAGAACTTACGTGTTAACAGAAGTAAAAGTCATGTTAGCTGGCTACATGTGAAATTTTAAGTGCAAAATATATAGAATGTTTTATAAATTTTTATACAGCAAATTTATTTCTCAAATGAAACCAATCAGAGCACAATATATTATAACAGATGAAAAATATCTCTGGTGTATATTATAAGATTTAATTTTTCTAGTCTCCTAGCCTTAAGGGTTCTTTCCAGGCTCTTTCAAAGATGCTTTCTTTCTTTTTTTTTTTTTTTTTTCCGGTCATTCTTATTTTGCAGATACTCATAAACAATTTGATAGATTGTAAATACCTAAAATACATTTGATTGTTCAGTTTAGAGGCCAAAACTGCTGGTTTTATAACTCGAAGAACTTTATTACTTAGCATTAGCTAGTTCTCTTTAAATATTTATTGAGCATTTGGGGTTATGAACTTCATGATGAACCATTTGAATTGTTTCTTGAAGTGGAAAAATATAGTAAATTATATAAAATGCAAAAAAAAGTTTAATACTCACCTAAATCAAAATTTGTCACTTCTAATATCACTTTCCTATGATCTGAGATTTAATTAGGAAGAGTGGCAACATATTGATTATAGGTATATTTGTTATAAAATGCTCTATTCAATACATATATATTTTGAGTCTAAGTAAATGTTTTCTATTTATTTTTATATGTTTTCTGTCCATTCTAATACAATGAGTTCCTTTAGAAATTCCTAAATTGTCACAAAATCTTAGAGTTGGAAGAAACTTTGAGGTGCTGTTATGTAAACTTGTACTCAGAAGACTTCGAGGGAAACAGTTTCATGTACGGTAAGTAATAACCTACCTTATATAAATTACCCTCAAAAAGATCAGGGATCCCTGATTGAGATTATTTACCCTTCCTATTTTAAAACCAGGAAGTTTGGGAGATTTGATAAAAATTCCATCACTTTGTATTCTTGTATTGCCTAAAATTAAGAAGGTGGATTAGAAGTTGCTTTAAAGGTATAAAAATGTCCTAATAATAAAATTCTAATCTGGAAGATCAAGCTCCCATATGAATAATGGATGGACAAAAAATAGCTGACTTACACATCTTCCCTTTCCTTCTACTCACTCTATTTTACCTGTACTGATGTCTTTATTCATTTCTCATTTTTCACTTTATCTCTTCCATCTACTACCTAACTCAATCTATTCTCATTCTGTATCTCCCATGCAAATCAGACCTACGACTCTGTATCATACACATGACAAAACAACTCATCAACTCCAAGTTGATAAACTGTCAGTGAAGTTCTTTATCAATAAAGTATTAAAAAGTGTCTAGATTGTGATTGTATTTTCCACCCTCTCATTTATTTTTTGACACAACTTAAAAAACAAAGGAAAGAAGAATGTTTGAATATCACTTTGTTTTCTTAAGGAACTGTTTTTAATGACCCTAACATGGTAATGCTTGGAGGACAATTGTCTGTCATAATTCTATGGTAACTACATTTATCATCAGATAGAGAAAAGCAAGTGTGTCCAAAATATGGATGATTTCATAAAATCAAGTAACAAAAAGTGACAATGATTCTGAATATTATTAAGTTTACACATTAGCTTGCCCTTAAGAAAACTCCCACCTGAAATAAACATTAATCATAGAAAATTAAATTGTATTAATCAGGATTAATATTCTAATAAGGTTATGTCCACAAGAAAAGATATTATATTAAGAACAACACATACATATTTGAGAGACTAAGTAAAATAACCCACGTGCACATGCACTAAATTTTCAACCAATCGGATTGCTTCTTTCTAGTTAATTATGGCTCCTTTTTGAAGCTCCAGAAACATTAAGTGTCCAGAAATATTAGCGTGATTCTCAGAATCATCAACAAGGAACTAAGAGTTTAGAATGACCAAATATTTGTCATTTCCAACTCTATCACATCAGTAGACATAGCAAATGTGCTATTAATTTCCATTTGATGGGCTATATAAAAATTAAGACAAAAATGCTTCATCAGATAATGTTTAGTTTATCATTTCTAACATTCTGCTCTCAAGCTAGCCAGATAATTTCACTCCTTTACCAGTATTATGTTCTTGATATTCACATAGGCAGTTATGTTGTTTACTCAATCTCTCTATATTCTCTTGCGATATTTTATCATGAATTGAATGTTTAGCCTCTCAATCATTCCCATGGCTCTTGTACACATTCTTCACAATTTGTTGACACCAATGAGCACAGGCATCAGCATTTTACACATGGCCTCACCTAGATTTCATCAGTAGATTGTCACCCGCCTTCAATGATCTCATCCACCAAAGAGTAAACATGACATCAAACAGGCTGAATTGGTTTTTCTCTCATAAGATATAAATATAAATATAAACTATTTCCTATCATTGTATTTTCAAAATCAGACTTTGATCATTACCACTATTTTTATTTTTATTTTTTTTTATTTTTTATTTTTTTAAGATTTTATTTATTCATTTGAGAGAGAATGAGATAGAGAGAGAGCATGAGAGGGGGGAGGGTCAGAGGGAGAAGCAGACTCCCTGCCGAGCAGGGAGCCCGATGCGGGACTCGATCCCGGAACTCCAGGATCATGACCTGAGCCGAAGGCAGTCGCTTAACCAACTGAGCCACCCAGGCGCCCATCATTACCACTATTTTTAGCATATACGATTCAAACTATGTGTGTTTCAGAAGCTAATTATATTCTTTTTCCTTTTACTCCATGATATTTGCCAATTTGCAAGAAAAAAAATTGTATAAAAGTAGAAATTTAATAGTCTTATGAAAAGACTTATAATAAAGATCAAATATACTCGGAAAAAAGCTAAGTCTTGTCTATTATCCTAATACTCACTAAATTTTGAGCATTCAAACTTTTCCAATATCTTTTTGTTTATTTTTTTTTAAGATTTTTTTTTTTTTTTACTTACTTAAGAGAGAGAGAGAGTAAGAGAGAACACGAGCAGGGAGAGGGGCAGAGGGAGAAGCAGACTCCCCACTGAGCAGGGAGCCCAGTGTGAGACTCTATCCCAGGACCTCGGGATCATGACCAGAGCCAAAGGCAGATGCTTAACCATCTGAGCCACCCAGGCGCCCCTAATATCTTTTTATAAAACAAAGAATGACACAATGACACTCAATAACAGATATGTGAAATTTATTTAAAACCCAAACCATCTTAATTCTTACACTAGAGTATTACTTTATTAAGTGGCAAACCATCAAATTTTAATTTTTATGAATAAACTTGTGCTATATATCACACAAAAAATAACAATAAAGCTCTGCTACAATTTCAAATTCATGCAAATAGTTGGCTCATTCTGCTGCATCTCGTGGATTTTTCTTGTGTTTTTTCCTCTTCTCAGAACGTTTTCCCCCATTTACCGCCTACCACCATCTATCAAATTCTATTGATTCTCCAAGGTCAGCTCAAATGTCACTTTCTCTGTGAAGTTTTCTGCAATCCTAATTAAAATAAACTACTTCTGACTCTATGGTTTGATAGCACTTGGTTATATTTCCTTAGAATATAACATTCTCCTCTATTAGAAGGGAAATTCTGGCAATAACAAGACTCTATCTACTTGCTTTATGGTCCCATAAGAGCTAGCACAAATATTTAGTCATCCAAGTCTCTGTATATTGCTAGAAAAACAGATTCTGCAGAGTAGTATGGATTTAAGTATCCAGCTTAAGAAAAAGAAGTTAAAGTCCAGTGGGTTTGGTGACCAAGTGCCCTTAAATTTCTCCTATACCAATAGCTACTTTAGAATAAGAATTGGATATATGAATATC
The DNA here is from genome assembly GCF_004348235.1 of Phoca vitulina. NCBI lineage: Eukaryota > Metazoa > Chordata > Mammalia > Carnivora > Phocidae > Phoca > Phoca vitulina. The sequence continues at coordinate 70,465,021 of NW_022589707.1, read as the reverse complement.
CAGCAATTTCTGGGTTTTTTTTGCTTGTCCCTAATAACCATATCCATTTAAGCCATGAGATTTAACCACCTTTTTCCTTATAATAAGACTTACAGATAAATAAGTTGTTGGTGCTGGGAAAATGCCATTTTGTAGTCAAAATGGAGAAAAGATAAACTATCGACTTCCTGCCTCCAAAGTATTGCCCACAGGTACATCTTGATCTTCCAAAAAATATGTGTAGTTGTCCTTTTAGGCAGAAATAATATTCTCACACAACAAAACTATCTTTTAAATTTAACACACAGTGGGTTTCAAGCAAAATCTTTAAAAAAAAATAAGAGTCACAGTGATAATTCAAGTGCTTCAGATAAATGAAAGCTTTTTATTGAATCATTTAGTCTCTCCATTCATGTCCTTTTGAGCCCTGATGTTTTCGACAAAGAGATTATGGAACTGAGTATAGTTACAGTAATTACTAATACTTGTTTTTCATCTACCCTAGGAACAAACAGGTATTATTGGATGAAGAAAGAGACTCACTTCAATTACAGGGTAGTGACTCTACAATTGGAGATACTATCTCAAAGAATTGCCCTTAGCCTATTTGATCAAGTCACTGTGTAGTCATTAATTCCAGTCATAAAGTCAAATTTAAAAGGATACCCCCAACTTAACCCCAATTATCTCTTTCTTGCCTAGAAACTGAATACATATATCCTCCTTAGTTTCTCTGGGAAGTGAGTTTATTTAAACCATCTCCAATGAATTTTTTAGCAATTACAAACTCAAAACATCCAACAAGATGTGTAAATACCACACTTTGACTTATATTATCTTCCTAATAGATTATGACAAAAATGTCAGGAAAAGAGAAAGTAACATAAGTAAATTATTAGCTTGTTGAATTGTGGTCAGATAAAATTAACCCTCAAATTATTTTGCTATAATTGTCTCATTTTAAGGTGATTATCAATATTAGTGAAGACGATACAAATGATGTATTTTCTTAACTGTAACATCTACTGATTTGGTATAAAATGACTGTTTAAAATGTTCCCAAAGGGGCACCTGGGTGGCTCAGTTGTTAAGCGTCTGCCTTCGGCTCCGGTCATGGTCCCAGGGTCCTGGGATCGAGCCCCACATTGGGCTCCCTACTCTGCGGGAAGCCTGCTTCTCCCTCTCCCACTCCCCCTGCTTGTGTTCCTGCTCTCTCTGTGTCTCTGTCAAATAAATAAATAAAATCTTTAAAAAAAAATGTTCACAATATGTATAAATACTATTTTTTCAGTAATGGTTCAATGGTATGATTTCATAATAAATTCAAGGGCTGTACTCATGTCTAATTCTTGAAGGCCAATAATGTAATTATAGGTACTGCTTTGTGTGTAAAATGTGTTTATTCCATTTTAATTTGGAAGAGTCACCCAATTTTCTTTTTCTTTTTTTTTTTTTTTAAAGATTTTATTTATTTATTTGAGAGAGAGAATGAGATAGAGAGATCATGAGGGTCAGAGGGAGAAGCAGACTCCCTGCCGAGCAGGGAGCCCGATGCGGGACTCGATCCCGGGACTCCAGGATCATGACCTGAGCCGAAGGCAGTCGCTTAACCAACTGAGCCACCCAGGCGCCCCGAGTCACCCAATTTTCTAAGGGTGATTTCTGAATTGATATGATGTTCAATGAGATTAAGATGAAGTTCTACTATATCTGATTTCAAGCCTACCCATAATACTGTACTTTAGCTCTTAAATGTCTGAGCATGTGATTTTTTTTTCATACATGGGAAATTATCAGAATATCAAAGGATTTGCTACACAGATATTTTTCTTCTTACTTTTCATCTTTTCTCCTAGATATCAACAATATGGACATATTGGATCCAAGAAGAACTGGCATTACATTTCTCAAAAGCATGCAAATGATAAATAGGGAGCAATAAGTGTGTTTAGAAATGTTTGGAGAGGGCAGTCAGGAACGTACTGGAAGTGATTTAATGATTTATAAGATTAAAGTGATCTGAAGAGTTTAATAATATGAATTAGGGGGTGGAATTCAATAATAATATGCCTGATCTTGCTCAGATGTTCTGTCTTGCAGTTCTTGACATTAAACAATCTTTAGCTTCTCCATTTAAAATCATAAATGTTTGGTTACCAAAATGATTTTTCCAAATTCCCCAGGCTCTCCACTACCCACTCTATCCAGAATACAGGGTTTTAAATATCTTAATGGTGTAACTGGCACAGAATCTTTTCTACATTAGCACTGGGATATTCAAACACTTTCAACACTACAACAAGCCTAGGGAGACAATTAAAGTAAATATTTTTCAAAAATGTTTGAAGTAAAATAACTTTGTGTTATTCTTTATATAAACTGATCTATTTATGGCTTCCTAATGAACAGTAGGAATGTGGATTGAGTAGAGCAAAGCAAGCTACTGTCGGGGGAAAAAATGTGCTCGCACAAGTGTCATATTTTGAGCAAAACTTAAGATAAAAATGATCTATTTCTTCTTACTGAAACACATTAGTACCCCACCCCCTATGCACAAATGTGCGCGCACACACACACACCACTGATAAAAAGAAAACATTTTCTGTCACTGTAAAACACTCCAACGGTGACTGTTCATTTTAACTACCCACCCCTGGTGTCTTGGGTTGTCACTCACATGGACATTGCTCTTATTGTCTTGGCTAGAAACCACATTTTTGACTTCTACAAAAGTTCTGGTTATCTTCAACTTGTCAACTGCTTTATACTGTGAAGAATGCTTAGCACCTGGACGCCTGATGAAGCTAGATGCAAGGTCAGGCAAAGCTGTGATGACTGTAAGAGTCAGGCTTCAAAACTGCTTTCTTATGGCAAATTGTATTCAAGTAAAGGTTTCTTGGATGTTCTGTAAAAGTAAGTGACTAGGCAACACACTCTCCTGATTCCTAAAAACCTAGTCTTTTTACAAATGACAGTTAAAGATTAGTCTTCTCGCTTTTGGAAATTGCCTATGCTTAGAAATTGAGAAACACTTCTGGCCTTGAATTTCTATAGAACAGTGATGCTTCTGGAGTTAAAAAAAAAACTAACCATTTTATAATTCCATGTTTCCCTTTTCTTATTTTTTCTTTTCTTCATTTCTAGGGGTAATAGAAATTCAAAACAGTGTATTTGTTTCTGTTTTTGTTTTATTTTGCTTTTATGGCATAAATGGTCATCTTCCTTAGAGACTCATAAAATGTATGTGTATCTAAGATTTTACATTAACTTTTTTAGATGTACTATTTATTCAAGTTCTCAATGATCCATCTCTCCTATGACTAAAATTCAGAATCCATAATTGGTAAACTATGATTGATAAATTCAATTAAATAGAAGTCAAATACTCAATAATTCAAGTACATGTGAATCAAAGACATACCTAAGCAAATGCCTATGATAAACTAAGGAAACAAAGTTACTTGCAACACATCATAAAGAGGTCATTTTTTTCCTACATGAAGAATCTTAATACATACATACATATATTCCAAAAGAAAAATGGAAGATGACTGTGAACCTCCAGTTGCCATCACACTGCTTAGCACATAGGAAGATCATAAAATGTTTCATGAAGAAATGGGTGAATAAACAACTATTCAGGCAAGTATCCAAAGATTTCAATTAAAAGCTTCACTTTTTCTGGAATTGACCAGTAAAGCAATTGCATAAAGATTATACATATACACACATATATATTTTATTAACATGTTAAATATATATTACATATTATATATAAAATATATACATATATTTTATATGAAATATATATGTACATATGTGTATATACATATATTTTATATAAAAATATATATATGGATATAAAAATACTATCTTTTCCCTTTATATTATCACGTAAATAGGAAGGTAGAAGGTACTTTCAAATGCTACAAATAAAATTTTATTTATGTGGAACTCCCTATGTTTAATCTCATCACATAGCTATAACTTCCAGTCCAATCTAAAGTAAGCATATAAAAGAAAAAAATGTTATTTACTAAGTAGAAAGTCTAAGTAAACCCTTATTTCTGAGGGAGATCAAAGAATTCAACATCTAATAGCCTTCTGATATCTATAGATATTATAAAGAAATTTTGACATTGCATTAAATACACAAGAATATTAAATATTCTACCTTGAGAATTAACTTGGGTTTCTCAAATATTTATATGTGGCTTTAGAATAAAAAGTTAATAGACTCCATTTATAATTCCTTTTAAAAGCAGTTTAATTTATTAATTATTATAGAGACTTAAAAACAATATATTCAATAGAATGAATTAATTGTCCTTTTGATGTTTTCTTACAAACTAATTTGTATCTCAATAGCTTTTTTCTTCTAGAATTTCTATAGCTTTTTTTGTTACACTAAATACATTCAAATGATATTGTTTTTGTATCTACTTATGCCAAAAACAGTCTCACAATACATATAAAAGTCAAAGACTTTTGCATAATAGTCCATAAGAGAAAGGGTGTTTTTATTTTGGCCCGGAGAAAATTGATTTGAATAAAGTCCAGTCTTTCTCAAACTGTATTCAACTTAATTGATTTTCTATACCTTAAATTAAATCTTATCCCTCCTTTCTCAGTGACCCAGACATTTACATAAACTGTTTTATAATGTTGATTAAATTCAAAGCTTGCTAAATACTGTGGGAATTAAAGTCCATGAAATCTTGTTGTAACTCTTACTTTTTTTTTGTAGGGTTTTTTTGGTACAAATGTCCTATTCTCAGCTTCTGCGATGGGCAGCCTGGGCCAAGGGAGGAGGGACTGACAGTTGGCACCCCCAGGAGGGAGAGTGGATGGAATTTTTTTTTAATATAAACAAACAAACAAGCAAACAAATATTAAATTCTGTGCTCACACACACAACTCATATGAGTGGATGATTGATATTTAGAAAAAAAGGAAGGAGAAGAAAAGAAAAAGCACTTACTTGGGTAACTTTAAGCTTCCTTCCTCAAATGCTTTCAGCAGGCAAAGTGGATGTAAATTTCTATGTTAGTAATAGAGTGCTAAGTGTAAGGTACTTTTTGCCCAAAGAAGGACATTACAATTGGGTCTGATTTCACTAAGTAGAGCACGCATATCAGTAACGAACAAAATGAGAATACTTTCTATAAATATTTGTTACTACTGAGAAGCTAATTATATATTATTTCATCATTATCCCCTGAAATATATTTAAATCTCAGGTAAGTAAGCTACAATAAAGGTCACTGAAATTTTGTGCTAAAAACCTATGTTATAATAAAAAGACTTGGAAATCTTTGACTTGTGAGGAAATTTATCAACAAAAGATCAAATGTTTATAGTATTATAGGTTCTTATTTTTTTTAAAAGATTTTATTTATTTATTTGACAGAGACAGAGTAGCAAGAGCAGCAGCAAGAGTGGGAGAGGGAGAAGCAGGCCTCCCCCCAAGGAGGGAGCCCGATGTGGGACTCGATCCCAGGACCCTGGGATCATGACCTGAGCCGAAGGCAGACGCTTAACAACTGAGCCACCCAGGCGCCCCAGGTTCTTATTTTTTAATATATTTTTATTTTCTGAAGTCATATGCTTTGAAATATTTGAAACATCATTAGTTTTTGATGTAGCAAAATATTTTAAAATAGTTCTTTGAAATGTCTTGAGAGATAAATCTGTTATCTGTAATATTTCATCAGATCCATACAGATTTTTTTTCTCTCTGGAATATGTCTAGAGATGCACAGCCCCTGTTAAATTGTTTTATTGGTCCTGGAATTGAAAACACACCATCTGCAAGATTTTCCTTAAAGGTGACTGGAAAGATATTTTATTCTCATTTTGAAAATGTTTGTGTCTACACAACTATTGGTGTCATTTTTATCCAGTGCTTATCAATAGAGCCCTAACCAAATTGACACTGTGTATATGCTAATGAAATAATCAATGACAGCTGTGATAACTCTTGAAACAAACTACCTTCTCTAGCTGTGTGGTCTCACATTTATCAGTTGGATTTGCTAACAATGTTTATAGTCTATAATTACGAATCTTCCACTTTTTTGAGTTTTGAAATAGAAAATAGAAACAAAACACCTTCTCTCCTTTTAAAGAAGTTATTTTTGTTTCCTTCCTGATTTGCATATAATTCATATTCTATCCCTATATGTATGAGTATGTAGAGAGAGAAATTGTTAAGAATTTAATATATCACTTACGTTTATATACTGAATTTGCCTATAAGTTTAGAATTAAGCACATTGAATTATGAAACTTACTTTTCAAGTTGTTTAGAAAATCAAAGCAAATTGAATGGCCTGAAATATTTTATTTCTATATGGCAATAATATATAATGCTGACAATTAATATGCTTAAATTTAAAACTCTGTACTTAGGTAAAATATTTTATTTTAGTTTAAAGTTACTTCATTATGCTACCAAATGGTGAAGGCAATGGTGTAAGGCAGAAATATAGCTGCCCTTCTATAACACTAGATAGAAGTGAGAATATTCGCTCGCTGATCTGTTTGGGACTGAGGAGGAATACCAGCATTAATTCAAGACAAGTACTAGAAAGTCACAAATCATCTTCCTATAGCATAACACTGACATATTTTGGATATAAATGACCAAATAGTCCATTAGATATTTTTTATGCATGAAAAATCTGCTCATATAGGGAGGTTTGTGTTGGTTCAAGCTGCCATAACAAAATAACATAGCCTGGGTGGCTTAAACAACAAAAAATTATTTCTCACAATTTTGGAGGCTGAGAAGTCCAAGATCAAGGTCTGGCAATTCACATACAGATATTCTCAGTGGGCTCAAAATATGCTAGTTCTATTTCCACTATTATAGGAAACATTCTTATAAAACTTTGCCTTTGCATATGATGAATCTCCAGTTTTCCAACCTAGGATGGCTTTTTTTTTTTTTTTTTGGACATTTGTGTTTTTTTATGGTTATGCCTTCTTCAAGGTACTAATTTCAGTAATGTTAGGATAGTATTACATGTCTGAAAAGATTCCTGGAATTTGTTAGAAATGAATTTCAGTTTAAGAACCAGCAACTCGTTATCGTGGTCTTCAGTTTGGTGGCTAAATCTACTGCTTTCTCTACATAGCATACATGAAAATGTTCTAGCATAGAACTATGCTAAATTTAGATATGGTAGCATGAATTTAAAATATCAGAAAACCAAAAAGCACACGAAAAAATACCTACACTAATCATTAGGAAAATGTAAATCAAAACCACAATGATAAACCACTTCATGCCATCAGTATGGCTGTTATCAAAAATCAGAAAGTGACAAGTGTTGGTGAGGATGTGGAGAAACTGGAAGCCTTGTGCATTGCTGGTGGGAATGGAACATGGTACAACCACTATGGAAAACACTATGCTGTTTCCTCAAAAAGTTAAACCTAAAATTACCACATGATCCAGCACTTTCACTTTTGGGTAAACACCCAGAAGAATTGAAAACAGGGACTTGAACAAATATTTGTATACCAATATTCATAACAGTATTATTCACAAAATAGCCAAATGGTGGAAATAACCCAAATTTTCACTAACAGATGAATGGATAAACAAAATGTTGTTATACGTACAATGGAATATGATTCAGCATTAAAAACGAATGAAATTCTTGAGAATTCTTAATCTCAGGAAACAAACTGAGGGTTGCTGGAGTGATGGGAGGGATGGGGTGGCTGGGTGATAGACACTGGGGAGGGTATGTGCTATGGTGAGCGCTGTGAATTGTGTAAGACTGTTGAATCACAGACCTGTACCTCTGAAACAAATAATACACTATATGTTAAAAAAAAAGAAGAAGAAGAAGAAGATAGCAGGAAGGGAAAAATGGAGGGGGGGGGGGAATCGGAGGGGGAGACAAACCATGAGAGAGGATGGACTCTGAGAAACCAACTGAGGGTTCTAGAGGGGGGTGGGGTGGGAGGGATGGGGTGACTGGGTGATAGACACTGGGGAGGGTACGTGCTCTGGTAAGTGCTGTGAATTGTGCAAGACTGTTGAATCTCAGATCTGTACCTCTGAAACAAATAATGCAATATATGTTAAGAAAAAAAAAAAGAAGAAGATAGCAGGAGGGGAAGAATGAAGGGGGGGAAATCAGAGGGGGAGACAAACCATGAGAGACAATGGACTCTGAAAAACAAACTGAGGGTTCTAGAGGGGAGGGGGGTGGGAGGATGGGTTAGCCTGGTGATGGGTATTAAAGAGAGCATGTTCTGCATGGAGCACTGGGTATTATGCACAAACAATGAATCATGGAACACTACATCAAAAACTAATGATGTAATGTATGGTGATTAACATAACAGTAAAAAATTTAAAAAAAAAAGAATTCATTGCTTTAAAACCAAAAAAAAAAAACTAATGATGTAATGTATGATGATTAACATAACATAATAAAAAAAAGGCATGAAATGCTGATAAATGTAACAACATAGACGAACCTTGAAGACATTATGCTAAGCTAAATAGCCAGACCCAATAGGACAAATACAGTATGAATCTACTTATAGGAGGTACCTAAGTAGTCAAATTCATAGAAACAGAAAGTAGAAGGGTGCTTTTCAGGGGCTGAGGGGCAGAAGGAACAGGGAGTTCTTGTTTAATGGGTACAGAGTGTCAATTTGCGATGTTGAAAAGTTCCAGAAATGGATGGTGGTGATGGTTGCACAATAATGTGAATGTATTTAATGTCACTGAACTGTACACCTGAAAATGGTTTAAATGGTAAATTTTATGTATATATTTAACACAATTAAAAATTTTGTTTTGTAATATCAGAATGCCTGCAACAGCAAATCTAAAGGGCCCAGCACGTGGACCAGCATATGTGGAATGGAGATACTTGATGGAAGGATCTCTTCCTGAGGAGAGAGAGTAGAAGACATCTTGTAAGATTTGGAAGAAAGACAGAAATATTAACTCCTGACTTGTATCTAGTCTTGGCAGGGGAGGAGTACACTTAAAGTGTAACTATATATTTTATGAAATCCCAAGGAGTTATTCTTGGGAGCATTTTGAAACCCCTTCCTAACAGGAAATGCTTAAAATAGCTGGGAGGGATCTGAAGGAACCTGTAATTCTCACAGTTCTGCAATTGGAGCTGAGCTTTTTTCCATTATTATCGTGACACTACTGAATCCTTAGCTTAGTGTGGTCTGAGGAAATGCTGGTTACACAAGCTGTTCACATTCCAGCTTCTATAATACTTGTCATCAGTAGGACAGTACCTTCAAATTTCAAATGTAGGGGTAAACAAGAATGGAAATGCACCTTCCTGAGAGTGCTGATAACTCAAAATTACCTATTCCACTTACTCATGACACCAGTAATTTCCACCAGGAACCCAGAAGTCAGTTCCTCTCTCCATCCATAAATTTGGCAGAAAGTTATAATTGCAATGTTTGAACAGCAACAACACGAAGTGTTCCTCTCTGAATTACAAGTGCTTTTAAGCCAATTGCTTGAGGCAAACACGCTCCTTGCATCAACAAGTCAGTGAAAGTTGATTGAAAGAGGAGAAAAGCTGAGAGATTCTCTCAGTGATTGATAACCACAAACACCTGTATTAAAGGGCTAGCCACCAAGAATTATGGAAGTAATGAAGCAGTAGCAAATCTCACGTTCCCTGCTGATTCCTTGACAACATAATTGTATCTTACTTGCTGATATTTTAATCATAGTGCTGGAGAACACCCAGTTAAGCCAAAAAGAATCATGAAATCTGTGTCCATATCTGTCCATGTCTTTTACCTATAATGTAATATAAAGATATATATGGAATATATAGAATAATATGTAGTGAATATATATATATACACATACATATGTATATGAATAACACATCTTATTTTTAGAGAAAGGTGTAGAAGCCAATGAAAATATACAATAGCTTACATATCTTTTGCTTCCATCTTATTTTAAAACCGTTTACCATCCTACTATTCTCATTAGTATCATTATAAAAACAATGAAATAAAATTTAATCTGCCAAAGACATAGGACATTCAATGTAATAGAAATCATCTACTCTTTACATACGGTTAGGCAATAAGTAGATTATCTTTAGCTACAAATCTTATGTTAATTTTACTGTAAAGATACACAATGTGATGAATGTTAAATTGCTCACGATCAGATTTCAGAGGCATCCAAAAATATACTCTTTAGCAGCTTCTTGATTTCTCTCAAATCATGGAAAAATAGAACACAAAAAGTGTTTGTAAATTAAAAATACTAAAAATTGTTTATAATGTGCTCATTGAACAAACATTTTTCTGGTCATTGCAGCCATACTCAAAATCTGCTGAGATTCTTCAGACACTTGAAAACTAAGCAAATATCATGGAGTCATGTCCTGATAACAAATCTACTCTAGTAGATTTTTCTAATGGAATTCTTCCTCCAGGGGGAAAAAAATTAAAAATGAGGAGGAAATATCAGTAACTAATATTCCATTTTCAAATCAAATTTCTATCATTTATTATTCAAGACAGCATAAAACTCCTATATTAGAATCAATGGCATTTCATGAAATTTTTATTTTTTTCTGATTTCTAAACTTCATGGCCTACAAAAAATACTGCCTGAAGAATAACCTATTAGGAATTCAACAAAAGAACATATTTATAGTAACAATGGACAATGCCACTTCTATTTACATTTTCCTTGCCCCTATTCAAAATGATTCCCTAAAAGTTTTTTTTGTTTTGTTTTGTTTTTTGTACCTCTTATAAGGTTGCCAAAGGTTAACAGAGACTACATTTTTTTCCAACTACAACACAATCCCAGGCTTAGCTTATAGCTAGCTCTTGGTTCATATTTTCTTTAAGTAAAACTCAATTCAGCTTCATGGTGTGATTTAAATACTGTTTGCCTCTATTATATAATAATATGGACTCATCAATTATATGATGAACGTTATATTTGTGCTTGTAACTGTTTCTAAATTCAGTAGCTTGTCATAGAAAAAATAAAATAATAATGACTCTTAGCTATAACTTTCTTATTTCCAGGCACTATTTGATAGACATTCAGATTCTTTCTAGTTAAGGGTGAACTTACGTTACCTCTGTTGTCTTCAATTCAACCCAGACTATTGAGTGCATTACTTATTTTTAACCTAAATTAAAATTGTTGAGGTAGAGTCTTTAAGAAAAAAAACTAGAAAATTTTAATGAAAAAATATTTAAATGATAGCATGTCCAGCTTGTGCTAGTAAGCTCCTTTTACATAAGATCTTGAAATACATGGGACAAATTAAAGGTATTTTTAAATACTTTAAATTGCTTTTTAACAATTTTGAGACTCCTCTAATATCACCTGGATCCAGGAAATTTAATCCAATTTAAATTTACACATGTGTACAAGTATATTTTTAAAATGTTTCATTAGTTTTCCCAGGGTTAATTTGTACCCTCTTCCTGTTAAATAATGCAACATACTTTGAACTTGAGATGGTATGCCTCACCCAAGTCCAGAACCAACTAGCCACAGGTGTCCACCATGTGAGCTGCTGAAAACAGGGCCATGAGGATTGCAGTGCACAGAAAATATGTTCATCTCAATGTGAAGCTAGGCGCCGTTTATACACTCTAGGTATTTTTACTGGTAGCCTTTGAAATAGACAGGTGGCTCGGTATGATTTTGGTCTGTCGAGCAGATGTTTATCTATGCCTAACAGATCGTAAAAACCTAAAGGTTAATAAAGGGATAAGAGGTGTGACCGTGAGTAGGGCTTGGTTTGAGTCCATAGTATAATTTAACTATGAAGTTGACACAGTATATAGAGAAGTACATTAAAGATAGCATTTCCTTCCTGACAAAGAGATAGTTCAATGTTTCCATCGCCATTAGACTTCGTGAGGTGTGACCTTGTGCTAGATTATTTTCAGGTAGAATGGGGTTTTAGTGACATGAGAGGCATCAGAGTCAATTTCAAAGCCAATTGTTCTTTTGCTAGAAAAAATTAAAAATAAATAAATCTAGTAACACAGAGAATAGGTTAAATATGTTATATCATCATTCCACAAAATATAGGGTTTCAAATGAAATTCAGTGTCAGAGACATTTGCTTTTGTTCTTGAAAATTGTAGTTTCTTTCTAATAAAAGTACTTCTAGGAAATGACATCCAGTATTAGAATGCTATAGTTACTGTACTAACATTATTGACATGTGAAATGCGTAATCCTGAATCTTAATTGCTCTAGTTTCATACTGATAAGTCACTAAAAACAATTTATAGAATTCAATTTGAGTTCATATGGCAAAAGAATGCACTTACGCTCACTTTATTTGACACAGCACTTATTTGATGAGTCTTATCTCTGAACTTCTTTTAAAATAGGATAAATGCTGTTATTAAGGCAAATATGATCTGAATATGCAAAAAGACAGTCAATTAAGGAAATTTTTTTTTACTAAAATAATTAGTAATTAGTCTAGAGTAAGGGGATCTATTCTGAAATTATAGGTTGAGGATCAGGAAATTAAAATGATAAAACTCATAAATATGAGAGCTTCTTTTCAAAGCTGTGTGGAATAATTGAGATAAATTTACTAATATCTAGCACAAAAATATGAAGCACTCAGAGAGTCATAAATACAGGACGTGTGTGAAGAGAATATACATTTTGATATTTTGGGAATTATTTACAACCTTTGAAGAGCAGATATTTGTTCTTTCAGACACTCAACAAAACATAAAGCAGGATTCTAGAAATATAACACTATGTAGAGTCCAGTTTGATCTCGCATAGTTTGTTGGTTTGCTTCTCTTACAAAGATAAAATGTTAGAATTATGTGAAGAATTTGTATGGGGATATCTGTGTGCAAAGTATAATGCTGGACAATCTACTAAATGATATAAAGACTTTTAAAAGGGTGAACTTAAACCCACACTCAGACTTAATAGTCAGTGAGGAAATGCTTTCCACATGGCTTTCAACGTGCCACCATCCAACCCTCTGCTTCCAAGGTTTTTGCAGTGGCAGACAGGGAAGACACCAAGGGTGAAGTGATTCTAGGTCCACAGCTGTGGGTAACTTTATGGCTCCAGGAGAAAATATTCATACTCTGCAATTGCAGTCAACATGATTCTGGATCCACAGTTCAGTCTTTTGATGCCTTAGTTACTGCAGGATGTTTTTATTTGGAAGTCAATTTCAGTCCAATTCTAAAATATAAATTTACTAATATGCAATGTTGACCAAGAAACACGTGGGGAAATTATGATACTAATTGGTATAGCAACGTTTATCTGGATATTTAAATAATTTCTTAGTCTCATATTGAAGGCAAACGCTTAGTGCTCTCTCTTTCACACAGGATCAAACCTATAGAAAAGTTAAAAACAAAACCTCATCAAACTTCAGTTTCCCAAAATCTGAGAAATGGGATTGATGTTAAGGATTGAATGAGGTGATGCATGTAAAAATGCCTGGTATATATATGTGCTTAACAAACATGAGCTATTATTAAATATTATTTATTATTGTCATTTTCTTTTAAATTTGGAGCTCTACCGTTAGTCCATAATATTCGTAATATTCATCATACTTCTCCATAATATTCAAAATTAGAGTAAACAACATATTTAAATGGTTCAAAATTGAAGACTATAAGAAGAATAGATACTGGAAATTCTTCATTCTTTCCTTATTCCCAACCAATTGATTCCCTGTCAAGAGGTAATTCATGATCAACTCCTCTGTAGCCTTCCAAAAATATTTTGCATATATGCAAGCAAGTTATAAAAATATTATTCACTTTTATACATGTTGCCACATAGTATGTTTAACACATTTCTATGTTTGGTTATTATTAGACTTTTGTTATTGATTAAGTTCTCGCTCACTTTATTTGATGCCCTGGGGACTGCCCACTTGTTTACATGATAGTCAGTGCTTACTAGCTGTCTCCGACTCAAATTAAGCACCTATCTTGCCCCCCTCTTTTGACATCCAACAATGGGAATCTTTAATTCCTGTCTTAAAATTCCCCACACTCTTCTTTCCCCTTCTCTGGAATAAAAACCTACTCTAAGGACAAATTTAGAAATTAAATAATTCCATATTTTTTATACTTAATAGTGAATATTGATACACGACAAAATGAGCCTCTTCTGGTTTTATTTCTGTCTCCCCTGATATGTAAGGCTTTTATGGATTTTCAGAAAAATAAAACTAAACAAACCTTTTTCATCAAATATTTGGGAAGTATGTTAATAGGGCACTGGAATGTAGTGGCTGTGAATCCTGGTTCTTCTAAATATCTGCCATCTCAGCCAGGTCATCTTCCTCCCTCTGTGTCCTCAACATAATCTCTAAGATAAGGCAGTTGGGCCAAATAGTTTCTACATTCCCTGGCACTAATATGATGCCTCTATTTTATGTCTGCAAAGGCCTTTTGGCTCTCATGCCACAATGCAAATGTCAACAGAAACATGGAGAAATGAGAATTTGCATAAATCTAGGAAATTATACTGATACCAACAGGTATCAGTTACTCCCACATTTTCCGAAGAGGGAGGCTTCCATTTTGGGCTGCAAGGTGGGTGTCCTCAATTTTAACTATAGGAATTGTTAAAAAGATGTGTTTAAACCATTACTGTATTTGCTTTTTAAGAGCAAAATCAAAGGAGAATTTGGTTTCTCTTCTTTGAATTGTTTAAAATTTTTATAAAATATCATATGGACATAAAATTCAAACATGGGAAGGAACAATATGAACATTTAAAGTAAATAAAATAAAAATTAAATTTAAGTAAAAATTTAAAATGTCAGGGTCCGCTCCCTTACCCAGCCTCAGTGATCCTGCAGTAGTGGATGCTGTTGGCTTCTCTCCCCGATCCCCCTGACTGGCTGGACACCCATCCCTCACCTGCTGTGAGCATTGTCTGCTGAAGTATCACGACATACACCTACTCCATGGGTCAAAGTACTCATGTGAGGATTCTGCCAGTTGTTAAGTATACCTATTCCAACTAAGAATTGAAGAACTGGACTTGGGAAAAAATAGGGTGGGTTTATGGACCCACTTGACCCACTATGAGATGGACTTGAGCTACACCTCCATTGATCACCTAACTTCCATAAGCCCATACCCACCTCTGGGCCAGGGTAGTGTTTGGTGTCTTTAGGAATTGGAGCCAGTACCCAGTAATCCATGAAAAGTTTGTTTATTCCCTTTCCCAAATTCATAGTCACTCTGAAAAATGGCCACAAGTTCTTTGAAGAAGGAGGAAGATTTATAATGTGTTTTTGGCAGAGTAGCAGAGTCCTTCCTCAAAGGGCCCTGGCGTCCCATACGTTCCGGGAGTTCTGAGTCTGTGAACTGAATCAAGTATGGGAATTGGTTGAAGGATTATAACTCTATTTTGGTAATTCAAGTCAGACTTCTATTAACATTAACCAGATTTAGAACTCTTTTAAATACATAAATCAAGTAAGATTTTTGTAGGCTGCCATCAATTTTAGATCTAGGGAGACCATGATCAATTAGCCAATGGCAAAAGTCTCTGCAGGTCAAATGATTTTAATTACTGCATTGACTGTGATGCCCATTACAGTAACCACACTGACCTTTGCTCTGGTGATTAAATGTCACCAGTTCGTTTCTGCCATGCGAGGTGAACACCATCCACACTGAATTCAGAGAGTCCCATTCAATGGCATTCTGATTGTATTTTTAGCCTATGGAGAACAGCCTCTAGAGACATCTTCAAGGACTCCAGGACTCCCCACAACAAGGTATTTCTGAAAGGCTCTATAATGACAGTATCCTCTAGACTCGCCCAGGGACATACTAAGGGGATGGTTGAGAAGGTCTTAAATGATAAATCTACTCTAGGATTC
This sequence comes from Phoca vitulina, assembly GCF_004348235.1. NCBI lineage: Eukaryota > Metazoa > Chordata > Mammalia > Carnivora > Phocidae > Phoca > Phoca vitulina. Next base: position 70,449,131 of record NW_022589707.1, on the reverse strand, counting down.
CAATCTTCAAGAGCTTGTGCATACTTGCCTTTATAATACACCAAGGAAGATCTGAAATTTCAATTTAATTTGGTATAGATCAACCAAGCAAACTGTTAAAGCCATTCGCAGTGTTTCAACTAACACACTGAATTCAGAATCTCTGCTTAATGCACTGATATCAATACATTTAGGTCGATCCAACATTATATCCCTTCCACTCTGATCTATACATGTCCCTTTAGTTTCTGACCATATATATTGTCAAAAACTTACAATTTTTAAAAATGTTTATGGCACCTCCTATTGAGTCATAGTTTGTACCTTACTTCTGTAACTTACTGAGACTGGTACTCTTCAAACGTCACACGTAGTCAGTAATATGACTGTCTAAATCTCTGCCTTGAAAAGCAACATTCTGCCAGATGCCAAGCCTAGATCCTCAGCTTCCTCAGCCACCAGATATTATCCAACATCAGAAAGTGTCTCAAGGAGAAAAGTGATTACAGGCATGCAGTGTCAATTCACCATTCCCTCCACGGCTTTCATCTTTTACATCTCTTATTTTCAGACCCTCCCCAGGACGTTGCTTGACTTCAGCACATTCTTCACAAACTCAGCCTTCAGGTGGGGCCCTTCAAATATCCAGTATTGTTACTTCCTCTCTGTGCAGCTGCTTAAAGCCTTGCTGGGTTTCTCTTCCCCCTCTTGTAGAGGCCCTTCGCTTGGGTCAAAACTGTGTCTTAAGTCCATCCTCAGAATCACCAAACACCAAAGGAAACGAGCTGCCTATTGTTAGCTCATGTCTGAATGATGGTCCCATCTGTGGAATTTTAGCCAGATAGGACTTCTTTCCCTCCACAGCATGCTGATGCCTTACAAATACAAGCTTTGTGATTTAAGCTATTTGTGGTAATGGAAACTCTGGTCTTACCCAGACCTGTTACATCTTGCTAAGAAGCAGAATTCCCCATTTGGCTGTGTCTGTTAGAAACTCTATGTTAGATGTATCTCCTTGATTAGTGACGTTTTAGAGTATGAAGGCAGAGAGCTGGTTATGTGCTATTGAAAATTTGAAAACCCAGAATAAAAGCATCTCTAGGATCTCTATTTTGGGGCATTGGATCCTCTAGTTTTCTTAGCAAAATTAATTTAATTTCGCTAGAAAAAAAGTCTCTGATTTTAAAACTCTTTGTTCAAACTCTTTGTGATTCTTCAGAGAAAATATGCTTCTTTCGTGCTATATGCCAGGCGGTGACCTCCTCTGCATTGACCGTCAGGTACTCGCCTGTCTTTCAGAAATGTGCTGAGATATCTGTCTTGTCCACTACTACTCAGTTGTCATTCTCTTCATGGATGGAGGTTTATTTGAATGAGCGTCACTGAAAATAGACAATGCATGCAATGAGTCTACCACTATACTTAGGTATCTTTTCAAAGATATCATGGAGTATTTTAAATATTTTTGAAATTAGAATGAACTGTTCAGCTACTAAGTTTTAAAGCGAATACTTAATGTACCTTGGTACAGAAAAAATATGCTGTGGAAATAAGCAAAGACCACCAAATAAGACCACCAAATGAGAACAAACAGAGGCTATTTATTCAGAGCTTGCTATAACAAGAGAGTCAGCCACCACCTCTTGGGTTTGGCAAAGCCTCAAAGGCAGTCATGAGAATGGGAAGCTTTATGGGGGGGGCAGGGCAGAGGGAAGGCTTCATATAAACTTTAATTGGAGGTTGTGGCATGGGCAAGCTAGGGGGAGGTTAACTAGAAGTAGAGTATCCTGTGTGGTTGGTTTGAGGAGCACATTTGACATTCACTAGTTGGTCCTAAGTTGGGAGCATGGGCAAAAATGAGGGATGCTGGCTGGCCGCCATTGACTGAGTCCTATCCACCAAGTTCCAGCTGTTCTGGGCTGACAGTTGCAGAGACTGGTTTGCCTTTCCTGCTGGTTGTTCAGACGATGGGTCAGAGTTGTATTGTCATATATGATGTGGCCACTGTCCATTTGTATATCCAGTTTCTGGATATAAAAATAGTTACAGATTTGTTTAGTAACAATTTGGCTGAAATATTACTTTCCTCCACATCTTATACCAAGAAGCAAGTGAACTGTACACACAGAAGATTGCATAAATTTCCACCTCCCATCCTGCCATTATAAAGTCTTATTAGAAAGTTGCTTTCTAAACTAAAATGAGCGAGGCTAATAACAATTCAAATATTGACTGTTAAAGCTAAGTTCCCAGTAAGTTACTTCATTAAGTTAAAAATTCTTAGCATTTTGATTGGTAATTGATAGATGGCTTTATTTTGGAAATGTCTGATTGATAGAAAATCTCCCCAATCCCTCAAGCATATATAGGAGAATGTCAAATCATTGACTTCCATATTTCGTACAGTTCTTTTCACTATTCCTTTTTTTCCACCTAGCCAAAACCTGCACGATGCTCCCTCATTTGCTGTATTATTACATCAGTAACGTATTTATCATCCAGGCACAGATGCATTCAAGTTTATTACATTGTTACTGAATCCTTTAAAAAAAATACCAATTTATTTAGTAGAATAACTGTCAGTTAATGTCAAATTAAGCATTGTGCCAAAAGATATAATAAAAAAATTACCAATTTATGATAATCTCTTGTATGCTGAGTGTATTAAATATGAATTAGTTTAAAAGTTTAGCCTTATCTAGCAAGAAGAATCTTATATGCTCTTTCAATAGTAAAATATAGAGAAAGAAAGAAAAAAATACTTTTATTTTTTTTAAAGATTTTGAAAAAAAATACTTTTAAAAGAATGGCTTTCTGATGGCTTATTGATTCTATTTTTAGAGTTGTTTTCTTTTGTGTCTTTTTTATAAGCATTTAATGAATGCTAATGACATTTTGCATTCATCTTTTATTAACTGAATAACTGCTTTTAGATGGAGGAGGAACTATCAAATAAATAAAGTTAAGACACCAACAAAGAAGGCATATAAGAGGTATATAACAATTATCTTCTCGTCACCACATATGCTTTGGACATGCCACATCCTTGATTACTGGGCATAGTCTCTACTGGATGGGCAATGATGTACATGAACCAATCTGTCTCCCCCCCTGGGTTGGAGTTGGCTGGACCCACATTCACACCTGACACTGGCCTGATCAGATTCTCTCCCATGAGAATTATGGGTTAGAAGCTAGAATTTATAGTCATTGTCTGATACAGAATAAAGAAAAATTATATCGTCATTCAACAGATGTAGGAAAAAAAAAACCAGTAGTCAAAATTCAATCTCCATTCATGACAAAAAGCTTTCAGTAAACCAGGAATATAAGTGAATTTTTCCATTCTGTTTAAAAACATCAATGAAAAACTTAGAATAAACTTATTCAATGGTAAAAAGCTGTAAACAATAGATAAGAACAAGGCAAGGACAAATACTCTACTTATTCTTTGTCTGTGGTCCTAGGGAAGGAAGTATGGGCAGAGAGTGGGGAAGGGAGGAGAAGAAAATGAATTGAAAGGAAAGAGTGCAATTTATACCAAGGGTACGAAAGGGGCTTATGTTATGTTTGAGTGTTCTATTTCTTTTTTTTTTAAATTGTATCTTTTTTTATTATGTTCAGTTAGCCACTGTATAGCACATAATTAGTTTTTGATGTAGTGTTCAATGAGTCATTAGTTAAGTATAACACCCAGTGCTCATCACAGCACGTGCCCTCCTCAATACCCACCACCCTGTTACACGCCCCCTCCCCGAAACCCTCAAATTGTTTCCTGGAGTCCGTAGTCTCTCATGGTTCATCTCCTTCTCTGATTTCTCCCCCTTTGGATTTCCCTCCCTTCTCCTATGGGCCTCCATGCTATTGCTTATATTCCACATATTGAGTGTTCTATTTCTTAAACACAAGGTTGGTGGGAACACGAGGTTAGTGTTATTATAGTTTAACATGTATATGTAACATTACAAACTCTTTCAAAAGTAATGCATATTTTTGAGATAATATATAATCCAAGAGGAACAACATAACTGAGTAATTACTTGGGGTAAAGATAAGGGAATAACCTTAAGTCATTTAGGACAATTACTTTTTTAGTCAGGTGATAACTGAGTCTCATTAAAATGACCACATGTGAAACTATAGCTCCAAGCAGAAGGTGAGGGTCCATTTCTCCTATATTGTCTTCAGACCTTAAAATAGTTGGAAGAGGCCACACTCCTTTATATTCAGTGAATTCCTAAAAGATTTAATTCCAAACTTCTACATTCACATCTCCCTTCTACTCCATGATTTCAGAAGGGCCTTTGTGAGAAGGCTTGGAGAGTTTGGAAATACCAAGGGAGTATTGTTGGAGGGACTGGCGCCCCTATCAGTACCTCATTCAAAAGTATACCAATGATTTACCAGTAATGACTCCAGGCTTCTCCGACCTCACAGATTCCATTCTCACGTCTGGAAATAGATCATAGCTTTGTTAACAGTTCACACTGTTTTTCAAATTAGGCCAGCAGAGCCTCTAATAGCCAGTGTTTTTAGAGAGCATTACTGCCAATGCTATTCTTACAGGCACTCAGGTAAAGCGGATGTAATTTAAGGGACACAGAGGAAATCCCCCCAAACACAATATTCACTGATAAATAAACTTGGATTGCCCACTGGTCCTACCAAGGTGCTTAAACACTTCATCATCCAACCTAACTGCAAGGAAAATAAATCTAGAGTAATTCAAGTTTAGACAGAGATGGAGAGTAAGAAACTGAGACGGAGGGAGAAATAGAGAGAGATTGCCAAAGAATGAGTGAAAGGGAGGGGGACAACAAGCTTAAGAGACAGAGAGAGAAAAAGAGAAAGGCAGAGAGGATGAGAAACAGATGGAGGGAGGGAGGGAGAACAAGAAAGTACAGAAGAGCACTAGGAAAAAACTTGCTCAGGGGCAGAAAGAGAACAGGGAACTTTATGAGTGTCTTGTAAAACCCACACACAAGATGAAAGCCAGGCCTCAGAAGAATCGAGAAGTAATTAAGAGCATATTCTATTTCCTAGATTCACAAAAGAAACTCTCATCTTTATCTTCTGCAACATACTTGCTTCATTTTCTTTTGCTCTTTACAGACTGACTTCCCTGTACTCATCCACTCACAGAAGGACGTCAGGAAATGCTGCCTTTAATACATTATTCTCCTTGGCTTTTTTTTTTTTTTTTTTTCAGTTTTTTTCCCCACGCTAATTAATTCCCTCTTTGATTCTCAAGTTTATTTTTTTTAAGATTTATTTATTTATTTGAGGGGGGTGGGAGGGGCAGAGGGGAGAGAAAGAGAATCTCAAGCAGACTCTGGGCAGAGGGCAGAGCCCCAGGTGGGGCTTGATCCCACAACTCTGAGATCATGACCTGAGCCGAAACCAAGAGTCCGATGCTTAACTGACTACACCACCCAGGTGCCCTGATTTTCAAGTGTTAATTCCCGAAAGAGCTAATTTGATTTGCCACATCTTAGGTGTCCATCCCGGACCCAATCTAGCAAGGCAATAGGGGCAGAAGGAGTTTATCATATGTGAAGTCACAAATGGGACTGGTTTTCTTACAAGCGGGAGTGAGCAGCAACCTCATAACTCACCTACCACTACCTTTAGTTCAAATTATTAAGGGACATGTGAATGTTGCCTAGAAAACCGCCTCCTCCACACAATAATTCAAACGAGTGTGAAATTTTGTAGTCAACCTCCAGTCCATTCAAATAATCACTGACATGTGAGTGATGATCCAGAGCTGAGTTTTGTGCTAGGATCCACGGCCAGTTTGGGGGTTTGGCAGGAGGCAGGAGCCACAAGGTGGGACGAAGGAGGTGGGGAGAAAGAAGAACCGGTTGATTGGAGAAGGCAGCAGTAATGGAGGATGCTGAAATGTGAAATTTATATTGAAGCTCATTGGGGGAGTTTCCTAATTTTTCCATGAGTGATTGTCAATTCAAATAAGTGTTTATCTACTACAAGCCCCTTTGCTAGTACAGAGGGGAAAAAAGACAAGAGATGTTAAGCAGTCAGGTCACTGAATCTGTCTTTTAGCGTCCACCTTCTATAAAACTTCCTTTGGGAATGACCCTGCCCCGACACCTCCGTTACCACCACCTTCCTCCACATTAAAAAGCATACGGGACTCCAGCTCTGTTTATGATTCTGACATGAAATTGAGTCCCTGCATTAACATGATTAACATGGAGCACAGTAGAAATTACTGGAACCACATTCTAAAGTCATGCCAAACACGCACTCTGTAGACATGATAACCTTCAATAAAGATCATAAATGAGTGTTTTCATTTTCAAGGGAGAACATTAACTTCAGGATTACCACCCAGAGAGCTACATTCATGTTGCTGGGGCATGATTAATTTTGAATTATGAAAATGGAACTCCTTTCAATCGTGTCTGAATTCTATTCAACCTGGTATGAAAGCAACTGTAATACACAAAAATACTAAGAAGGGTGCAAATTAAACCCACACAAAGAGGAATATGGGCCAGATTTCTGGAAGGATATTCAAGCTTAGCTCATGTCACTGTTGTGCAAACATAAATTAAAGAAGGGAAAGTGCCAGTATCCTGACCGGGTAACAGCATGAATCTAGCCTCAGACCTAAAGTCTAAATTATCCATTAATAATATTTTCAGTCTTACTCAAACCGGGCATGGTCCTTAGAGTAATTCAGAAGAGTTTGATGCATGGTGAGCATTACTAGCCCATATACGTGAAGTAATATCAATCTCTCGTGGAAGGAAGAAACAGAGGTAATTTACCAAATGCTACCCTACTGACCTGAAAGAATTGATTTATCTCATATGGAGGTTTCATTTTAGTGGGGATTTTATTTACTAGGCCTTATTGTAAGACCGACATATTGTATGCTGAATAAGAGTGTCTCAGAATTGGGGCGCCTGGGTGGCTCAGTTGGTTAAGCAACTGCCTTCGGCTCAGGTCATGATCCTGGAGTCCCGGGATCGAGTCCCGCATCGGGCTCCCTGCTCGGCAGGGAGTCTGCTTCTCCCTCTGACCCTCCCCCCTCTCATGTGCTCTCTCTCTCTCATTCTCTCTCTTTCAAATAAATAAGTAAAATCTTTAAAAAAAAAAAAAGAGTGTCTCGGAATATTATTCTTCCCATGTACTGTAGTTGCACGTTACAAGGTAGTGAGATAATATTCTTTAACTAGAAATCAAAAGTATGCTAAAGCTGACTCAGAATGATATCTATTATGGAATTGTTAAAAGCAGACTGTTTATAAATGCTGATTCACAAAGGAAATGCTTTTCTCCTTGAAGTACTCAGCATACGTTATTCTCTCTTATTCAGGGTTTCTCTGTATTGTATATCCTACAGAGAAATTGTATTTAAATGTGATAGATTGAGGGCTTCCCAGTCTGTAGTTTAGGATCAGGTTACTAAAAAATGAGACTGTTTCTTTCACTAAAGGAAAAGAGAAAAGCTCTTTGATAGGAGTTACAGTGAAGCATTCACATTCTGAGATAAGGCAGAAAAAAAGGTTATCACTTTGTAGTGCATTGTGTCACTGTAATTTCTGTTTAAAGAAATCATTTGGGGGATAATGTTGAGACCACTCAAAAATTCTACCGTCATAAAAAACAAATTGCTTGTCAAGCCCACAAAGTAGAAAACCCAATTGACTTGGGGAGTAAGAAGGAGAAATAATTATTGAAACACAATTCCAAATGCTTGAGAACTGCATATCATATTTTGTCCTGTGGGTCTCTGAAGGACTCAACTGACAATAACGCTGTTGCTAGCCCTGGTGATACTCCCACAGCGTCGTTTAGTGTTCTCTCATCATTAAATAACAGACATTTTGTGGAATTGATAAATATAGTCTTCAACATTAACTAAATAATCCTCCCAATAGCCTGGTAAAACAGATGGAGAAAATAAAACAGAGAAGTTGTTAAGGGGCTTAACTCAGTCCATGGAGACAACCCTGTGACTTAGTTAGTATTAGACCTCCCTAGTTTCAGTTTATGACACCTCCTCTTCCATTTTTTACTTATAAATAGCAACTAAGTCTCCAAACCACAACCACCCCAACCCCCATCCCCTCATGCTTGTCTTTAATTCTTTGCATTTAATCAAGAACAGGACATAGTACTGCTGCAAAGGAAATTTGTAGTTGTGTCATGTTTACATTTTTTAAAAGTATATATTTGTAAGCATTAAGATAGATGGCTTTTAATAAGACATTTTTAATGGATAAATATCTTCATTTTTAATTTTTTTCAAAAGACCAAATTGGTTTGAAGCACGTTGTTTCTATCAGCCTCTAAAGTACTTCCACTTCCTGCTCCTTGAAACAATCAAGTCTTCTATAATTCAGTAGAATAAGCTCACATATTTCGTTTTTTCTTGGTGACAAACACTTTGTTACCTGCTAGAGGAGCATAAAGGAATATGAGCAGGGTGCCATATTGAAGGAAACCTGATGGGGAAGGAACTTGATGACTGAACAAATAATAATAGTAATAGTAATGACAATAATTCCTCAGAGTTTATTATGTTCCAGGCCCTGTGCTAAGCATGCCTCACTTCATTTGGTCCTTTGATATAAGGAGCTGTTTCTATTCTCATTTTTTATAGACCATGGAACTGAAGCTTGCCAGGTTAATGCCTTTACACATTGAATCCATGTAAATAACTAATACCCCATTCTCCCATTCAAGGTCATCAAACAATCTTTTATCACTTAAATTTTTCATAAAATTTTTCCACATAGAGCTTGTCTGATAGTTTTAGTTACCAAAATAATTAATACTTTTCTTTCTGGTTTATATTTTTATGATTTTTTCTTGGCTTGAATTCCATCTCCAAGTCTAATCAATTCTGGGTCAGTAACAAACAGCATTTCAGAACCTGCAAAGTTGAGAACTATTTTGACAATTATTTTTAGGTCATGCTACCATGTCAGTTTTTGTGGTTTAGTGGTTTTTCTCTCAAATACCAGCTGATCTTTGGAAACTTGCCTGAGTTTTAGATGGATGTGAATGCTACTTTTCTACTGCCCTTTAAAAATATCCCTCCATTGCTGTATTTATTTTTATACCTTATTCATATGATATCCTTCATTTTCAAATGGTAAATATCTTAAGACAGAAACTAAATCTTGCTAAATTTAGATTCTTCAGTGTCTGGTATATAATAAGTTTCAGTGTTTGTTTAATTGAGCTGAATTTTACTTTCTTAAGAAAAGGCCTTTATCTATGAGGTCTTTAAGTTTCCTTTGCATTACCTAGTCAATATTTCTGTCTCCATACCTCTTCTGTATTTATTTCTTCTTATTTCAGAGGAGTAAAGGTCTCCCCTAATTTTCCATTGTTTTGCACCATGGTTGCTATTGATCTGTTTTTCTCTTTGACAAGTAGTGACCAGTGTCTATGCTCCCTCTCAGCAGCTTTCATGGCTATTTCTTCCTTTCCAGTTGATTATAAGTTTTAATTAGACTTGTCAAAATTCCTCCCAAAGGTTACAATATGGAAAAAAGTGTGTGGGGGGGACAGTAACTTCATAGTAGAGAAACACTTTCTGATCCAGAGGATCAAGGTCAACATCAACAGGGGTAAATCATGTTGACAGCATGTACATTTGATTCAACATGAGAAAATGGCTCTTCATATCTGTGATCTTCCTTCCAAGAACGCATATCCCCAGTCTAACTATGAGAAAAACACCAGACAAATTCCAATAGTGGGCACTGGAGAAAATACCTGACTAGTACTATAAAAGGGGTCAAGGTCATTGTTTTCCAAATGTGTTGGTAGAGCTGTGCTCTCTGCAGAGGTTCTAGGAGCGATTCTGTCCCTTGACTCTTCCAGCTTCCGGTGCTTGTTGGCATTCTCGTGCTTGTGGATGCATCACTCCCATCTCTGTGATCACATTTCTTCTTCTGTCTGTATATCTCTCCTTTATTTGTCTCTTATAAGGACACTTGTCATTGGATTGAGAGCTCACCCCCATAATCCAGGACAATCTCATCTGAAGACCCTTAGCTTAATTATATATTAATTACATATAAAAACCCCTACTTCCAAATAAAGTCACATTCGTAGGCTCTGGGGATTGGGACATGAAAAAATATTTTAAGGGCCACCATTCAATCCGCTATAGTCATCAAAAACAAAGAATGTTTGAGAAGCAGTTACAGCCAAAAAGAGTCTAAGAAGCACAACAACTAAATGTAATATGGTGTCCTGGATAGGATCCTAGAATAGATAAAGGACATTATACGATAACTAAGGAAATCTGAATAAAGAATGGACTTTAGTTACTGATAATATATCAGTATTGGTCTATTCATTGTAAAAAATGAACCATACTAATATAAAATGTTAGTGGAAATTGGGTGTGAGGTATATGGGATCTAAAACTGTTCTAAAAAATGAAGTCTACTCTAGAAACAATTCTACATTTAATCCTTTATAACAGTTCCATCAAAAAGAAATAAAATGCAAACCACTTGTATAATTTTAATTTTTTAGAAGTCAAATTTCAAAAAGTACAAGCAAATAGGTGAGATTAGTATTAATAATACATTTCATCTTATGTAGCCTAATATATCCAAAACATTATCAATAAGTCATTGATATAAAAATTAATACCATATATTGCAATCTTTTTTTGGCAATATGTTTCTATGTAGTACTAGAAAAGACAGAGATGCCTGACAGCTCTACAATCCACTAACAATACTGTAGACAACACAAAGAGTTGAAGCAGAATATATCTGGAATATATATCTGGAAGTCATTTTCTGGTCTTGCTTTATGTCTCCCATGCTGATGGTGTTAGAGAGCCCCTGAGGCTAACACATCAGTCGTGGCCGTACCACAGGCCTGGCTCCCTGGTTGGGAGAGCTGAAAGGCTGGCCTGGGCTGGGATACTGGCATGGCCAGGACTCGCTCTCCTTCCAGGTCGTCTCAGGGCCTCTCCCTCCACCAGTGCCCTCTTCCTGTGATGTGGTCTCTCCATATGGTCCCTCTAGCACAGTAGCCGCATTTCATGCATGGTCATTCAGGGCCCCCAAAGACGCAAATGTAGAAACTTCCAGGCCTTCTTAAGGCTTAGATCTGAGACTTGTGCAGTGTCACTTCTCCTACATGCTGTGGTTTAAAGTGAGTCACAGAGCCAGCACAGATTCAAGGTGGAAGGGAAATTCACAAGGGCATAAGTACCAGGAGGCATGGCGATTAGTGTGCTTGAGTAGGGGTTAGGTTTTCAACAAGCATTTATTTTACAAAGATCGTCACTGTTCATTCTCATAATTGTGTACAATTATTTCAACATAACAGAGATACAAGAGGTTAAGAAATATGCCCAACAGGTTGCCTCATTAAGTGGGGCACCTGGGATTCAAACCCGGGCAGTTATTCTGATTCCTGAACCTCTGCCCTTCCTAATTGTTTAAATACTAAATTTGTTGACTTAAATGATTTCTAAGAACAAAAAGAGAGTGAGAGATAGGGAGAAGGAAATGGGCCTCGTAAGCAACGTTTTAAACTCCTGATGTTATGTTTGTTATGTTCAATAACGTTCTCACTAACCAAAACTTTACAGACAGCATAATTATACTTGCTGTGAAAAGAACTCTCTCTCTCTCTCTCTCTCATTTTTTCTCTCATTCTCTCTTTTTTTCTACAAATAAATTGTGGTGGTTGTGTGAAAATTTCTGCCACCTTTACACAACCTTTGCACTTGGAAGCCTCAGTAAAACATGTTGTTATCTAATCACCAGTCATTCAAGGCTCTTTCTGCTGACCTTAAATTCTTTCTTCTTCTTTATAATCACTGAAGACTCATCAGTGACATTAGAAGTTTCATGTAATATAGTATTTTTGCATTCCATACTTGAAGGGAAAGAAATCAACTCTGACAAAGTGATGACCTCAACATAACTGTCATTAACAAAAAGGTTACAGTGTTCTCACCAGAATAACAGAGCTGGTAATCACTCTACATCTTACTTTGCTCTGAACTCTTTAAACATAACAAATAATCATGCTTTATTAAGCACCTGCTCAATGAAGTTGGGAAATCAGAGGATGGCGACATTAAATCCTGACCTTTGACTTCCTCTGTCAGATGCCAGAATGATTATTTCTACTGGATCTTGGTTTGACATTAGGGAGCAATTGGCTAATCCTCATTCTCCAAACTTGCTCTCTGGTCTCTTGCTAATGCTCATCTTGTCCTGTGTCTTAGATTTATTATGATTTATTCACCATGTGGGGTAACAGTATCTCCTTTTATCTCAAAAGGAACAGCATCTATATAATTTTGAGCCCTACTTCTCAAGGGAATCAGGGGAAAAGTTTGAAAACTTAAAAATAGGCTTTTACCTCTGCACTTTGTCTTCCTTCCTAATAATAGAATTGGGACAAGTGGATAAGTAAAGAGATACGTGAGAAGAAAAAACACTGGGTCTAATTAGTTGGGACTTCTCACTTCAGGAATAAATATTGGAATAACACCACAGAGAAAAAAGAATTATGGATTTGATAGCTTTTCCAAACAATTGCCTAACATATTTGTTTTGAAATATAGTCACTGGGCCTTTAGTATTTCGAAAGTGCAGTTGAAGTTGACATCGTCTTTAAATTACAAATATGATGAAGCCCAGAAATGTGAATAACGTCAGCCCAATTATATACAGAATGAAGTGTGGGAAAAAGTATTTTGGTAGACCAGACAGGAGAGAGAAAACTTGGGGAAAAGATGCACTCTAATAGAAACTGTAAGAAGTGAGAATTACATTAATTGAACATCTATTATGTGTCAAGCACTGTGCTTGGTAGATCACAATAAAGAGGAAAACTGAACAATAGTAGCCCACAAAATGGAGCTGAACAGAAAGAGTAGATTATTAAGGAGAGAGCAGCAGTGAAATAATTAAATTATATCCAGGATTTGCTAAAAATATCTGAATATAACTCCCATTTCAAAAAATCCCAAAATAGGGCATAGCAGAGTTTGTATCACCTATGAAAATTTAAGTGGGTGCAGACAGCCTTTCTCCTATTTCCGGGCAATTTATTGAGCTTTATCAATCTTATGAGCTCCCCAATGTCCTTTCAACTTACTCATTCCTTTTTTGCTGAAGTTATCCACAGTGTTTCTCTTGTTTGCTGCTATGAACTGGTTTGTCATCACAACTGTACAAAGGTTGTGCTGTTGTTGAGCCAGGGGTCTTAATTCTGATTCAGGGAAAACGATCCCTTTAAGGATTCAAGATGAAGGCTGATAAATACAGAGTTCAGGTTCAGTACCAATGCAATTGCTTAAGGGAAGAGAGGAAAAGATAGAGGATAAGTATATTCAGAAGGCTTTAATGTAGAGCGCAGGGCCTATATCCAGGCCTAGAATGAGAAATTAGCTAGAAAACGAGTCTCTGAAGGAGAAAAGGAAAGGTAATAGTGATGGCCAAAGAGGTAGCTATAAAGTCACTCTTGGCTTTTTGTTTTGTGTTGTTCCATACTGATTTTGTTTGTTTTATTTCCTTCTCTCACCCCCTACAAAGATTTAAACCTGAAACTCCAATAGGAAATATTTTAATTCTACTCAGAAATTATAATAGAAGTTGAAGAAAATAATACAGAGTAAAAATTGAGAGTAGAATGGTTGGATTTGCCAGAAAGAAAGAAAGATCTGAAAATGTTGGGCCTCAAGAAAGGACCTACAAAGTAAGAGAAAAGGATAAGAGGAGCCATTAAAAATGTAAAACGTTGGTTGATTTTTGCAATGCCCCCAGCAGAAAAATTGACTATTTTCAACTTGACCACACTGACTAAGCAGTAAGAAACTTACTAGATATACTCCATGCACAAATAGAACTGACCTGAACTGTACTTTTGAGACACATATCACCCATGCACTTATTTTTTTTTAATATTTATCTTGCCCAACACACATACTCATAACACATATTCACTCCCGCACATGCACTCACACTGTGAATTTAATGAACTAATTAGTTGTTAGTACCTCTCAAGCTAATGATGAAGACATCTGGAACTTTGTGATCCTATGGATTAAGATGCTAGGGGTTTCTGAAGAAGAGCTGCATGTTAGTAGGACAGAGACTAAAACTGGGAGGACATTGTAAAAGATATTGTAACGTAGAGGGATGTAGGATACATGTGGGCCCTTAGTGCTTTTGTTGAGCTGTTCTCCAGAAGGAAGCACACCGTGGGAAACTGATAAGTAGTAGTTCACTGAATAAGTGAGTGGCGGCAGGCCAGTGCTTCCACATCTTTTCCATGGCACAGCAGGCCCAGGAAATGTATGGCAAGCAGGGATAAACAAATGTGGTTTCTTGAACCGGAAAGATTGACCCCTGGGGTTCCAGTCTGCCCCAGAGCTTAAGGGTTGCTGAAAGTGTATGCAGCTGAGTTTCTGAGCACCTGCGTGTGCTTTGGCTCATTGCATGGGAAGCACCGATGTAGTCTAGGAAAACTTCACTTTCAATATACTTTTCTTTAGGCCTCATATTAGCCTATTCTGACTTTTGTGTCTTCTAAACAGATGGCACTTTTCTGGAGTAAAATTGTTTTCCTTCCCCTAGGCGGATGTAGCTCCCACTTGGTAAGACCTACATCTTGGCGCTGGGTACGTGGGCTAGATTCACCTCCTGCTCACCCACCCACTGGGCACTCTTACAAAATATAGTTGACGCTTAAACAACACAGGAGTTAGGGGCACTGACCTTTCGCACAGTTGAAAATCCATGTATAACTTTTGACTCCTCCAAAACTTAACTACTAACATCCTACTATTGATTGGAAGCCTTACTGATAGCAAAGTCAATTAATACACATGTTGTATTCTATGTATTATTTATTGTATTCTTTCAATAAAGTAAGCTAAAGAACATGTTATTAAGAAAATCATAAGGAAGATAAAATACATTTATAGTATTCTACTGTAAAAATCTGCATATAATTCAAACCTACACAATTCAAACCCGTGTTGTTCAAGAGGCAACTGTATATCCACTCTGTATTTTATTGTCCTTTTATTCAAAAAATTTTATTTAACCTCCAATCTGGAATAATATTCCATTCCATTGTGGTCACGGACTACTATGTACACCATGAAGATTTGCTCCTATGAAGCTGTCCTTTGGCATAAATGTGTGTTGTAGGCATCTGCACTCTGCCTGGCGAGGCCACACAATTCATGGGTTAGCCCCCAAGTATCTCATTGTTGGATCGATGATCCCATGCACTTTAACTTCCCCCTTGTGGTTTCCATTTTGTCTAAGGGATATTACTGGGCTTTTGGGATATTACTTTTTTGGGAAAAAAATCCCAAGTGTTTTTTTCCATGCTATCCTTTAAACTTATTCCAGCTGTCTAGATATAACAAAGACTCAAATTTCTAGGGGTCTTCAGTAATAGACTTCTTTAGGTTTCTGCAATGATGTAACTTTTCCTTACTTGTATATCCTGTTGGTAATTTCCATGGGAATAGCAGGGAGGGAAGGGCAGTTGGTTTGGGTAGTAGTCATTTCACTCTCTTATGTGGAGAAAGGTGTGTGATTTCTAAAGACTGAAAGAGAAAAGGTCTATTTTCCATAATGTGTATTTAAATTTTTTACATGTAAATGGTTGTAATTTCTACAAAATTTTATCGACCCAAAACTCTCAGACTTATCCCTTTCCAAATGAGAGGGAAACAGACAGTATAGTAAATAGACTTAAAGAGCATCTTTCGGTAGAGAAAGCCTCAGGCTCCCTCCTGCCACACAGCCCAGCACTTCAAACATAGACATAGCTAAGAGATGACCATTTAGCCAACTTACAAACCTGCTGACCTGTTCCTAAGGAAGGATTTCATCAGTAGAAATTAATCTAATGTTATACTTCAAATTGTCTTCCTCCTCTCACCCAGAAAATCCTTATCACTGACCCTTGACCCCAGTGAATGTGGAGTAAAGGAATGAAAGCATTGTGATGTTGTGCTCAGAAAAATATATTTTACAAGTAAAATTACAGTCCATACTTTCTGCATCCATCAATGTCTGGTAAAAACAAAATAATCTCCTTATTTTTGCCATTGCTCACTAGTTTAGATGAGATGGATAAAGACTGATTTCTTTTTAACTGGCATGTTATTTAAATGCTTTCTGAGCTACAATTATGGCCCTTAAAAAATGAGAAAGACTTTGGAAAGTATCTATCTTCTAAATGTGTATAAAACTGACATGAAAAATGTGATCCAAGTTCAATTAACCTTGTTAAACACATTGTCCCCCCGCAGAAAAGTAAATTGCAGCCTTAATTTATTTACAAATATGCACTCTGAATTTTCAAGATAGGATACTAAAAAAAACAAACAGTATTTCCCAAACATATGTGATCAATCAACCCCTTTTCAATGACATATCTGTTAAATTTCTAGAGGAATATTTCAAAAAGCACTATTTGGGAAACATATCTATACCAACTTTATCATTTTCATGAAAGAAATCTGGCAGAGATAATGTGATGTGTCCATAATCTGTTAGTGTCAATTTCCAGAATAGTACCCAAGACTCTGGTTTCCAGGCTTATTTTCCTGCTACATTGCATGCTTCAAATATGTGTATGTACCACCACATGACAATCATCATTAAACACACTTCACTGTATAAAATTGTACTGTCTATTATTTTAGAAAATATTAAGGAGTTGTTTCATTGTTTGATGAATTTATAGTCAAGTGTATAATCCTAAACTATCAAAGTTGCTGTGTTTTATTCTTTGTTTATATTTAACTATCTTGCCAAATACATATGTATACTTTTAGTATAAATCAAATGATACAAGACTGATAGGAATCAATATAAGTTGAATGATTTTGTTTAAATCTTTGGTTATAGCCAGCAAAATATAGTCAAGTAGCTCAAGTTGGCCTATCATGTTTCCCTTCATTGACATGACAGCAAATTCAATCTGAATCTAATGTTTATGTATCTACGGCATACTCTGAATAAAGAATTGATTGAAGTTCCTTTTATAAATACACAGCTTTGTTATTAATCAAGTTAAACATTTCAATAATACACAAAATTGTTATTTTCTTGGAAGAAGGTATCAGTGGTGAAGCCTATTATAGGAGTACTTAGCTCAGTAAATAAGAGTAGGGTGGAATTATAACTTTTAAGGATTGAGTCAGAGGGAAAAATAATACTGTTTTTATGTGAAGGACTTTTGGAACCCTCTGGAGGTCTTGAAAACTATGTGGTAAATTGAATAGAAAGAATACTTTTACCAAGCTGAAGATAACTTAGAAAGTAAAATCTGATTATTGCCATTACTAAGAACTGTTATTTTTAAACCAAGATAAAATTTGGTTTAATTTACCCATCTTGTACAATAATTACATTGCTATCATATTTTCACAGGGAATGCAGTTATGACTGTTTATTATAGAAATATTTTTGATTCTAGTATCACAAACATTTATTCTAGAAAAAAATATATCAAATTCTAATGGAACTTTAGCTGTACATGAAAGGAACCTACTTATTTTTCTTTCTTGTGATTCAGAGGTATGGGTTTCTGGGTCCTTGAAAAACCTGGTAGCATGCAGTATAGTAGGGAACAGAAGCTTTTTCTTCCATATTTCTACAGGTATGTTGCTCCTCAACATGTGTTTTCCTTCTACATTGTCAAGATCTTTCTTTCTTCAAGTTCTTTTAACTGTCCCAACTAAGTATAATTTAAAAATAGCCTTAGCCCTTACAGATCCCCTTTCTCTGGAATCAGACTAAAGAATGCGACAACAAGATACTACTATACACCCATGAGAATGGCCAAAATCTGGAACACAGACAACACCAAATACTGGTGAAGACGTGGGGCAACAGGAACTCTCACTCATTATTGGTGGGAAAGCAAAATGGTACAACCACTTTGGAGGACAGTTTGGTGGTTTCTTACAAAACTAAACTTTTTTTTTTTTTTTTTAAAGATTTTATTTATTTATGTGACAGAGAAAGACACAGCGAGAGAGGGAACACAGCATGGGGAATGGGAGAGGGAGAAGCAGGCTTCCCGCAGAGCTGGGAGCCCGATGTGGGGTTCGATCCCAGGACCCTGGGATCATGACCTGAGCCGAAGGCAGACGCTTAACGACTGAGCCACCCAGGCGCCCCTAAAACTAAACTTTTTTTAAAAAGATTTTATTTATTTATTTGAGAGAAAGACTGAGAGAGAGCATGAGAGGGGAGACGGTCAGAGGGAGAAGGAGACTCCCCACTGAGCAGGGAGCCCGATGTGGGACTTGATCCTGGGACTCCAGGATCATGACCTGAGCCAAAGGCAGTAGCTTAACCAACTCAGCCATCCAGGTGCCCCAAAACTAAACTTATTTTTATCATACAATCCAGCAATTGTACTCCTCGGTATTTACCCAAAGGAGTTGGGTAAACTCATAGCCACACAAAAATCTGCACACAGATATTTATAGCAACTTTGTACATAATTGCAAAAATGTGAGCTCAACCAAGATGTCCTTCAGTAGGTGAACAAATAAATAAACTATGGTACATCCAGACAATGGAATATTATTCAGCACTAAAAAAAAAAAGTAGCTATTAAGCCATGACATACATGGAGAAAACTTAAGTGCATGTTATTAAGTGAAAAAAGCCAATCTAGAAGGCTATATACTGTATGATTCCAACTAGATGACATTCTGGAAAAGGCAAAACTATGGAGACAGTAAAAAGATCAGTGGTTGCCAGGGGGTAGTAGGTGGTGGGGGGAAGAGAAGAATAGGAAGAACACATAAAATTTTTAGGGCAAAGAAATTGTTCATTTGTCCAAACCCATAGAATGTATATGACCAAAAGTGAACCCTAAGGTAAACTACAGACTTCGGATGATTATGATGTAGGTTCATCCTTGGTGAACAATACACCATTCTGATGAGTGATGTTGATAATGGAGGAGGCTGTGCCTATGTAAGGGCAGGTAGTACATGGGAGATCTCTGTACCTGCCTCTTCATTTTGTTATAAACCTACAACTGCTCTAAAAATTAAGGTCTTTAATAAAAAATAATCTATATCAGAAATACCTAATGTTGTGAGTTTCCATTCTGACTCCACATATATTTATAAAAACATTTGTAGTGTAAGTTATTTTGAGACGTGACACAGGGATCTTTGAAGAGAAGGACAATATCAGATTCATATTTGTGTCCTCAAGAACTGACCAGTGTCTGCCAACTAATTGGAGTTTGACAGTTAGAGTTTTAATGAACAATAGATGAACACTAAATTAACACTGTCTTAATTTGCAAATCCAGTATGCTTCAAGATATATAATTTGTACACAGGGTGACCAAACATCCTGGTTTGCCTAGCATTAAGGGGTTTCCCATGAGGTAGGGCTTTCTGTGCTAAAACCAGGACAGTCCTAGACATAGAATGGTTTGTCAACATATCTGTACATAGGAAATTTGAGACAGTGAAGGGAAACTGGAAACCCTCACTAGATCTGAAGGAAGGTAAGGTCTGCTTCTGTAGCCTCCCATGTAACCCTTTGTTCTTAGTTACTCCTTGTCAAGCTCCCCCTGACTAGGGGCTCTTGACTCAAGCTACATCCTACCTCGCCACTTCTCCTCTTTCACTGACCCTACGCCCCTTCCTAGGACACAGAAATCCAGACGGCAGTGCCCTAGCCAGCTCTCCCTCCAATAATATTTTTCTTCTTTCTGTTCATTGAAACTCACCTAATTTATTCTATTTCTTCAGAAATTATACTCGTATTACAATAAATAATGCTGCCATATATTTTAATCCCTGCATACATATGTTTGCATGTTACTCATTCAACAAATATTTATGAGGTACCAACTTTGTGTCAAGAGTTATTCAAGACCCTATAGACACAATATGAAAAGACAGAATAACAGCCCTCAAAACATTACATATGGACATGCAAACAAATAAATATACAGTTGATTCTCATTATTGGCTGTAATAATGTTTTATAAAGTCACTGGTCAGTGCGAACATGAAATCACAAATACTAAGCCATTGCTCCCATGGGAAACACACAGGGTTAGTTTCCTGTCAGTTCCCAGTCACATTTTCAAAAACCAATCAATACATAACTTTGTTTTATGTGTGTTTCTGTTTAAAAACACTTCATTTAAATATATCATTGATTCACTGAACTCAAGACCAACAGCACTAGCACTCATGCTTGTATGAAGATTATCCACATGTCTGCAAATGACTGTGAGAGTACTGTATGACTTCAGGGTTACAAGTTAATTTTAGTAAGAAGGCATATTCTCAAAAACAGAATCCCAAATGATAAGGATCAATTATAATTCAATAAATGGAGCTATTCTGAGAGAAGAAAAGAAAGCATATAAGGATGACGGCTAGATTCAGGGCTGGATTCACCGAGAAAACACTGTTTAATCTGAGACCCTATAGATGTGTGTTTGCCAGGCAGACACAGAAAATTGGCAGTCTCAATGGAGGGCACAGAATATGTGGGTGCACAGAAGGGAACCTGCATGTACTGTCTGAGCATAAAGAACGGGGCAAAGGACTAGTAGAAGATGAGCTCAAATGGCAGGAAGGGGCCAACTAGGTAGGATTTACTGTAACATGAAATGTTTGTGAATCATAATGAAGGACTGGAGAATTCTGAGGGAAAGCAATGGAGTTATCAGAATTCCCCTTTAAAGAAACTTCACTGGAATCCAGTGGATAGACTGAAGAAGCTTGGCACAAGAGTCAGGGAAACCAGAAAGTGACAACAATTTGGCAATCATTCAGGGGACAAGTGGAGGTGCTGATATTAAGGCAAAACTGAGATAATGAGAAGATAAACATAGAAAGTGTTTAGGTTCTCTTTTGAGTTAGTAAACAAGAGTTAACCAGAATAAATGAATGACAGTTAATGTCAGATTTGGGACCAAAATGGGGAGAGGGAAAATTTTGGATGTTGCTATCCACCCAAATAAACAATATGAGGTCACATGTTCAGATTTGCTTCTGTTGCTTTGAAATGAATGGTAAATCCTGAAAGTGACAGCTAACAGAAATTTTAGCCTAAGAGTTTAGGAGAAGAGTCTTAGTACAAGATGCCTATTTGGGAATCTTTAGAGTTGAAACGGCAGGTAAAGCTGAAGGCATAAAATGAATTGCCCATGGAAAATGATAGTTACAGTGAATACTTACATTGCATTATATTATGATATTGGTGTTTTCCTCAATTTACAGGTGGGCCACAGAAAGGATACATAACCTTCCTCAAGTCAAATAGTTCTCAAACAGTACATGGATTTGAACCAAAGGGATATGGCTTCAGATAACTGATAGTCTTCCCTGGGGTATGTCATAATTTAAGAACTAGACAAGGAAAGAAGAAGCTGAAAAAAGACTTTAAGGAGAACAGCACAGTAAAAGGAAAAAGCAAAAGAGACTCATGTAATAGAAGCAAAGATGAAATTAATTTGATGTCAATCATCAGTGCCAGAGGTAGTAGAGAGATCAAATAGGAGAAGAGTAAAAAGTATTGTCACCTTTGAGTCACTGGTTATCTTAGCAAAACTCCAATTCTTAGTGATTTGCAAAATATGGGAAAAGAGAAGATATAGATGTAGAAATTGTACTAACTTTACCTTTAAGCCTAACTGTAAAACAAAAGAGATTGGAAGAGATAGGAGAATATAGTTGAGGAAGAAGTGATGTTGAAAAAGAAAAAAAAAAAAAATGATGTAATGAGTTCTTGGTGAAGATAGAAATAGATGAGATCCAAGAGTACAGGTGGACAGGTTACCTTCAAATTCTAAGGTACAGTTAAAGAGATAAGAATAGGTGCAGGTGTAATATAGATAAGAAGGAGGTTGAAGAAATTTGGACCTTAGAGATTTTTCTTTGAGAAATAAAAGATAAATATATTTTCATTTGAGTTTTTTTCCAAAGGAGATAAATGGCCTTATACTTAACAAAAAACAAAACTTACATTTCTAAGAGTAAAAATGTTAAACATCATGGCAGATGAATGGAAGGAATGGTTCTTTGGTCAGAGGGGAGTTTGTAATACACTGTATCACGTTGTCAAGATGATTGTCAACTACACCTGGAAAGGAGTAGAATCTTGACTAGAACTTAAGTTATTTTGAAAAAAAAGATCAGCGCTAGGAAGATTTCCTAGGGATGTCTCACTTTGGTTATCTTAAAACAGAGAATCCCAATCTTACAGTGATGAAGGAGGGACGAATGAGGTCTCCATTCATCCACATGGCTTTAGCCCCAACCTTCATCCTTTCTTGCCTTCAACATAATCCCCCTAGCCTCTGTCACCTGGATGTAAGAAATATCATCATTTGCTTTACTTACTGGCTTTCATTCCATTTTCACTAGGGTCCCTCTAGCTGACGATTATTTCTTCCCCTGGAGTAAAAGTCTTTGCGGACCCTAACTCCACCATAGTTCATATAATGCTCCCTATCTGTCTAAAACCCCAGATTCAGATGTTTATATTACTTCCAAATAAATCTCAGAAATTGAGTGTCACCTTTTGAGCCTCTTTCTTTGCTTTCTTTCAGGACTTTCACTCAGCTTCTCATCCAGGTTTTATTCCCTGTTAATTTTCTAGCTGTAATCTCTACTACCATTTGGCTTACCAATTCAACCTTCCTTTTTCTCCTATCCTAGTCTCCTTGGTCTGTTCACCAGCCTTCACTTCTTCACTTTGCTTCTCTTAATTCTCAATGGATCACAATCTCATAACATCTGTTAGATGTAGACACACTATGTGTGTATATAAATGGGTATAATGCACAACTAAACATGTACTTGATACCCACTCCACATTGCATGTGTTCACACCTACCCAGGAAGGGTATGTATTAAGTCAAATGAGTATATGATTGAACATTTTTGACAGGCTAAACTGTGGAGACACATCCAGGAAGCATATTTTTAAAGTTTTCTTAGGCTAAAAGAAACTATAGAAATCATATAGGACATGATTCCAGGAAGAGCAAGAGACAAATCTCTGTCAAACTCCTAGCATACTGAGATCCTCATAAACAACAACAACAACAACAAAAAAAAAAACCCCACACTTTTCCATTCATTTTTTGCTTCTTTTTCCCCTAGCCAGATTAATTTCTTACCTCACATATCTTCAAAGCAGAAAAAGTCAGAATGGTGAGTAAAGGTTGCCTACACACACACACACACACACACACACACACACACACACATCTGAAGACTTTAGATCCTGCTTCTAAAGAGATTATTGTTCTAATGGAATATGTCTGATCCTATTGGTTTAGGGATCTCTGCACTTCAATAATGACATGGAAACTTCCACAAAGAAGTCTGAGGGGAAAGAAAGGATACAGTTTAATAAACCCGTGTTGCTTTACTCTTTCTTAAAATTTTGGAGGATTATTTAGTATATATTAATCCACAATGTGTTCATATAATAAATCTTTCTTAAATAAAAAAAAATTGAATAGGACACAATTTGAGATAAATAATAAAGTATTGGTGGAGTACTGCCAGGCTCCCACTCACCAGAAACTTATAAATTGGAATATTATTAATCACTTCTCCCTTTACCTTTTACTTATTTTTTCTATTTTTGCTCCTAGTCTGTCAAAGTCTTAAGAAAAGTATTCACTGCTGTACATTGTTTTTATAAATACCCATTAGAGTAATTGCCTGCAACTTCCTTTTGGAATCTATTCTTCGGTGTGTAATGAGTCCTGCACCTTGGTCAGCAGAGAATATACAAATGCTGTTCTGGAATGAACACAGCCTGCTCCTCTTGATAGTGTTACCTGACGTATGTCCTGATTACGAACTTGGCTCCCTGGAGAGAAAGCAATCTGTGCCAAGGGGAAAAAATGGAATTGAGTTCTCCAAGCCTCCAGCAGAGGCTTTCTCTCTAATATGCTTTCTAAAATGGAGCCATAAGTCACTTCAGTTCTGCAGACACGATCATTCTTTACTTCTATGCAGAAGAGCAATAACTTCTGACCAAAAGACCCTCTCAGTCTTTACAAAGAGCCTTAACTTGAGATTGATCTGATACTCTGGAAACCACAATTGTTTTAGCTGAAAGGCTAATGCTAAAACACAAAAGCAACTAAATATCTACGAAAGGGAGGGCTTCAATTTCATAAATGTGAAAGAATAACTAGAATGCTATTTAACTGAATTTATGAGCATAATAAATAATTTAATTCGATGCCACAACTACCACCCAGTTCATTCCACACCATCTTCTAACTCCATGATTGCGTTTTCTAAGTCTACGGGAATATATGAATTTAGAAAATCATAGGAATGAGACATCATCTCAGGAGAAAGAGAACAAATCCAGTTAATAATGCTTATGCGGCCACATGGAAAATTACTATAACTATTCTATTTTTGTCATCCAAAAGTCATCCTAAAGTATAATTTCTTGACTGTGATAATGTAATATGTATTGCTGTTCCTAGAACAGAGTTTAAGGGTTGAGCTTGATAATCAGTATTTGCTTTTATCAATTTGCAGCTATAAGACAACACAGAATGATTCAAGGCCAACCAACTTGGGTTCAAATACAGTCTCTGTCCGCATGTGCCTCAGGCAAGTTATTTATTCTCATGGTGCCCCAGTTTCCTCATTTGTAAAATCTGGGTGAAAACAGTACTGGCTTCACAGGAAGCTGTGGGAATTAAATGAGTTAATATTTCTAAAACATTTAGAACTGGCACAAAGTATGTCTATGTTAGTACGTGTAAAATAAAATATTGGAAAGTTCATTTAATCTCTGGAATTCTGTGTTTTTTCATTAGGAAATGTAAATTAAAGAAGTATTTACTTTATTAGGTTGTTAATAAAATTTAATACAGATTGCATTACATAAACACTAACTTCCATAATGATTAGCTTTTAATAAAAAGAAAATGAGAACACTTATAGACATTTCCAATTTACAAGTGGGCCAAGAGTCAGTATTTTTATTGTTAAGAACTTGGAATTTAGAATCAAACAGCTGGGGTGCGAATCTCAGTTCTGCCCCTTACCAGCTTTATAATATCTGTAATGACATTAGGTCACACATTTATTCTCTGCCCAGTCTTAGCTTCTTCTTCTGAAAAATGTGGACAATAATTCCTATGTCTAAGTGTTGCTGTGAGCATTAACTGAGATCATGTCTGCAAAAGAGCTGATGCATTGGAGGCATGCAATACTTGGCAGGTATTAGTAACTTTCATTTGTGTTGTGTTCCAAAGTTTGAAACTCAAATCACATTTTCCCCAGGAAGCTGTATTTCAAATTGTGGCCAATATCTTGGGAAAGTCCATTTAAGAATATTACACTCAAAAATTAACTAAAATAAAAGCAATATTACAGTGAAAACATAGCAACCTAAAAGTAGTCATTAGGAAATCTGGACTATGGCTACCTTCCAAGGAGGGAGGCCCTCTTGTTACAGGAACATCCATGGTGAGATGTTTCTCCATGAAAAGGGAGATGTGCCCATGGACCAGAAGTTCAGTAGCTGCTGTGTTCTGCTGGTCTGCTCAAATGCAACACTCTTTCTCTCCCTTGGTAATCTCAGCTACAGAGGCTTGAGCTGATTACAGTTCATAATTCAAAACACACTATTATCTTTGGTTCATGCAAGTCCACTCTCTTTGTTTACTTTGTCCCCGAATCTAGGCTAGTCCGTTACATTTGCAGACCTGGAACAAGAGTGTAAATGGATGCCTCAGGCATCAGGCCGATGACTCACTCTATCTGCTTCCCGAACTTCAAGGGGCCTCCAGTATGTGCATGTGAAAACTTCAGCTACACATCTGTATTCCATCCTCCACCAACTACCCTCCTTCTTGGGCCGTGGGATGTCAAACTGACAAAGACTCTTTCCTTCACCAGTCTTTACTTAGGCTCCCCTAAGCCCTCTTCTCAACTAGACTTTGATCTTAGGCTTCAGTGTCCATCCTGTAGAACGTGCTGCATGGCCCAGTTTCATAAGAATCTTGTCAAGTCAGTTTATCCAGAATGCCCTACCCTCAATATCTGATCACCCCTGATATCCCATCATTTCCTCAACCTTCACCGTCCCTAAATGTTATCTGACTACCTTGGCCTTCCTTCCTCGAGAACCTTGTTAAGTTGGTTTAACCAGAATCCTCTCTTACCCCTGACATTTCCTCTTCGTAATTTTCTCGCCACTGACACTCACCGGCTTGCACACTGTTAATTTGGGATTGAGTCCAGTTTGGTGGGTTTTTTTTTTTTTTTTTAATTTCAATAGAGGTGTCTTTAACTTAAGACATATAATCCTACTAATTCACTGTTACTGATTCCTTACACTTATCTATATCCCCCCACCAGTAAGAGAAGAATAGAGCACACTTTTATTTCCCTTTGGTCCCCATCACCCCTCACACAATTATATCAATACTAAGAGGGATGAACTGGAACCTTATCCAATTTGCCATCTTGGCAAGAGATACCACAAACCACTTCTCCATATTAGTCACTCTCCTGGTAAGATAAAGTGGAAAACAAAGGAGAGTTGTCTAAATTTGTGTGGTGTGGAGTTCCTTTTTAGATTCCTCAGATGCACATCTATATCGTGTAAATCTCAGACAACTCTCTACTTTCTCTAAAATAATTACTTTTATATTTTTTTACTTAGATCATTTGTATACTTGATATGTAAAATACTGTTGTATAAATACATTCACAAATAGTTTCAATTTATATTGTGTGTGAGAGGAATGTAGTTTGTTTTGTTTTTACATAATCACAAAGAAAGCAAATAGTTCTAAACGTTACTACAGCTTAGGAATGTTTGTTTTTCAGGCATGGGAACTTGAAGAGCTGATTTCTGCAAATTACATACATCACCCTGTGTTCAAATTAAAATCAAAACTCTGTATGTCAGTATTTCACTTTTAAAACATATAATGCTCCTTAAGTAATGCACCTTAATAGTTCCAAGTGACAGAAATTTACTTCACTGTTTAAGAGATAAAATCTGTAAATGTAACCAATATACCTAATCCAATCACATTTTTAGGTTTGAAAATGGATAAAGAAACAGTGTTATAACTTTGGTTTGCTTTTATTTAGCACTTGGCTTTAAAGGTCTAGTAGAATGTTTTTCCAAGAAGATTTCATTTAACACTTATGCGCTCTTACATGTAAATCAAACAGGAAAATACTACCACAAAAATAAAATATTAGTTACCAAAGAATATCTGTCAGAGAAATCTATATTATTGACTATGCTATGAATTTAAATCTTTCAAGTTTTCTTTAAAGACCTTTTCAAAGTCCTGTGCTTAAACAAACCATCCATTACAAATTATATGGACCTTCTTTCTATCAGTTTAAATCTTGTTGTTTGTGGCACTGAGTCCACCTGAATCAGAGGAAAACCCCAACACCAGTTTGTAACTGTTGTTTAAAACAGACGAACATTCAAAATGAAAATAGACCTTCATCAATTTACCAATTTAATTTAAAAAGAAGCACATGGGGTAGGAATTTTTAAAAATGCTTCCACTTGGTGGAATTTTTTTCTTACTAGTTCCCTAAATAAAGAATCACAATAATTTTGAGGGAAACTCTTTTATTCTAAGTGCTGCTAGATATTAAGAATAGAGATTTATTTCTCAAGCAATTTAGCTTCTGGTGGAAGAAATAAGGCAAATTCATAATTTTGTAAGCTTTTTGGTACCTAAGAAATATCTCATTAAAGTACAGAGAAATTACTGATAACTTACATCAGGATACACACTAATTTAGGCTCCAAATTGACCACCCAGTTCTGCTTATGTTCACTGCATTCCCTATTACATTGCTTCTGTCATCTATGCCCGTGACCACAAAATAATTCCAGCTCTCATTTCTCCTGAGCACCAAGCCCATATTTCAAATTGCCTACCAGACACTCTTCAAATCATCCCCAACTCAGTATTTAATGTTGAAACTGTGATCTCCCACCCTAACCCTTTCAGTAATCCCCCCTTATCAGTGAAAGATACGTTCCAAGACCCCCAGTGGACACCTGAAAATGCAGATAGTACTGAATCCCATATATACTATGCTTCTCTTTTCTTTCTTTTTTAAGATTTTATTTATTTATTTGACAGAGAGAGAGAGAGACACAGCGAGAGAGGCAACACAAGCAGGGGGAGTGGGAGAGGGAGAAGCAGGCTTCCCGCTGAGCAGGGAGCCCGATGCGGGGCTCGATCCCACGACCCTGGGATCGTGACCTGAGCCGAAGGCAGACGCTTAATGACTGAGCCACCCAGGCGCCCTTATGCTTCTCTTTTCTATACATACATACCTATGATAAAATTTAGTTTATAAATTAGGCACGGTAAGAGATGAAAAACAATAATTAATAATAAAATAGAGCAATTATAACAATATGCTGTAATAAAAGTTACGTGAATGTGGTCTCTCTCAAAGTATCTGATTGGACCGTACTCACCCTTCTTGCGACGATGTGAGATGGTAGAATGCTGGCGGAAGAGATGAAGGGAGGTGAATGACGGACGCAGGCGACGTAGGCACTGTGCCCTAGCGTTTGGCTAGGAATGAACTGCCGGTTGGTCAGCGGAAGGATCATCTGCTTCCGGGTCATGGTTGATCAGGATAACTAAGACCAGGGAAAGTGAAACTGCCCATAAGGGGAGACTGCTGCATTTCTTTCTTTCTTTCTTTCTTTTTCTTATCTTTTTTCTTTTTTAACTGTCATCTACCCAGTTGCAAAACATGGAAATAGGTCATTTATCACTTTATGTTTATTTCTCATATGCAAATTCGAGGAAAATCTCATTCTGTCATTTCTCTGCTAAAAAATACCAAAATGTCCTCCTCTGTCTACAGGATTAAATCTCTATCTAGTCTGAATCATAAAGTTCCTAATTATCAGACCCTTGGCTTCTTGTCCAGCTTTCTATGATTTTCACACAGGAGTTAAGTTACGGTAATTCTCATTCTAAACTGCTTGTGGTCACTGAAACCTAAGACCGCTTCCAAATGTCTGTTAAGACTAACTACAGCAACAGCACAAATTACAACAGGTGATTCTATGGTTTTGTTTATTTGTTTTTCAATAGTAAAAATAACCTGTATGAAAGGACTACAATTAAAACACAATTCAGTAATTGAAGATAATTACCCAATCATACTTGTTTCAATATATTAAAAGCTTAGAGGGATATGGCCCATTAAATAATCCTTTTCCTGATTCTAAATGATAACTTCCCATCCCGTAAATTGGTTTCATTTGCTTCTTTTCCAGTTTATGTACTTAAATTAAGACTCTCTGAGTATGCCCCCCCCATACTCCTGCAATACATATTTAAACACATTAGCCCCTCACTAACAGGACTCAATAAAATTGAGAATTTGTAAAGGGCAAAAATTTTGGGCTACATTTTGGCCCATCTCTACACATAAACAAAACATCCATAGTAATTAAAAGGGCAAATTGTATTGATATAAAATCTTTCCTACAGAAAATAATGATTTGTGGGATCATTTAAAGACATTTTGCAAGTTATAAACATTTTCTTCCTTCTTCAGTTACCTAAAGAGCGTAAGTCGGTTTATAATTTTGATATGTAAGCCAGAAAGAAGAAACTGTATATTTTAAATATCAACCTTGAACAGTGTTCAGTACAAGAAAGGCCAACTCAGCTGTTTGGAGTCTTTTTGGCATATTAAGCACATAGTTCCATATCCCAGATGCCTTAGGCATTTCCATAACAATAAGGTGTTGCTTTGAAAACTAGACATTATCCTAGGGTCCCTGAGGCCAACCAAGGTCCTAGCTGTCACGTTTTTTAAAAATAATCAGGGTGTCCAGGAAAGTACATAATGTAAGAGTAACTGGAAGTGGAAGGCTGCATCTATTATGATGGCTGAATATCTAGTATTTCTATATGCTATTCTCTCTTTCCCTCTCTCTTTCGAATTTATTATTGAGTAATTTGTTCTGTGAGATTTAGATCCTTAATTTACGCTTTATTGTGAAATATCTGAAGCACACAGAACTGTATTGAGAGTAATATATTTAAATTGCAATCCAATGCCCAACTTTGTCAACTATTAACATTTAAATATACCAGTTCCCACAAATATATGCAATATGATATAAGTATAACATTGGGTTTAGATATGTTTTTTAAGAAAATAAAGTATTATTAAAACACTAGTAGCTCCCTATATCCTCATTCTCTTTTTTCTTGAGGAAAATTTCTTTGAATTTGGTGCTTAACTTTTCCAGAAGTGTTTTTTATATGTTTACTACTTACATATGAATGTTATCTATCCATAAGCAGTATCATTTGCTTCTTTAAACTTGATATACCCAGTATAATTCTGTTTGCATTCCTACACTCCTTGATTTTACTCATTTGACATTGTTTCTGAGATTTTTCTATATTGATGCACACAGATCTTTTTTGTTTCATTTAAACTTCTGTATCCATTTAGTGACTATACTTCAATTTATCCATTCTCCTTTTGTAGAACATACAAATTGTTCTCTTTTTTCTATTATAATTAATCCTATAATAACTATTTTTGAAAATGTTTATTATTGCACATGTGGAGAAGGTTCTCAAGGGTATGCACTTAATTGTGAAAAGCTGGTTCTTGGAATATGTGCATTTTAAACTTCATTGGGTATGCCAAATCAGTCTCCAAGATGTATGTTTGTACCAATATACACACAAAGGAAAAGTATATGATCTTCTGAAAGAAACAGTAAAGTTATCTGCAGCTTCATCTTCCTGGGCAAGACTTCCCTGGGCTAGGAAAATTGTTAACGCAGGTAATAAATTGTGTGGTTATAGATGCTTTTAATTCTCAACCTAAATGTTAAAGTCTTGTTTCTTTTGTCTTGAGAATTACTCATGTACTTTTCTACATTCAAACAAATACAATTGGAATTTTCTCCATTATTAATCTTGTGTTATGTTTTATTTACAGTAATGACTTGGACATGATCTTACTAAGGTTCTACTAAGAGTGCCCCATATTAAATTATTTTTTCTTTTAAAGATTATACATTACTATAAACTCTCATGTTTAAAGATTGTCAGAGCACCCACAAAACTTGACATACTTCTGTACAATATCTCTACAAGCTATTTCATAACCAGGTTGGGGGGGTTGTTATATATTACCTATTGCAAATATAAAATATCCTTCACGGGAATATGCCAAATTGGCAAGAAATATAATTTTCTCTAAAAGAAATTTCTTTCTAAAACAAAGACCTCAGCTAACTCCTTTAATAAATTATGCTCATATAGCTAAACATACAGATGAGTACTTTCAGATCTCACTTATAGGATGATCATTGGAAATCTTAAAAGTAGTTACTTGCAATAGTAATATTTATGTCAGTTTGCCAAAGTCTAAATTTAGATCACAATAAAGTGTAGCTATATAATTGTATTGATTGGGGAGACACATATATTCCTTTCTTTCATAAGAGAAATTACTGCATACTTAAAGTGCAAAACATATTTACTGAATGTTTTCAGGAAATATTTTCTTAGGTATTTGATTTAGTGCAATTCCATGTCAAAAATCTGGTTACCACGTTTAGGGTTTGAAAACAAAACTTGCACACAAACGAACATTCTGTTTATAACCATAGAACACTAATGTTTGTGTTTTATTATAATACAACCAAAATATACATTTGACAATTTTCGATTATTTTAGATTACAAGACTACATTTCTTTTAAAATAGCAAAACTGTAATTCAAAATTGATTGGTAGCCACTTATAATATCGGAATTAAATTACATGATTAACTGATAGATTGTTGCCCTTCCCCCAAAAAATCATCTATCTCAAACTTACCATAAATACACTATACTACAAAATATTTAAATGAGAGGTATAAATCATGTGCATGTTCCTGTCTTTGCACTGTCAATATGTAGAATGTTGGAATTTTAGATCTTATTTTTTAACCTCACATGTAAGCCAAGTTATTTAAATATTTTGGTTATTTCCTGTGAGAAAAAATATATTTTTCTATAAAAACACTTCAAATATCTTTTTTCTAAACTGTCCATTCCCAATAAGACTAATCCATTTTCCAACATGTTGTCTAAGACAAATGTAGCATTCTAAAGAGAAGCTGTTTCAGTTTTAATTTCCCTTTGTATTTATGATATATATGAAATATAGCTTATATTTAAGTTTAAAATATCAGTGTTTAATTAATGCTATTGTTCAGCTTAATATTTTGTGGACATCTGGATAATAGAAAATCGTCTTTGAAAGCTTACTTTTGATAATGTTGAAAAACAGGCACTGGCCACTGTAAACTTATTTTTTAATCGAGTCTATACAATTCAGCAGGAACAAAACTTAATAGCATAAAAGAACTGAAATATAGACAAAAGCAGAATTCAAGAGTAATACCATTTTGTAGGCAGCATATTGTAAATGAACATCAGTTAGCCAACCGATTGATGAGATTTGGTGTAGATTATAATTCTGTTGTAGCTTTTGCAAATTTCTGAATTTCTCTATGACTATTTTTCCATCTCTTAGGTAATTTGGTTGGTTTTCAGAAATGTTTATTCAGTAATATGAATGTAGTGTGTTGAGTTCTTTGGAGGGAAAAAAAAAGGTTCTACATAAATTAATTACGTAGACTCTTCATTTCCAAGCAAACTCTTAAAATTCCCAATAAAGTGAATGTAAATGTATGCAGAAAG
Organism: Phoca vitulina; assembly: GCF_004348235.1. Classification (NCBI taxonomy): domain Eukaryota; kingdom Metazoa; phylum Chordata; class Mammalia; order Carnivora; family Phocidae; genus Phoca; species Phoca vitulina. Next base: position 70,416,367 of record NW_022589707.1, on the reverse strand, counting down.
GCAGGATTCCATTTAGCAGCATAAATAGCTGGAATGAAATGCAGGCGAGAATATGCAAGTTAAAGACGTATGTATTCAAAACAGGGGAGAAAAATATGAAACCAAGAATAGGCAGACATTTTAAGACCTCTCCATAGATAGCTAGTTTCTTAACAAACATATCTGAAACTATTAACTATAATTTTATTTTTCATTATTTCAAGGAAAATTTGGTAAAAGCTTCAGTGGTGAGGAAGTATATATCGTGTCTCATCTCTAGACTTAATATATTCATACTGTCCTTGTAAGTGTTCTAGGCAATTAAAAGGTTAAAAAATTAAATGTAGCCTAGATGTCCTCTATCTTTATAAATACACATAAATCTTTGCCCATATGTTTTTTTATTATATGACATTTTGTTTTACTCAATATTTACTCAATATTTCAAATATATTTAAGCAATTATCATAAATTAATGTTTTAGATCCAAAGCAGCCAAAATATTAGCTGTAAAGTAAAAAAAGTTTCCCAAACTTTATCTAAATAATTAAGATTAGAAAGGAGTAATTTAAAAATGGCTTGAACATTCATATTTTGATGAAAACCAAATTTATTACACATCAATCTTAACATTTGAGCTTCATGTAATTTTCCCAAAGTCACCTATACTTTGATCATGACTGTTTGACATACAAATCTTAGGAAATCTTAAAAATGAAACATGCTCCCATTTATTTACTTTGAGCTTGTCATGAGTTCCTGGAACAATTAAACCTGGCAAGTCAATAATTACAAACACTCTCCTTATGATATTCAATTAGCAGCCTGATCCCGCCCCCCCCCCCCCCCCCCCCCCCCCCGCCACAGCTATTCTTCTGCATTACTTTTTTAAGAGTGATTGTTTCTGGTTCACTTTAAAAAACAAAAAACAAAACAGACAAAACAACAACAACAACAACAACAAAAAACCTTCAAGTTTTCCATCTAGTGAAACATCTACAAATATTTACGGGTATCATTTCAAAAAAGGGGTACCTAACCTCATACAGTCGTGTGACTACTTTGAGATAGGTAAGGAAGGCAAAGAAAATGAACGTAAGATTGAATGTTCCCAACATAAAGGCAGTCACAGACATGATACCGAAACTCTTCATAAGGCACCCTCTAACCACACAGGTTCTCACAGGCTCTTCTTTCAAGACATGCAGAATGCATGCTAGATGAGCAATGTCTGCTATTCAGTTTTCTGAAAGGCTGCCTTCCATGTGAGGAAGTGACTAATTTTTCATTTCACACTAAAAAGGGCGTGAAGAGGCAAAACAGAAGAAGGCAAAGGGTTTTGTGTTCCAAGAAGGAAAGGTGAGTTCTGCTCCAACAGGCAGGAAACATACCATACGTCTGCAGAGGGAAAGTCAAATTGGAAACATTTGAAAGTGCTAACAAAATATGAAAAATGTTTATGTTAATGCTGTGAGTTTGGTTTCTTTACATGCATTAGGCTTATTTATTGTTAAATTACTAAAACAATGCTACTTGAATTACAGCATACAATCTTGGGAAATGCAAAAATACCGTGTGAAGAAAAGATGTCAAAGAGTTAATTTAACCCTTTCCGTTGTCAACATTTTTGCATTTGTTCTATTACTCAACAAATATATATCCCCGCTCCCCACCTCTGTTGTCTACCTAATTCTATCTCTCTCTATATGTATATATTGTTATTTTCCTATTCACTCAAATAAAATCCAATAATCCAATATTCAGGAGAGAATAAAGACAGTAAATGGAAATAATTTACAGAGTATAATGAAATTTTAGAAAAAGAGAGAGGAAGTACTACTGAAGTCCCATTGGTTGTAAATAAATTTGTGTTCATTCTTCCCATGATCTTTTAGAAAATTTACTTTTCCTCAGACTTTCGCTAGCAGTTTGTTATAAGGTAGAATTTTTTTAACAGATGGATTACAAATTGGCAGCTACTCATACTCTAGTGAATAAAGCTACATAACATTTTGCCCACTTTATTTGTGATCGTTCTTCCTTTTTATGGGGATATGAGTTTTCCCCAAAGCCAAAATTTATGGCTTTCTTTCTTTCTGTCTCTTAACAAATTCCATCTGCATGCCTTCCCATTAGGACGCAGTATACATCATGGTGTTTCCCTTATTAAAATGTTTTCTCATATATTATTAAAATATTTATGAAACGTTCTGTCCCTGTAAAGCTCAGCATATATTCTAAAAAAAACACATAACCGAGCACCAACTTCTCTCTGTGAACCTGTTACTCTTGACAAGGCATAAGGAATCCCGGGAGGACCATTTACATCCTTCAGTATATCACACCGTAGTACACCGAATGTAACCTCTGGGGTCTGAAATAACGCACCTCTCCAAATTCCTAAACCCTGCACCAAGAGTGAAGGGCTCCCTGGGAAAGTTCCTGCTGATAGCGTGAGCTGTATGAATTTGTGTCTTCCCTCCAATTCCTACCACAAGGTAGCCAGTTCTAGAGTGGAATGATGTATCTGTTCCTAAGAACACATATATAGCACAACTGCATGGTCAAGTCCATGCTTAATGGCCATACAAGGGAAATAAAGCACCTTATTGCAATATCAAATTTGATGCTCGCTCAGCTCAATTATTTACATGACATAATAAATTCAAAAACTCAGCACATCAAACATTTACAAATGTAAAGCCCCGATTTTGAGGATAATTCTGATACTTTGCAGGTACGTGTTTAGTTCTTGGAAAACTGGTCCAGCTGAATTATTTGCCCTTACTATGCCATATTGACCATATATAGTCTTATTCAGATCACTGTTCTTGTGTTCTTTGCCTTAGCAAAACTCCATGGAAAGCTCTTATGAGTTAGTATACGGGGTGTACAAAACAGAAGACGGTATTTTTGCAGGTAAAGAATTCCTTTCTTTAAATTAAACAGACAGCTATGTGTCCATGGCTCTAGGAAGCTCGTCCAGGTCTCTGTGATGTCTTCGGTTTCGTTTCTTCTTCATTTCCTGCATGTGCTTCCACTTGGGGCCGCCCTTGTTTCGCTGTCTCCGCTTCTCCCGGTACCACATCTGTTCACAGTACTGGTCGAGGCTGAAGTTTGGGCTGCTAAGGATTTGGATGTAGTCTTTGTATCTCAACCGTGACTCTGCCAACAGATCCTTGACCTGCCCCTCCTCGTGCTCTGCCCTCTGGGTGTTTTCCATCTGTTCATTCTCAATGACATTCAAAGTCAGCTTCACTATGGTGTGGATAAAAGTGTGTTCCTGTGCTTTGCAGTAATACGTCCCAGCGTCCTTCTTCTGCAGACTTCGAATCAGTAGCCCATACTCTGTTTTGATGATCCTTTCATCAGGTTTCAACTGCAGAATTGGAAAAATGTAGGTAATAAATGAAAAACAGAGAGGGCCGTGAGCAAAGGAACAGAGGCCACATAGTTTTACTTAGATGAACCTAAGAGATCAATCCCCATCTCTGTCATTGAGCACAATATTATCAGCCATAGATGAAGAGAGTAAAAAAAAAAAAAAAATTCCACTAAAGTAATAGCCCCCAAACATGCATGTTTGCCTCTCATTATTATCTAACTAAACCTCTGGAATATAGTTAATTTTTCTCCCAGTCTACAGATAGGAATGAAAAGCTAGAAAAACCACTGAAGTAAAACTGGAAACTATCAACTAACTGTCTTTACAGAGATTTCAGATACCAAGTAGTATACTAAGAACACTAATTGGTATTTAAATTTCAGAGCTAGAACTGGACATGGACAGCCTTTGTGCAGAAAAAGAGCTTTTAGGGCACGCTACTACCTGTAATGGAGAAATAGAACTACGATCGCAAAAGGAATTTACTCTCTTTTCTGGATATCACCCAATAAGCGAGCTGAATATCATTTGGAGACTGTAAGTGGTGACTTGTTAAAAGTCTAATGGAAAAGCATGGATACAGCTTTCCGGATGTTTGAGCTGTAACTGAGTAGGACCATAGTCCGAAGGTTAGCAACATTTAAAGCTGAATTTCCCTTTTTACTATGGATTGAATGCTGATACTGTGTGTACGTGTGATACTTGAGATTATGACATTTGTGGAAATATTTGCCATACCTCGGTATACTATAACGTAGTAATGTGATTTCAAGTGTGAGAAAACTCAGTGAACAAAAAGAACCCCTCCTGAAATGTGATGCTCTTTACCCTTTGAAGCAAGAGTACTGAAAGACAATTCAAACATTTGAGCTTGCCTGGCCCACAGGCTGGTGTGAAGAGCAAACCTATCTTCCATAAAGCTGGAGGCCTGTTTCGCCACATCAGAGCCCTGTTTCATGTGGGATATTGTTGAGTGTCTCGGCATTAAGTAGAATAACAACAACAACAACAAAGAAGTCTGGAAGATTTCCCAGTTTACACATCTGCCCCTGTATTGTAGACTTTCAGTCGATGGAAATCAAGGAGGCATAAAGACAGCTAAATTCAATTTATTCACAGTGGGTGGACTCGACTCCGCATCTTTATGTGAAAAATATGTAGGAAAAAATCCCTCCAATTCTGGAAATATGAGAAAAGGAAAAGAAACATCTCTGGCTACCGGCCCAGTCAACTAACCACCCTCTATGCCAGAGAAATGCAGCTGGTGGGGTACCACTCGAGGCCAAAGGCAGGTCACAGCGCAGATCCCTGGTTAATGAGGCTGAATGGTCTCAGCCTGCTTTCCTCCTAGGCTGAATCCACACCATCGGGGTTTTGTTTGTTTGTTTCCCTTAACTTTCCCCATTTGGTGATTTGGGTGTGTACTATTTTTTTTTTTTTTTTAGAATGGATTTATTCTAAAGGCCCAAGCATTTTAAAATCCCGTTGTAATACATGCTAATGTTGAATTCACTTACATTCTCAGAGATTTGGGGACCCTCATGCCTAAAGTAAATGTGAACTTGAATTGGGAGGATTCTCAAGGGCCAATCTTAAACAGAAATATCAAACTCAAATTTAACACACTACATATACCTTTTCCTTTAAATAATTTTATTGTATGAATTATTCTTTAAATTTTAAATACATCTTAGATCACAAAACTCTGACTCCACAGACGAGGATCTGGTCTTTATCGGCAGACTCTGCTTCCTATGATTACTCATTTATCTTCCCTGATTGGTCTTCCATTTATCAAGTTGGTGACATAGCATATGGTGTATTTGGGGGGTTAAAAGTAAAGCTCTTTGAAGGTTAAAGTGTGAAGTATTATTAGCAACATTATAGACGACTGCCATGTTACGGGAGAGCTGGAGAGGTGATGTTCTGAAGCCTTTATTTTTTATTTATTTATGTTTTTCAGTTCTTTATTTTTTTTATTTTATTTTTTAAATTTTATTTTATTATGTTATGTTAATCACCATACATTACATCATTAGTTTTTGATGTAGTGTTCCATGATTCATTGAAGCCTTTATTTTTGTAAGTCTCCTAATAGAAAATGGCGCGTGGTTATTAGCATGACAATCAAAGTGGGTGACTTCAGTTCCAGTTCATCTCTAGATTTCCTTTCCATCACTGGGACTCTTGCTAATGCTTAAACTGCACTTCATGTGGCTTTTAGAGATTGTCACAGCTCTGACTCACTACTTTTTATTGTTTTCTTTAATCTCCTGACAGGAAGAAATTATGACTTTGATTTCGCACACATTATGTAACACTTCATCATTATCTTTGCTATTCTCTTTCTGTATCCTGTTTATCTGTTTTACTCTGAAGTCCGGCTCCCCTTCCCTCCTTCCCAGACTATGTCCATCGCTACAGGACTCAGAGTTTCATAAACACCTAGCATCTCCTTACTCCCCTGCGGTCCTTCCCTTTTCCTTTCTTCCGTGGAACGCTTAGTTTTTCTTTGTCTTTGGACCCATAGATATAAAACTTGCTTTAATAAATTTCTTTCTGGATTTATCTAATGTTTATTTGATCACTTCAGTGTTTTTTCTTTCTGAATCTTCAAAAACAGGTGTTGACTGAAATCATATCTCTAATAAAATACAGTTGGGATTGATATATTTTCCTAGGATTTTTATTTTTGCGATTTAGAGACAGGAATCTGCACCGCCCAAATTAAGCACTGATTAATGTTGGCCTACTTTACATTCCCATTCTCTGTGCTGCTTTCATTCCATGCTGGAAGAGGATGCATTACGCAGACTGTATCTGGACAGTGACATCTCAGCACAGTCCATTTAGAAAATTCAGCTCCTTTACAAAGAGATAATGTAATCTCTGGCCACTGATTCAAACTCATGGAATTTTCTCCACTCTAAAAGTGATAAGTAAAAACCGCTCAGCTAAATCAAAACCATGCTTGAACTGGGGTCGACTATTCATTTGCCTAATGTGAACAAGAATAACATATTTGGCATTACTAAATGTAGATCTTCAGTGAAGGGCAATTCATTTAAAATGAAAAGAGTAACGTGGAGAGGGACAAAGGACATTTAGGTACTAAGCAGCAGGTAAAGGTCGGGGACTCTGCTCTCCGATAATAGCAGCCTAATGGTAATTCCTTTGCAGATAATTCACCTGTCAGTTCCCTCATAGCTAAAGCATTGCATGTGTCTTGGAAGTGACTAGGCCTTCAAGAATATCTCTTCTCTGCAACAAACATAGAAGGAAGACTTATTTAAAAGTAGTGCAGAGGCAACTCCTTATTTAAAAGAAAAGAAAAATTGAATATATACATATTTAACCCCTAGATTAATTTGGTATCCTCAAGTAAATGTAAAGAGAAAATGTAAACTGCAATGGTAATAATAACATCATAAAGTAACTAGAAAAATACACATTTGCTGTTTCATCCAGGAAGGAGTTTCTAAGCATAATAAGTGAGAAATCATAGGGATATAAATCTATAGATTTGTCTATATAAAATATAAAACTCTTTTTTGTAAGGAACAAAAAAATTTAGAGACATAAAACATAATAAGTTACTTCCAATATGTATAACATTAGATTGTTGACATCGATAATATACAAAAGGCTTGTGAAAATCATTTTTAAATGAATACTTCAATGTAAACTAAGCAAACGATGGGTAAAGCACTTCACTAAACACAACTGAAATCAACAGCCAAGAAACATGACAAGGTAAATTCACATCCACTAATTTTCAAAGAAATAGATATTTACAGGGGCACTTGGGTGGCACAGTTGGTTAAGCGTCCAACTCTTGTTCTGGGTCAGGTCGTGAGCTGAGAGTTGTGAGATGGAGCCGTGTCGGGCCCCGCACTCAGCACGGAGTCTGCTTAAGACACTCTCTCTCCCTCTGCCCTCCCCCTCCCCCTGCTCAAATAAATAAATAGATCTTTAAAAAAAATATTTACATAACATGTTTGCATAATACGACATTTTTCATATCAAACTAGTAAGGATGTTCTTAAATTGTAATACGCCATTTTGCCTCAGGAGTTCAGAAAAAATACTAATGTGGTGATTTTGATGAGAAATTAGCAACATATAGTTGTTTATCAAAAGCCATAAAGATAATTAAAGACTTTCACTCAGTTATTTTACTTCAAAAGATTTATCCTAAGAAAGCATATAGGAGAGCAGAGGAAGATTTAGATACCAAGAAGTTGACTACTTTTTTTTAAGAGGAAACCTGTTATTTAAATAACATGGAATAATCATGGATGACTGTGGCATCAGGGTAGTGAGTGTAAGGGACAGGAAAAATATGGTATTACAATTGAATGATAAGGAAAATGCTCACAGTGTAATGGTTAGTGGAAAAAAAGCTGGAATAGACATCATTAGAGGCCTCATAATCCTTTACGTGTCACTATATTTTCAAAACTATTTATATTGCTTTTATAATAGAAAAAACAACAATAAAACAAGGACCTACAGAGAGAAAAATACAAATATTTGAAGATGTTTTAAAAATAATTGTTAAAAGCCACACACACACACAAATACTACCGCAATGGCATAAGGTATTGCCTCTTCTAGTCATTCAGACCCCAAAAGTACAACAGAAGCTCAGGGACTGCCGATTAACTCGCTACTTACAGCATAAACACCATCAATTTCAAGAATAGCTTTATAAGGAAGTCAGCAGATAAGTGACTCATGACCTCTCCAATAGCACCCAACTGTGAAACAGCTCAGTAAGGAAATGTTCTCCTCCTGGCAGAGAATAAGCTGGTGACAGGCTCTGTGCCACAGGAGATTCTAGTCCCTCCCACAGGCTTTTTTTCAGTGGGGGAAAGATTCCAAACTGTGACCTTCTTGGTAAGGAGCAGAAGGTAGCCTGCTGGGAAAAGTGCTTCAAATCTAGTCTGGATCTTGCCCCTTTCCTCAGCTCAGGAAGCAGGATCGCATATCCTGGACAATGTGTAACTACCTACTTACAAAGGTAGATGAAAATACCAGTTGGAATATTATAGCTAGGATGCTTTGAAGTAAAATACACTATTTCTGCTCCATTAAAATTCATGGAGCATGGTACCACCATGACTGGGTGATACACTCTTAAAAGGTACATTAAAGTAATTCATTGCCTTTTCAGGAAGATAAAAGATGTGAACGCAAACATGAATAGGCAAATGTATACACCTATAACTTGGGGTAAGAGATTATCCCAAGCAGAGTACCATATTTTTTTTAAAAGTCATTAAATTTGCCATGGAAGAAACATAATTATTAAAGAATAATGTTTAGCTGAGGAGAGGTTATCAAAATTTATTGACTATAAAATTAAAATACTAGTTTGGGACGTTTAAAAAGTAAAATATTGCAATGTAACTAAATATTTGCATGTTAAAAAAATTCAGAAAACATTCCTCCTGTATTTCTTTGATAAAACGTTAATGCTTTATGTTTCAAAGTTACATAATTACTTCCAGGTCATATAATACTTTATTTTTTTATTTTATTTTTTTTAAAGAATTCATTTATCTATTTGACAGAGAGAGACACAGCGAGAGAGGGAACACAAGCAGGGGGAATGGGAGAGGGAGAAGCAGGCTTCCCGCGGAGCAGAGAGCCCGATGTGGGGCTCGATCCCAGGACCCTGGGATCATGACCTGAGCCGAAGGCAGACGCTTAACGACTGAGCCACTCAGGCGCCCCCAGGTCATATAATACTTTAATATACACTGGGAAAAAAGGGGCCCGTAAAATAAATCCATATTTAGCATAAATATGGATATGCCATAATCTCAGAATTTATGGATGTCAGTAATGATGAAGAATCAAGTTTTATTGGAGAAATCTGACATAACAAACACTGGAGTATTCCCTTGGTATTAACTATGTAGAGTCAATATTTTATTTTATTATTATTATTTTTAAAAAGACTTTATTTATTTATTTGACAGAGAGAGACACAGTGAGAGAGGGAACACAAGCAGGGGGAGTGGGAGAGGGAGAAGCAGGTTTCCCGCTGAGCAGGGAGCCGGATGCAGGGCTCGATCCCAGGACCCTGGGATCATGACCTAAGCCGACGGCAGACGCTTAACGACTGAGCCACCCAGGTGCCCCAGGAGTCAATATTTTAATTAAAAAAATTGTTCTCGGGATGCCTGGGTGGCTCAGTTGGTTAAGCGACTGCCTTCGGCTCAGGTCATGATCCTGGAGTCCCGGGATCGAGTCCCGCATCGGGCTCCCTGCTCAGCAGGGAGTCTGCTTCTCCCTCTGACCCTCCCCCCTCTCATGTGTGCACTCTCTCTCTCATTCACTCTCTCTCAAATAAATAAATAAATAAAATCTTTAAAAAAAATTGTTCTCAAAGATTTCAGATGAAAAGAAAGATCTTACCACCTTAATATAATGGTGGAACACATCTTTACATCAATTTCTTATGATAAAATTTGGTCCTTCTACTGCAAGGCTTCTCAACCTCAGCACTACTGAGATTTGGGGCAAGAGAATTCTTTATTGTGAGGGATTGTGAACTGAAGAATGTTTAGCATCATCCCTGACCTCTACCCACGAGATGCCAAGAGCACCCTCCACCTCCCCCCACCCCAGCTGTGATAACCAAGAATGTCTCTAGATATTGCCAGATGTGGACGGTGTAGCAGCAAAATCTCCTACGGTTGAAAACCACTATTTTATACTAATGTCTGACTGCTTGCATAAATTATTTTATTTTTTTTAAAGATTTTATTTGTTTATTCAAGAGAAGAAAGACAGAGAGCGAGAGCATGAGCGGGGATGGCAGGGGAGGAACAGAGGGAGAGGGAAAAGCAGATTCCCCGCTGAGCAGGGAGCCTAAAGCGGCGCTCCATCCCAGGACCCCAAGATCACGACCTGAACTGAAGGAAGACACTTAACTGGCTGAGCCACCCAGGTATCCCTTAAATGTTTATAGACTTATCAAGGAGGTTGTATTTTAGAGCATTCGGTTGGCCTGTTTATATGACAGAGAAACTGAGTGTTAGAGAAGTTACAACCTGCTCATAAATCCTCAGACATCAACTGAACATGTGATCAGTGCTAATTCGTATTTCACACATCTTCCTGATAGAGAGTATCTACAATTTTATATACGTATTTTACATTTGTGAATAATCCTCTGCTTTGAAATTCACATTCTCCTCTGTATTTTCTCATTTTATTTTCATAGTAACTTTTGTATTTATTTTGTTCACGTTATTTAATTCTGGCCCATGCAGACTCAGTGATATTATCAAAGGACCTAGGACAGGGATTCAATTGAACATCTAATTCCGAATCCTGAGTTCATTGCATAACTCATTACAGTGTCTTCAGTTTAATATTGGGAATATTAGAACTCTATACTGAGTTTCGCTGGTTTCTCTTAGGCACTGAAAGAGAAAAATAAAAACCCTGCCAATTACCCTTTGCTTCATGGCACTCAAATAATAAATACAGGATTTCTCAGGCTACCCAAAATTGTCCCATTAAGTTCAGTAACATACTTAACCTATCTACCTCACAAAATTTCTGTGATTGTTTCAACCCCTATATATGTCCTAGAAAGACTGAAACAGAAAAAGTCAAAAGATAAAGGGAATATCCACGTTACTTTTCCCTCTGTTGATTTAATTTTAATACATAAGAGTGAAAAGGTACATGTCCAGCTAGTTATCCAACTTGTTCATATTATATGATAAAGATAGATCTTTCTGTTGATATATGTATTCAACCTGTTTTATGATATAAGTTAAACACAATATGAGTTAAAATTTAGTCCTTATCCTACTGTGGGGGAAAATACTGTGTTCTTATTTTTAATCAGGGAATTGTTCTAAAATATAGACAATCTATGAGAATGAAAATTTGAAAAAAATTATGTAAATTTCTTATAAAAATTCAATCTGCTTTTAAATATACTTTATTAATGTATCTGTAATAAGTTGTCCTATTTTTATCTCAAATGCATTAAGTTTCATGTTAGTGAGTATAAATTGTTATTTTCCTTTTTATCAAATAGTGGTGAGAGCACTGTATGGCACTGAACATTGGACATCTCTCTCAACCAAAACTTGATTTAACTTTAACAACACTATTTCCCTCAAGGTGGTCATTCTTTGATGACTATAACTCACCTCCTCTCGATGCTCATCTCCTGACCGCTGGATATACCACTTAATAGATGCTTGTTGGGATTTAGGTATACATTCCAGAAAGGTTGAATTAAATTCAATGCCAAAAATCACCTTTTCATCAGCAGTTTCATGACTAATGCCTGAAACGCAAACATGGAATAGAAGATTAACCTTGACCTTATTTTAAAAGCAATGGGAAAATAGACTGATTTAGAACAGATGCTATGGGGGAAAGATTCATTTTACATTATTAAAGAGAGAGGAAATTCATGATATGATATTGTTACCTAAGAGTCAAATATTATCTAATAGATTGACTTTTAAAACTCTATCCCTGCATTGCAATTTTTACCCTTTCATGAATATATTAACTATTTGCAACTGTTTTTTTTTTAAAATAAGAATTCATAAGACCTAACTCTAAACATTGAATCTCTTTCTCTGAGCTGAACTGAATAAAACTTTAGTGTCTTTTAATGCTTCACACGTTTTAATTTGTATAAAATATAACCAATTTAGTGGATAGTTCCAGAAGAGGAGTTTACTTCATCTTTTAAGAGAAATTCTATCATGAATTGATCCACAGGGCTGACCATATAACATTAAGACATTTTAATACCAACAAAGTAAGTACAATGGTCTGTACTTGATAAACTTCTATAAAGATGATATTGAGCTAGATGCTCTAATACTCTGAATGTGGACCTTATCTGTATTATATACCAAAAAACGGTTCTCTTTTATTCAAAGAGGGGTACTTAAGGCCAACATGCATTTGCTATAAGATAGTTAATGGGATGCTAAAGGAACAGTGTCTCAGACACCTTATTCTCGTAAATCAACTGCAGCATCTGAAATACATTCCATTCAGAGTAGCCAAAGGCTGTGTCCCATGTGTGATCTAAGATCTGTAGCTCAAATTTGATCAAATAAAAAATGACGGCTGTTCGGCCTGGCCCAAACATGCACTTTTTCATCATATATTCAGATGTCTCAATTCTGCAGATGGGCCTACTTAGCATTTTAGGCATAAACGAAGAGTAAGGCTTAAGGGACCTTTGTGAATCCTAAATGTAAGCACACAAAATTATCAGCAAATGGCATGAATGCACATTTATCCAATAGTTAGACTTTCCTTTGAAGAAACTTCTTTTGAACTTGTTTGTGTTTTACCAGCAATGATTAAGTCAGGCGTGCTGACACCATTATGAATTAACCTCATCTAACTTTCAAAATGTGTGAATTCCATTTGAAACTTGTAAGATATCCACTATCCCTGCCAATTCAACAGATTATATCTATGATTTTCACAGTTAATAAATTCCTAATGCACAGAAATATCGCCAGTGCCAATCATGGAAGAGAAAGACATGCATTATTTCATAGTAACAGATGCCATTCTCCTGAGAAAAAGGAGTTTGTGAACAAAGCAGGGAGCTTGCAGGCTGATTGTCAGGTGATGGGGCAAGGGCTGGGGAGAAGCTAAATTAGACTGATTCAACCAAAGAATCGGTCAAGTTAGTAAAAGATAAATTAGCAAAATCAACAAGAAAAGTGAAATAGCTGATAGTACAGAATCCTTTTTCAAATCAGTAAAAACAGTGACCCTTCGACACAAAGTCATTCCTATGTCAGTTTGACAGGAAATTCCTTTATTGTTGTCACCAATAATTTTTGTTTCATTTCTGAGTTTTAAATTTCCTATTTTTTAACTTCTCATTTACACTTGTATCAAAACTTAACTAAGGAGGCGAAACACCTGCACACTAAGAACTATAAGGAATTCATGAAAGAAACTGAATAAGGCACAAGTAAATGAAAAGGTATTTCATACTCATGGATTAAAAGACTTAATATTGTCAAATGTCCGTACTACTCAAAGCAATCTACAGATTCAATGCAATCACGATCAAAATTCCAATGACATTTTTCACAGAAAAATAAACAATCCTAAAATTTGTATGGAACCATAAAAGACTCCAAATAGCCAAAGCAATCTTTAAGAAAGAAGAACAAAGTTGGAGGCATCACATTCCCTGATTTCAAACCATATTATAAAACTATAGTAATTAAAACAGTATGGTATTGGCATAAAAATAGACACAGATCAATGGAACATAATAGAGAGCCCAGGAATCAACCCACACATAGATAGTCAATTATTTCACAACAAAGGAGTCAAGATTATACAATAGGGAAAGGACAGTCTCTTTCACAAATGGTGTTGGGAAAACTGGACAGCCACATGTCAAAAAACGAAACTGGACCACTATCTTATACCATACACAAAAATTAACTCAAAATGGATTTTAGTCTTAAATGTAAGACTTGAAACCATAAAACTCCTAGAAGAAAACACAGGCAGTAACCTCCTTGACATCGATCTTAATGATGATATTTTTAATTTGATGCCAGAGCACAAGCAACACAAACAAAAATAAACACGTAGGACTACATCAAACTAAAAAGCTTTTGCACAACAAAGAATGTTATTAACAAAATGAAATGTCAACCGACTAAGTGGGAGAAGATACTTGCAAATCATATAAGGGCTTAATATCAAAAACATATAAACAATTCATACAACTCAATAGCAAAACTCCCTAAGTAATCCAATCACAAAATGAGCAGGGGAACTGAATAAACATTTTTCCAAAGAAAACATAACAGATGGCTAACAGGTACATGAAAAGATACTCAACATCACTCGTCATCAGGGAAATGCAAATCAAAATCACAGTGAGATATCACCTCATATCTGTCAGACTGGCTATTGTCTAAAAGACAAGAAATAACAAGTGTTGGCGAGGATGTGGAGAAAAGGAAACACTTGTGCACTGTTGGTGGGAAGGTAAATTAGTGCACCCACTATGGAAAGCAGATTAGATGTTCCTCAAAAAATTATAAATGTAACTAACATATGATCTAGCAATTCCATTTCTAGGTGTTAACCTGAAAAAAAAATAAAAACACTAACTTGAAAAGCTATATTGCCCCACGTTCACTGCAGCATTTTTTACTATAGCCAAGATATGAAAACAACCGAAGGTGCCATCAAGGATGAATGGATAAAAAAGATGTGGTATATATCTACACAATGGAATATTTTTCTGTCATGAAAAAGAAGAAAATCTTGCTTTTTTGTGACAACATGGATGGGTCTTGAGGACATTAGGCTAAGTGAAGTAAGTCACAGAGAGAAAAATACCACATGATCTCCCTTATATGCAGAATCTTAAAAAAAGCAAAAAAAAAGAAAAAGAAAAGCTCATAAATCCAGAGAACAGATTGGTGGATACCCAAGGTGGGAGGTGGAAGGTGGGTAAAATGGGTGAAGGGGGTCGAAAGGTACAAACTTCCAGTTATAAATAAGTCCCAGAGATGTAATATACAGCATGAGGACTGTAGTTAATTATACGGTATTGCACATTTGAAAGTTGCGAAGAGAGTACCTCTTAAAGGTTCTCATCACAAGAAAACATTTTTTTTTGCAACTATGTGTTGTGATGTATGCTAACTATACCTACTGTGATTGTTTCACAATGTATACAAATATCGAATCATTATTGTTACATACTTAAAACTAATATAATGTTATATGTCAATTATAACTTAACAAAAAAATTCCTTAAGATTGCAAATACTTTAGTTTGTAAATACCCTCATAACTTCTACTTGAATCCCCAGAGTTGATTCTCTGTCTCTGGCTTCTCCTATACAGGGGTCAATTCTATTTTTTAAACAATGATTTATCTTAGAAATATGAAATAACTCCTTATAACCTGCAGGACAAACATAAACTCACAAACTTAGCCCAACATATGTGAGGTCTTTCTGATTTCAATTATTGGTGCTTCATCTACTTTAAAATTTGTCTTTCCTCTCTTAGTGCAGCTCGAATGCCGTCCAGCTAAGTATCCTTCCCTTTACCCACGCATTACACAAACATTCTTGTGTGCCTACAACACAGTATACATTCCAGTGACAGAGACAAAGTCCTCAAGTGAATGAAATAGATAAAGAATATAGTATTTGGCACTGCTGTGCACTACAAATAAGAATAAAGCCGATTAGAGAGTAAGAGGTAGAACGGGGAGAAAGGTATTTCAGATAGGATGGTCAAAAGAGGTGTCTCTGAGAAATTAACATGTTAAACATAAAATTAAATGGCGTGAAGATGGAGCTACTTGCAGGAAAGAGTTCTTTAGGTACAGAGGAAACAAATGGAAACCTAACTGCCACAGGAACCAGCCTGGGGCTTTTGAAAAAGAGAAAGCCAGTGAGTGAGCCATGTGACTGTGACGAGAGAGAGGCTCAGAGCATGTACCAGATCAAGCAGAGTCTGTAGGCCATGGTAAATGCTGTGGATTTTTTTCTAACTGTTCTCAGAAGCTAGTGACAGATTTTGAGTATGGGAATGATGTGATCTAGCTGAAGTTTTTGAAAAGGTTATTCAGGCTACCAAGTGGGATAGAGATTGACCAGGGACAAGCATGGAAGCAGGAGAACCAGATAAACAGCTCCTGGAGAGGTATGGTGGTGGCTTCAGTTAAGTGGACGTGTACGGAGGGGATAAGAAGTAGGTGCAGTTGCGACCATAAGGACTTATTGAGAGGTTGGTACTAGGATGTGAAAGGAAGAGAAAAATAAAAAGATGACACCTAGCTGCTTTTTTCCCCTAAACAGTTGGGTGAATGGGGGTGCTATTTATTAATATGGGAAAGTCTGCAGAACAATGAAGTCTGCAGGAAAAGACACCACAAATTCTTTCTCAGATATAATTTGGGATGCTTATTAGGTATCTAAGAGGAGCTCTTGGCTGCCCACACAAGTCATACAAATCTGGCACACAGGAGAGGGTTTGGAACTGGCCTCAGAGCTGGGGAGCGAATTGCCTCTGATCATATTGAAGTTGATGGTGTTAGGCAGTGAAGAGGCAGAGGTTTTCTGTTTAGACGGTGGGATGAAAAGGACAGATGAAGAACACTCAGAAGGAGCAGCCAATAAAGTAAAGCCTGAAGGATGTGGGGCCATGAAGCCCACGGGTGTTGGGACACCCACTCTTTGAAAACAAAAAGCCCTGATTTGTAGTGCTTGCTCATTTTCCTGGTGTAAAAACTCCCACTATGGCTGAAATCAAGCCACCGATGGTTTAAAACAAGCTCACAAAATTCCTAAATAATAAGCAATCAGCTCTCATGGGACCATAAGAACTGGGACAAACGAAGAATGTGTTTCAAGGAGGAGGGAGTTAGACATTTTAGAAGTAAAAAGGAGAACTGAAAATTGGCCATTGGATCCAGCAAGGAGGAAACTGCTGGAGACCTTGACAAAAAATGGATTGGGGCAGTGATGCTGATGATGAGCAAAGCTGGGTGTGGTGGGTCGTAGCAGGAACAGGATATGGCGAGTAGCTCTCTCCACCCGATGCAGGAATTGTTTTGTGTCACTTTCTTTACAACACTTATCACTATCTGACAGAGAATATATATATATTTTTTTTAATTAATTTTTTTTGATGTGGTGTTCCATGATTCATTGTTTGTGTATAACACCCAGTGCTCCATTCAGTACATGTCCTCCTTAATACCCATCACCAGGCTAACCCATCCCCCCACCCTCTCCCCTCTAGAACCCTCAGTTTGTTTCTCAGAGTCCATCCTCTCTCATGGTTTGTCTCCCCCTCCGATTCCCCCCCTTCATTTTTCCCTTCCTGCTGTCTTCTTCTTCTTCTTTTTTTTTTTTAACATATAATGTATTATTTGTTTCAGAGGTACAGATCTGTGATTCAACAGTCTTACACAATTCACAGCGCTCACCGTAGCACATACCCTCCCCGATGTCTATCACCCAGCCACCCCATCCCTCCCACCCCCTACCACTCATATCAGTGAGATCATATGATACATGTCTTTCTCTGATTGACTTATTTTGCTTAGCATAATAGAGAATATATTTTACTGTTTTTTAAGTTCACCGCCTGCTCCCTCCCCTAACACAACTTGAACAGAAGTTCCACGGATGCGCGGGTTGTTTTCTTTATTTATTGCGGGTGTATCCGCAATACCTATAATGGTTCCTGATAAATCTCACGTGCACGAATGAAGAACCGTATCAGAGCACACGGTTACAATTGCTAAATAAAACCCTGGACGTGACAGGGAGTCTCCCACACATTAAAACGGGGAGTCAAACATACAATGTTGGACCCGAGCTTATTTTCCAGAAGAGTGAAATTATGAATGATAAATAATTGATTTTAAACTACAAAACTTTTAGGCCACCAGTTATAGACTATGAAGTCTGGGTTGTTTATTCAGTGCGGGGCCGTCACTAACAGTGTGATAAGGCAGTTTCCTTCCTCCAGTTGAGTGCGCGCGCGTGCGCACATATGTGTGTGTGTGTGTGTGTGTGTGCGCGCGCGCACGCGCGCACACGCAGGCAGGCACATACACTTTCTGTCTGAAGGTAGAGCTTGACAGTGGAACGCAACCAAAGCTTTGGAATATATACTCTTACAGGTTCTTTTCTCTGTTATCAGACTCGACAGAAGTCCTCTCTATTCTCCACTCTGTCCCGTTCGTACTCAGGCTCTCAAAATCTATGAAATTTTCTCTGAACAATGCAGCCTCTGGTGATCACTCTCTTTGTTAAACTCCCATTTCACTAATTGTGCTTTATGACATCTCCCCAAAGAATCTTAAGCTCTCGAAGGAGTTGCTTCGTCCCAAAGTGTCCCCAGGACAATTATATGCACATGGAAATCACTTACTAAACATTTACTGATTGAATGAAACCATGAATTAATACACGAATTCAAATAATGCATAGGCTAACTTTCTAACAAGTGCCTACACGCTCATCAGACTTTTCTGGGAGGGTCTCCGAGTTTACCCTAAATGTCCATATGTTTTGGACTATATCCTGTTTTATCTTTATTAGCAGTTTTTAAACTTTACAAGAATGGATAAGGCAGTAAAAAGTACAAAAAAAAAAGGACAGGAATTTTAAAAGACGTATGAAACAAATAATGATATAACAAAGGATTATTCACTTAGGCATGTAGACAGGGGGTTGATTTATAAAATCTCCTGTTGCTTTTCCAGAACATACACATTATATCAAATAAGAGCTTCCTATATAATAGATATTTTAAGTCATATAATAAAAAGACACACAAAGACTAGGCTTAAAATTTTAAATGGGAAAAAAGCATATTAAAGCTATACTTACTGTCTTCTATGTCCCAGCACTGGGTGATTGGGTCTCCATACTTTACATCTTGCCGTCTAGCTCGCCTATGGAAAAGGGATTAAATGGTTTAGAACATCAGGCATGAGAGCCGGATTATATAAACTCTGCCTCTAACACTGATAACAGTGGCAGAAGCAGAACGATGTTTGTCTTACTGCTCAGCTTAAATACAGGGCAATATTCCCATCACTCTAACCTTAATTCAAATACTACTAACAATAGAGTCCTAACAGAGTGAATCCTGTTTTGGAAATAAGTTGACTTGAATTTTATTTAACTCCTCTGACTTTTGACAAATGATTCAGTAGAACAGGTTGACTATAAATAGAATCCTGGTTTCAGATCCATCCAACAGGGACAACTCTCCCTACCCTCTTTTTTTTCAATCAGTCAGTGGGAAAGTAATAAGATATAAGAGCTTTAGTTAGTGGGTAGGAAAGTAAACATAAATACACAACTCCTCACCATAGGAAGATTCATTATTACATAGATTTGATTAAGCAACAAGTTAAATATTGTCACCACAAATGGAAGTACAAGTTTGATATGGCAGGAATGGCTCAAAGTCACTCCTTGTGCTTTATGACATCTCCCCAAAGAATCTTAAGCTCTCGAAGGAGTTGCTTCGTCCCAAAGTGTCCCCAGGACAATTATATGCACATGGAAATCACTTACTAAACATTTACTGATTGAATGAAACCATGAATTGTCACCAGTTAAATATTGTCACCAGTTAAATATTGTCACTGTCTCATTGTCACATTGTCTCACTGCTGAGAGCTTGTTCACATTGTTTTTCCGAGAGTAGAGACAATGATAATAATAAATAATGGTGGTGTGCATTATTGTTACATCTGTTCCTTAAGAGAAAACAGTAGCTATTGCTTAAAAAAAAAGCTGCTAGATCAAAATTAAAGAAGTCTTAATCTCTTATAGCATATTCTCATTAGCTTTAGCTATTTTATGTTGGCACTTCAGCAACTATAAAAGTCACAGTAAACTGCAATATCTAGGGTGTTCCTTAAGGGCAGTGCTGACCAGGTGATAACCCCATACAAGATTCATCTATCATATACATTTTTTTGGCTCACGTGCACGTTATGTTAAGGTAAGGGAAAATATCACAGTGGCATGTCTGCAAGATCAGAGATACAGTCTTGGGAAATATAAGAAGAAAAATTATGATGGTATAAAGTGCATAAGGTCAAGAATGTTTTTAAATCTTGGCTTCTTGAGAAACAGGGTCAATTCGTCAAACTGAAGGTTCATTACCAACTAATGAGCACTCTTGTTTTTTAGCTCTAGAAAAGAAAAATATTCCCCAAGGACTTACTATCATAAGTATATTCTTAGCCAAAAACTATAATAAAATATTGGGGTTTTTTACTTTCGACTTGTAATAATAGTATCTCTCCATTCATATCTAATGAAGAAATTTCAGGGAATATAAAATATCTCCTAATTTTAAGCAGTATCTGCTGTTGTACTCTACATTCAATCTGTGATTCCTGGAATTTGAAATTTGACTGATTTGTCAAACAAGAAACAAGTGTTGTATGCACTAGTGGGACTAAACTATATATTCACCTGTTACCATCGTATTTTGTTAATACAGACCTAAAGATTAAAAAAAAAATACCATATACAATTTGCTGACATTTTACCTAGAGGAAAAACACACTTTGAACAATACTATAGGAAAAAAAAGTTACTAAAATACACATTTAAAAAATTATTATCATTATATATTTAGCCAGTATCAGTCATATTGATGGCATTCAGGTTCTTTCCAATTATTTCGCTATTGAAAACAGTGCTGAAACTGGATCAGTGCTTGAATGACTTTGTGGTGCTTTTGCCCATGTGTGTCTAGAAGAAATTTCTAGCTGGGTGTTGTTGGCTCAAAATAGGATGATTTTTAAGAGCACATAAAGCAATGAACAGCAAACAGCAGGGCAACATTTTGACATTTAAAGTATATCTGAGTGGCAGAAGCTGACCAAGTTAGAGTTACTGTAGTAAAAATAAAATTGTACCCAGTCACTGGGATGTGCTGTGGGCTGTATATAATCCACACTTTCACAAACACATATATTCATACATTGTTTGCAAAACAGTAAGGCAAAGTATATACATATTTAAAAATAAGGGAAGAAGGGAGGAATGAAAGCAAGGGCAAAGTACTCGAGGAAAACAAACCTGTAATAGTATTTAACATAGATGAGGGAAAAGAATATAAACAATTTATCCGAACTTTTAAAGTTCCCCATTTCAGAGCTTCAGAACACTCTATTTTATCCTCCTTCAACACTGAGTTTTATGCACACGTGTAAAACAACACTGAATTGTAATAGTCTTAAAGCAGACCATGGTTTGCAATCTATTTTCTCTTTAAACTCTGACAAGGTATTCGTGTGAGATATTCACTGTGTAGAAAAGAAGGCTATCCCTTAACTCACTGCGCCTCTTACCTCTTTGAAGTGGGTGCGTATCGAGAGCATGCATTTCCATCCCAGGCACAGTAGGGGTCTCTGGCCAGACAACAGTCTGCACAAGCTTTCCCATACGTGTCGCATCTGTGCAAGGAGAGCTGAACCAACCCATCGCGGGAGCCAATGTACAATTGTTGCTACAAATCAGGCAAGACAAATGAATTGGAAGCATCTTTCAGACTAGTCTTAAAAACTTCCCTTTCTTGAATACCACACCACAGACCTCAATCTGTCTCGTCAAGTGTCCCTTATACAGAACACAAGCACTTGTGCAGAAACATAACAAAGAGTAAGGTAAGTCAATCACTTCTACTCCTGGCAGGATGGGGGTTGGATGATGTTGACACTGGAATGGACAGTGCTCTAGAGCTAGAATAACCTTGGCTGTAATTTAAGAAGGTCAAAAACCAGCTGTTAGACTGAGGAATTAAGACGTCAAATTCTTTCTCAATGGTTGAAAATACGCTTTGGTAGATTATATCAAGCACAGATGCTTTAGGCAACACTGATGGTCTTCCTCTGCTGTGGCTTCCTCCATGAGAGATGACTGAAAAAGGATTTATAAAACTTTCTTGTGGTTTGAACCATCTCACTTGCTAATGAAGTATTTGCTGATCCCTGAAGGAAAATGGGTTATAAGAGGGAGAGAAAATATTTAGTATTGCCGTGAAGAAAGTATTAAGGAGGCTTGAAAGATGCCGTATCACAAATGAAAGGCTGCAGGATAGCACATAAAATCCCATTTTGAAAATAAGTCCTGAAAATGATGCACTGCTCTTTAGAGGCATTCACTTAAGTGTATGTGCTGGAGGACGTAGGGAGAGGGATGATATAGTTAAATAAGCCAGAGTCTGTGCCTTGGGGGAACTCATGGTCAACACTCCTGGACCATGTCAAACATTTAACAAAGGGGAAAACTTGAGAAATAAATATTGACATAAACATCATACATGTACTCAGCCTGCAGAAATCTGTCTTATACCTCTCCAGCCCATGACAATGTCAGTTAGGACTTCCCGGTTGCTAAATGCAATGCCCCCTGTTCAGTATTTGTTTTACTTAAATTCTCTGTGGTGTTTGACGCCAAGAATGACATCTTCTTTGAAACTCTCTTCACTTTTCCTTGTGCTCCGTCTTTATTCCTGCCTAAGACTTTGGTCTCCTTTGATGATTCCTTTCTTCGCATTAAATGTTAGGTGTCCCCTCTTTTCTATCCTCATTCCTTTGCCTTTCTTATTCTCCAAAGAGTCAGTGGCATCTTGAAAACAACACTGAGGTGGACATACTGATTGCCCTCAATCTAGCCCTGCTACCCTGCCTTGGTGAGAGGCACGTCCCCAGTCACCCAGGACACAAAGGGGGCAGTTGTCCCTGAGTCCCCTCTCTCTCAGTTGGCCACCATATCTATTCCTTTCTCTTACACAGAGCTCTTGACTTCCTTCTCTTCCTCTCCACTGCTTCTGCCACTGTCACCACCTTAGTCTTAATCATTTCTGTCCTGGATTACTTATAAGTGTCCTAGTATTTCCACTGGCTTCAGTCTTGTTTTCAACCCCAGGACTCAGCCCATCCTGCCACACTGCCACACCACATCGACCTTCCTAAGAGGAAAATCTTATCACAACACATTCCTGCTGAAAATATTTAAAAGTTTTCATTGTCCTTAGATAAAATTTTTAAACCTCTTAGGAGGACATAGAAGAATGCACCTAATCTTGCTCTGTCTTATAATCCCAGATTCATTTCTAGTCTCCTTGCCTCCTGCATACACATAAGCCCTTCGCTCTAAGTGTTCACAAACTTACTAGAAGAAGCCATGGTCTCTCGCTCTTCACACCTTTCCAAATGTTCTCCTCCTCCCCTTGACATAGGCTTCCTCATCCCACCCTCTTTGAATTTATCTGGTTAACTGAAACATCCTTCATAGTTTGGGTACATGGTCTTCTTTGTGCTGTCTTCCCCTGCTCCACCTGGCTCCCTCTTAGACTCCCCTGTGTCCCCCCAGTATGTGCTTCCACTATCGCTCTGCATTGTCAGTGTGCTCCCTCTTCATCTCCTGGTTCCACTGTGAGCTTCTGGAAGTTAAGGGCTATGCCATTCATGCATTTCTGTACCCTCCAAGGGCAGTAGTAGACCTTCAAGAACTAAATGTTGAGTGGAGAAATTAATGGAAAAGACCAAAGAAGAAACCTGTTTAGATCTTTTCCCTAATAATCTCTGTATCATTACTAGGCATAGTAGATTAAGACAATGTTGGCAACACCTTATGGTTCAACACATTGTCCCATAACTTTCTTAGCCTAATGCAAGTCTGAACCTCTTGAATCAACTAGGATTTGGAGTATCATATCTGAGAACTGTGGAATCTAATAAATATTATTATTAGCTACCATTTACTTTACACTCACAATGTACCAACTCTCTGTCTAGAATTTTGCATGCAGCATCCATTTATTAGGAGGTGGATTTTATTTCCCTAACTTCACCGTTAAGGAAATTGATTCCAGGAGTCAGATACTAAGTGGAAGGATGGAGGTTGACTCTTGGGCTCTTTGCCACCACAGTCCATAGTCTAACTTCTAGATTCCCTGGTTAAAAATCATTTTTAGTGATTAGGGCTGGTATTCTACATGAATTTCTTATGGCCTTGACAGAAACACATCCTCAAGAGACAAAGAAAGTGAGCTCAGTTTTCAAGAGCCAAGGGAAGGGGAGAATATATCATTCACTTAATGGTACTTGGTTCTACTTCTCCTAAAACAAGATTGCCACAGTGGCCTCTAATAGGTTATAAAAGAAACAAATAATTTAGAGCTTTTTATATTATTTAAAATTTAACTTCCAACTTCAATAGATTTTTCCTAAATTGAACTTGAATTCGAGGAACTTGTTGCTTTGGTAGCTAATATTTACACAAAAATTAGAAAGTACCTGCTTCAGAGACAACTCCATGTTCAAGATGATTGATGAGTGCTGAAAAAAGAAGTCAAATGTTAATAAAGATAACCATTAACAGTCTTTTATAGTAGCCAATATGTTGTTTCGTCATGTGCCAAAGATCACTGAAGTAAACTTCAAGGGTCTGTTACACAGGAGGGGAAAAGGATCTTAATGTTTGCTATTTCCTTCCAATGTGTTGTAATTCTACCTTAATAGAAATTATCAAAATAGTTATTTTAAAGTATCTTATTACAGAAAAATTACCTAAATGTATGAAGAAAGACTCTGCATTGAAAATCACTCCCAGTTACCCACAAGGCTTCTCCTTCTAAATCTGCTTATCTTAACTGCTTCCATATAATTCAAACTAGTGTTGACAAGAACATCTCCATAATTATTTATTACCTCGTCCTGCTCTTACTTAGATCAGTAGTTCAAAAACTTGTTCAAGTAGCAGAGTTCTGAAAAGTTATAGTGCTCCTTGTGGATGAGCATATTCTTTATGGAACACTGCAAGCTACTGATGCACATGATTTTGTGATATGCACTAAGGCTAGCTTTATTTGTAGAAATTATGGCTTTGTGCATGCAATATAAAATTAGAAATATGAACACAAAAGCTACCAAACTAAAGGATGGCATGCTTTAAAATTTTTTCATCTACTTATCATCTACCTATTTACTATTCATTCATTTCTCACTGGCCAATATTTTCAAACCAATAAATAGAAGCAGATATCAAAAGTTTAAGAAAATACATAAAAAAGGAAAGGAAGATGTTAAAATGAGAAAGTTCTATCCAGTAACTTTTTTTTTTTAAATGAAGAAAACAGATTCATTATTTAATCTTAACAGTGGAATCTGAACAATTCCTCTTGATCACTAACAGTCAATAAGTAAACCTTATTCTAATGTGCCCTAGGTATTGTGGGAGTTTTATTTTTGGCTTCTGGGTTCACACGTATATTTGACATCGGCTTCTCCCTCAGGAACCACCCAAGACTGTTTTTGGTAGATGCCAGATAGCAGATCTTGTTCTAGTTAACTCCTTGACCACTATTATCATCACAATGTAAACAGGATCCTGGGGAACTCAGCTAGTTAATTACCTTGCTTTCCTCCCCATGGAGGGCTCTACTCCATTTTAAGGCAATAGATGTTCACAGGGAAACAGCCCATTTTAACGAACCATCTCAACAAAAATGTTACGAAAGGAACAACATATTTTTTAAAGGCTCCTCTCAGAAATACAATTTTATTTCTAATGTTATTCCCAGAAAATAATTTTAAACTAAATGTCACTGAGCATCTACAAAGAACACCACAATTCAAATGTACTGTTAAAAGTCAGACATTCCCCAAATCCGGAAAACTATTATTTTAGATCTAGTAACTCTTTAAGGGAATGTAGCATACATAAAGAATGAAGACTTACGTATCATACAACCTTTAAAAAAAAATTCCTTACAAAAAAGCAGGGACGTGTGATTTATACACTCTTCCAGTTTTCTCAAATTCAATTGAGGAAAAATTGAAAAGTAGAATTTATAAAGTAGAAAAGCATCTGGATAGTCAAAGAGACCCCAGGCTTTCATCTACTGTGGTGATTTGTCTGACCATATGCTTAGAGAATAAAGTAATGAGGGGCAATCCCAGGAGCCCTGAATTTAGTGGTATTCTACAGGGAAAGGGGAGTCCCATTCTCAGTTGCTTTTAAAACTTTTTTTTCCATTGCCTAAGGAGAAGGAAAGTAAAGGAGCTAAGTGCACAGACATCTCCAGGAAAAGTGATGATGTATTTAAATATACTGTTCTATACCAAGAGCTGTTAAGTTTCACCATCTCTTCTGTAACTATGGACTGTCTTACCTTGAATATCTGCAACTCCTCCAATACTACTTCTTCCATATTCCACTTCTCCTTTGAAATGCTGACCACTTTGAGGACTGTCCCAATGTCTGAAAAAATACATGACCTATGATCCTGCTGTTTCTACTTCAGTGTTTGGCTGTAAGTATATGCTTAGCAACATTTACATTGTTCCCCTCATTTTTCTTTCAATGCCTCTCAAGAAGTCAGATTAAATAAAGCATGCAAGAAGGGAAGCTTAGTGGACTGGATTCTCTCCTTCCAAAACATGATAGTTTTTAGCTCATAAAACATATTTATAAAGAAAATATTAAAAGACATGTACTTGAAGTACATTGCTAGCAAAAGGAATATATAGGTCTCATTTAAATATTGGTTGAAACTATAACTAAAGTGGAATGACCTTTTTGTAACTTAATTTGAAAGGCGAAAATATACTAAAATATATTTTTTTCTCTCTCTCAGTATAAGAAATATTTAGTTAGTACTTATATCCAACTTACCACGAAAGGTAGGATATATACCTTTTTAAATCATGTTAACAAATGATAGAGAAATCACTGAAGCCATCTACATAGGGAAAATTGTAGTGCACTCATCAAACATATTTTATTTACAGAAACCTTATTAATGGGCTAGAAACTGAAGTTTTGTTTAAAATTATTTTAGTTTAATTTAAAAGAGTAACCCAAATTTGAAAGACTATAAACCAAAAATTGGCATTTAGTAAAGATGCCTTAAATACAGGATCTTCTATTGCAGTTTCCAAGGTGGCATGCTATTGCAGAAAGACAATCAAAAGAACGTTTTAGAAAAAACAAAAAACAAAAAAAAAGCCTCATTTGGAAATTAACTTATACAAAATAGATGCTTTTAAATTCTGGCACTGTGGTTGAAGAATATTCACATGTATGGTAATGATCCTATTTGCACAAAATAGTCTGAATTATTTAACTCTGTTTTTAAATGATTCTAGGATTTTTGAAAAATATTAAATATACATTTTCCAAATGTCATAATTGAAAATCTATCCATCTTATTTACCTTATAATTTTCTCAGCAAGAGTTAGGTAGTACCACCTAGTGGCTGAAAAGCATTTACAGCACTGGAAATGACCTAGGAATGCTTTGGGTGGCTCTGCAAATCAAGGGGCAAACTCCTTAGAATTCATGAGAGATTAATTATTTCAAATTTTGTCACTTCAGTAGTAATCTCTACAGTCTTGAAAGCATCACTTCCTTTCCTGGGTCTTGGTATTGCCATCTGCGACATCATCAGGCTTGACAACGAGTATTCCAGAAAGCCCTCTAAGTGTGTGACACACACACTCCCTGATAAACCCTACGTTTGTAAAACTACGTTTAAAAATAAATAAATAAAACTGTTCTGTAGTTCTGAAAACCTATTTCAATAAAAATGTCCATTTCTTGAAAACCCATTAATTTCTATTTTTTTTTTTTTTTTTTTTAAGATTTTATTTATTTGCGAGAGAGAGAATGAGAGACAGAGAGCATGAGAGGGAAGAGGGTCAGAGGGAGAAGCAGACTCCCTGCCGAGCTGGGAGCCCGATGTGGGACTCGATCCCGGGACTCCAGGATCATGACCTGAGCCGAAGGCAGTCGCTTAACCAACTGAGCCACCCAGGCGCCCCATTAATTTCTATTTCTTTATGCAAGGCCTGATTCACTAAATCATACAACATTTATCCACGATGAAGTACTTTTGTCTAAATGATGCATGTTAACTCTACTGCCATTAAAATTCACATGGTATTATTAAATGATACCTTTTTTTTTTTCTTTTTCCTGTTTTTTGAGACAGACTATATAAGCAATATTTCTTTTTCTGGAAAAATATTTTTTAATCATTTTATAATTACTGAGTTGACAGACAAAAAAATTAAGTAAAATGGGCTCTAATAATGAAAGTTATACTTAATCCACAAAATTCAAAGACAGGAAAAATGATTTCCAACAAGTTTCTACTTAAAGATTTTTACAAACTGTTGCTTAATTTTTTGAAAAGCATCTTAACTCAGTCAGCGATTCTCAAAATTGGGTGAAGGGATCCTATGAGGGGGCTTATCAAAAATCTCCCTAGAGAGAGGAAAATGTGAAGTTTGAAAAGAAACATTGCTTTGCCATACTTGTTTAATTTTAGTCCATAGTCAATCAACAAATATGTGTTGAGCACCTAATCTAAGCAGGTATTTTGTAGTCATAACATACAAATATATTTCGAAACCTCAAATAATACCAAAGGAGGTGGGGAGATATTTATAACTGTCACTTAAAAGCATGTGTTATGTAATGGTAAGAAATACTGACTAGATATTAGCTAATAATTACTCAGCTTGATTTTTACCAACAATCTTTTTGAAGTTTTGCTTTCTTTGCCTAATAGTGAAAAATTCTTTTGGAAGAAAGCATAATCTGGTTCCAGCATACCTGTTCCAAGGAACATTACATCGTATTGACCATCTTCTGCAACAACATGATCCACCACGATCTGGGTCAGTCTGTAATCCACATTGATCCTCTTGAATGTTGGTCCTCCCGCAACTGGGTATACTGATTTAAACATCACAGGGTGCCGCTTGATGAAACTGATGACATCATCCGGAAAATCTCGGGTGGATTTAATTAGTGGATCATAGGTTTTGCTTGGACACTGAAAAGAAATGTGAAGAGGAGTAAAGACATTGTTCATGCACCTGAGGAATTTATACTTACTTATAATAAGGTTTTTAAGACTTACCATTGATAATATTAAAGGAATGGTCAACAGGATCAATATAGAATCACATGTCCTTGTAAATAAAAGCAGTTTACCTTGAATATATTTAAATCCAGTTTTCTCTCTCAAAAATACTTTAATTATTAAAATGGAATATTATTCAGCCATAAAAAAGGAACGGAATTTTGTCATTTGAGACAACAAGTATGGACCCGGGGGCATTATGCTATGTGAGATGAGGCAGACAGAGAAAGGTAAATACTGTATGATCTCACTTACATGTGGCATCTTAAAAACAAAAACACCAAATTGATAGATACAAAAAACAGATTGGTGCTTACCAGAAGCAGGGAGTGGGAGGATTGGCAAAATGGGTGAAGGGGGTCAAAAGGTACAAATTTCCAGTTTTAAAATAATCACATCATGGGAATATAGTGGATAGAATGGTGACTAGAGTTAATAACACTGTATTGCATATTTGAAAGTTGCTAAGAGAATATACTTAAAAGTTCTCATCACAAGAAAAAGAATTTTGTAACTATGTATGGTGATGTATGTTAACTGGACTTATTGCATGTTTTTCAAGATATACAAATATCAAATCATCACTTTGCACATCTGAAACTAGTATGTCAATTATACCTCAATTCAAAATTGTATATATTTTAAGTCCTTTATCTATGCCTATTTGGGATTTTGCTTTTGAAACACTCTTTTCAGTTACACTAGCACGAGTGAAAATTTATAATTTCAATTCCAAGGCAATTGTCTTTCCTTCCAAAAATTCTGACCTCAGAAAGCTGACTATAAAACCCCATGCTACATGTTTCTGTTGTCTTTTGAACTGTTCTCTTCTTGAATTAACTTTGCATCCCCAAAGACAGCTGTCTCTGTTTGTTGGCAGGTGAAATGGCTAATGGTCATCAAAGAGAACCTAGTAAAACAGATTATCCTTGCTTATTCAGGCTTCGCAAGTTTCTCAAAAACTTTCTAAGTTATACATATTTTTCTATATTTTCTAAAGTTCCCACAGTGAATTTGTTAGGAAGATTACTGTTTCCTGAGAAGATACATGAAATTTGAGTTGAAATAATTATGAAGAAAGTGATCTATAAACATGGGAATATATGAGAAACCATTATTTTCAATTTCTTTTCATTCATTTATGATTGCAGTTTTAAATTAACCCATGATTATTAAAAATTAAATGGAACAAATCACCACATCATAAAAATTACTTATAAAAGAGCTTTAATAGTTTTACACTGTAATTAGTTTTTTTTATAACTGGCGTGAAAATTATGCTGTGAACAATTCAACAGCTCTTTCCCTGAAGGATCTGTGCGGAAACCATTCAGGGAATTTTTCACTTCTGTCTGAAATTGCCTCTCGTGTGCTTTTTGTGTTCACTAATTCAATAGTTAGCATACCCTGCCCCCTGGTGGTAAAACACAAAAGTTCAAACTAGTACAAATTAAATGAATTTGATGTGCCTTTATCCAAAGAACATGAATACAAAGAGAATTCTTTCATAATTTGATTTTTTTACCAAATATTTACCCTTCCACATACCAAACCTATTTTATTATTTCAAAATATTATAATTCAGAACGTTAATTCAGAACAATTCTGTCATCACATTTGAATTCTTAATGGACTAATACATAATCTTGTGGAATGGAAAACTTTGGCTCTATGTTGCAGGTGTAGAGAAGAAAATGAGTGACACTAAGGAAAGTCTATAAGAAAGCTCTGCTTTCTCCCTGTTTTCATATTTAGACAAGTTGGAAACATAATCTCCCCTGAACTGAGCCATTTATACCAGGCTCTAACTGGAATTTTGTCAAGGCTTCAAACTTACTTCTCAGATCCTTGAACTCAAGAGGATCATTCTCAGGGAATTAAATATACTGGAATTAGTCACAATATATGACCCTGAGATCCAATTTTATAGGAATAAAATCATAATGGGTCACTAAATTAGAAGAAATCTCAAAGAAGTTGTACTAAAAACTGTTAATGATTTTCCATTTGTAATTTGAGAATATTTCTATCTTTTACAGAAATCTCACATGTCTGGTCTTAAAAAGAACTAAGCTTTTCCTGATATCTATTTATTTGTCCCAGGTCTGCACCAAAGAGGTACAGAATATTAGCTATTTGGTAATTACTTAGCATATTCTTAACTGGCTGCTGGTCTAAAGATCTAAGTGTCTTTAGTCATTGTTTCTAGCACTTTGCCTCCAGCCAAGTGGAATCTGTCAACTCGATAATGGAAGGAACCC
This sequence comes from Phoca vitulina, assembly GCF_004348235.1. NCBI lineage: Eukaryota > Metazoa > Chordata > Mammalia > Carnivora > Phocidae > Phoca > Phoca vitulina. The sequence continues at coordinate 70,385,244 of NW_022589707.1, read as the reverse complement.
TATATTAAAATAGATTAAGCTACAACTCAAAAGGATGTGGAGCTCAAATGATACAAAGCTCTTGCCCAATTACAGGCTGCACGTTTGATGCTCCGTCAAAGGCGACTCATAGTGGGCTTATGGCTTATACTGCCTGAGGTACAATCTGGTTGGTCTATCATTAAAATCAAAGCAAAAGCATGATTTTGCTTGCATTACATTTTTGAAATAGCCCTCCAGTTTAAGAAAATTTTTTTTCTTTTGACTTTGCAGCTCTAGTTATGCAAGTAACCAATTTCCAAAAGAAATATCATGACATTCAAGCCACAGTTTTTGATACCAAAGTTTTCAATAATTAGGAATTTTAATATGTGTAAAGTATAGAGGAATGAAGACATGAACAATTTAGCAAAGAAGCAAACATGACCATTTTCCTCCTTGCTCACCTCTGACAAGAAGGGTGAAGGGTAATAAAATCTAAGAAAAAAAGAAGAGAAGGAAAACCTGGTTTCTATTGACTATTATAAAATGATCTTTGGAAATGTATTTTTTTGTATGGCAGCTTTTCCATCTGGCATGCTGCCAGTGTTTGGATAAGATCTTTATCCTTTAGGTTGCTGTGCGTGATCTCTGAGGTCCGCGTCTCCACTCTGCTTTCACAAACGAAAGTGATTTGGTAGAGTTGCTCCCTGAGGTTTAAGATAGTACCGTTTGAACTAAATATTGTTATTTTAGCACATTGAAAACAGTAGAATTTCCTTTGATTTCATACAGCTGTGTAGCACACAGATCTAAAAATAACGAGATGCCAAGCAACCTAAGCAGGTAAGACAGTAAAGAAGGAAAGAAAAATCCCATAAAGGAAAAAGAAAGTGTGGGCAAGCGGTGCCTGGGTGGCTCAGTCATGTGAGCATCTGACTCTTGGTTTCGGCTCAGGTTACCATCTCAGGGTCGAGAGATCGAGGCCTGCGTTGGGCTCTGTACTCAGTGAGGAGTCTGCTTGAGGTTCATTCTCTCCTCCCTCTGCACCTCTCACCACTCGTGCTCTCTCTAAATAAAATCTTTAAAAAGAAGAAGTGTGGGAAAATGTACATCTGAAGTAAATGATCCTATTAGTTTCCTCCGAAAACCCTAGGAAATGTTCCTATTGAAGCTCTACATCTCAGGTATTAAAAATGTCGTGAATTTTTTGTCTGTATGTCCTCTTAATTTCTACCTAGTAACACAGTCCATCTGACTCTATGGTAGAGAATCATTTATTTGCGGCGCCAGCTTTCTTAACATTTGCCTGAGTTCTACCACTTCAGTTCCTGCAGGAAATAAATCAGGGAACTTATCTGTGTCTCCACCTACTGTGTTGAAAAACTCTTAAGATAGTTTAAATTTTGAGGAGGAAAGAAAAAATCTATACCAAAATTTGAAAATGTGAGTGTCTTGCTGGAAACAATAGCAGCACAAGAGTGTTCCAGAAAAGGGACCTGCCCAGGCACACCGTGAGAGGAAAGGGGGGAGCCCACCAGCAGCCAGCCCTGGTTCGGCACCTATCTTCCAGGGCTGGCTGCACGCACGGCTGGTGCCGTGTGACCGTGTTATGCTTGGCAGATCTGCCTGTTTGTATAGTGCCTTTAGCAGTGCGGTGGGAAGCGACGGATAAGAGGAGAAAAATAGGTTTTATCCAATGAGAGAACTTTGCCCCTTGGCAAGGCACCAGACAGCTGTTAAAAGTTTTCTCCCCCTGCTGCTTCAGGCTGTTCTCTACAGGTTGCACTTTTCCTTTTAAACAAATCAGAGGATTGACTCATGTGAGGGAAGAAAGACGTGGCACATGGAAAGACTAAACCAGGCTTTCATTTTCAGCAAGCTGAGAAAACTAAGCTACATATGCAAAGGAAGTCTGATTTTTATTTATATATATATATAAAAAAGGCGATTTCATAGGTGCCATCCTATCCCCTTGCTGATTCATCTAAAAGTCAGTTTATAACACGGATGGGGAAAGATCCTGTATTTAATGTCAGAGGCAGAAAGGCCAGGGCTGCAAATACACAGGTACATTTGTCTCTTTCTCTATTTTGTTTTTGCAATTAAAAACCAGCTTTATTGTTGTTATATCTGAACCTTGAATATTCTGCTATGTTTAAAAGGTTAAAAAAAAAAATCTCAAGTTTCCTCTTTATTGTTCAGTGTCTAATAAAGCAATTATGTTTTCTAGCATTTGAAGAAATGAATTTCCTATCTGCAAATATCCATTCAAAATTTTATTTAGTACCAGCAAATGAATTTTAACCTCTGGACCTAAAAATGTAATAGTAAGCTCCCCAGCTCAAACGAAGGTTGGATTCTGTCTACCCTAACTGGGTAGTAATTTAAAGATGACAATTAAGCCAACAATTTTGGATCATTTACTTTCTAAGTTAAATAGTTTTAAGCTGAATTTAATCTTGCGAGACATTTAACAAAATACGGCTGTAGCTCTTTCTCTTTTTTAAAGTTTCCTTTCTTTTAGAGGGATTTCTATACGAGAAAAAGGAAAACACTATTGAACATAGTAAGTGGCTTGGGATTTGGACAACTTCATTTTAAAAGAGAATGTTGGCTCCATGGAAAAGAAAGCTGAACGTCGGCTGAAAAGAGTAATTGAGAAATGTTAGAAATCGGTTGTCTCTCAGGGTTTCAGAGAAACACGGCCTGTTTACGGTTAATGGAAAATGAGTGATGTTTTGTCATATGCCCTTGGTTAAGTGTAGTCAAGATTTGGGAACTTGAGGCCCAGATTGTACACCTGCCTCTGCTGCTCTCTTCTGGAATCAAAAAGCTGAAGGGATAGAATTAAAGATAGCCCTGGTAATTTAGGGGTGGTGACAAAGTAACAGTTTGTTATCCAATAAGAGGAAGGCCACACAGTGAACAGATGTTGGGAAGAAAATAAAACTGTGAATTTAATATAATTGAGGCTTCTACAAGCTAGTGGTGCATAAAATGAGATTTTCCCAAAGTTTCCCACAGATTTTTAATGAATTAGGAAAGCCTTACTTAAAACAAAACAAACAACAACAAAATGTTACCCATATTGTGCAGGGGCCTAAATGGGAAGCTAGCGTGAGATGCCGTGAGGGAATTCTTCCATTATTTTTCAGTCCCATTTGGTAAGACTATCACAGTCTAACACTATATAAACCAAAAGGAAGTTTAGGATACTATTTTTTAACTAAATTTTTAATTTTAATTCCAGTATAGTTAACATACAGTGTTATATTAGTTTCAGGTGTACAATATAGTGATTCAACAATTCTATAACTTACTCAGTGTTCATCATGATAAGTGTGCTCTTAATTTGCATCACCTATTTCACCCATTCCCCTACCCACCCTCTGGTAACCATCTGTTTGTTCTCTACAGTTAAGAGTCTGTTTTTTTATCTGTTTCTATCTTTTTTTCCTTTGAACAAAGGAAATGAACAATTCCTTTGCATTTGTTTTGTTTCTTAAATTCCACATAGGGGTGAAATCATGTGGTATGTCTTTCTCTGATTTATTCTGCTTAGCATTATACTGTGTAGCTCCATCCTTCTTGTTGTAAATGGAAAGCTTTCATTCTTTATTATGGCTGAATAATATTCCATTGTTTGTATGTATGTGTGTGTATATATATATATAAAATGGAAGCACCCCAAGTGTCCATAAATAGATGAACGGATAAAGAAGATATGTGTATATATATGAATATATATATACATATACATATATACATATACATATATACATACACATGTATATATATATATATATATACATGTCTTCTTAGCCCAGGTGGATATGCCAGGACCCACGATTGGTCCGTGGCAGCATATTTGATAAGACAGTGTTTCCAGAGGACCTGGAATCAAAAGAACTTTGTAACTTTTCAATGTCTTTTATAGTGTTAGAAAGTTTAATAATTTGGTGGAAATAAATAAGGACTGTTATACATATCCACACTCACCTGGTGAGTGTAGGAGGTTTTATCTGATAGCAGAGAAGAGAGACAATAAGGGGCATTGGGGTGGGAAACGTTTAAGCTTTACCTTTGATTTACTCTAGAGAAAAGCCCATATGAGGAGTTGTACACGATGGGGCTTCTTGTTCAAAGATTTGAAATATTATAGAAAGGGAGAGATTTCATTATTTTACATTTGGTAGTGGTAGTTGAAAAATTACTTGACATTAAAACAACATTAATGTTGACATTTTGTAGTGGGTTGGTTAAATGAAATAGCTAGTTGATTAATCCATGGATAAAAGGAAAAAAAGATGTTAAATTTTTCTAAAGATCTAAATTCCTAAAATAGAATTGAAGAGGGGGGAGATGTTTACTCAGGGATTATTTGAGATTTAACAATTCTTAGTCAAGTTTTTATAGGCTATGAGGGCCAATAAATAGGAACAAGGAGGTTAGCTTAGTTGATTTGATATTTCATTTGACTTAAATGCATCCATAGTATAATCAAATTATGGAATTAAAAGAGTGCCATAACAACCCCTTTTTGCTCCCTACCAAAGAATGGAAACTTAGTTGGGAAAATCATGTGTAAATTTCGATCTTTGAAAGTAAAGCTAAAACATTTTATAGTAAAAGCGGTAAGTATTTAGGGGGAAATGGAATTTAAAAATGAAGTTCGTTTTACAAAATTAGAGGTTTAGAAATTGTCAAAAACTGTGGCAAAATGATTTGAGAATAGTGAAACAGACATTTCTTAAATATTTGAACTTCAAAAACAAGTCCTTTCCACATTTTGGCTACTGTCCATAGTGCTGCAATGAACATGGGAATGCTAATCTCTTTTCAAGACCCTGATTTCAATTCGTTTGGATAAATTTCCAGAAGTGAGATTGCCGGATCATACGCCAGTCCTGTTTTTCATATTTTGAGTACCCTTCATACTGTAGGTGGAAACACTCTAAAGGTCCATCAACTGATGAATGGGTTAAAAAAATGTAATATATACACACAAAAGAATATTATTCAATCTTAAAAAGGAGATCCTTCAATATGTGCCGTGTAGATGAATTTAGAGCACATTTTGATAAGTGAAGTAAGTTAGTCCAGAAGGTGAAAAAAAGACCCTGCATACTTCCGTTTACATACATAGTCAAACTCATAAAAGCAAAGGATAAAACTGGTTGCCTGGAGCCGCAGGGAGTAGAAAGTGGGACGTCACTCATGAATACGTATACAACTTCAGTTACTCAACATGAATAAGTTCCAGAGATCTGTTGCACATCATTATCTACAGGCTACTGTGTATTGTGCACTTAAAAATCTGTTCAAAGTATAGATCTCACAGTAACTGTTCTTACCACAATAAAAAAAAAATTTAAAATACTCTCTTCACACCTTTTTTGATAAGGGAATGATTTACAAACTGAAACTCACTTTCAAGTAAACATTTGTTAACATTTTACGCTCCGGCATAGATTATAAAATTCCTCATCAACAGAGAATAAAACTACCAAGTAAATCTTTTACAATAAATCAAATATCAAAAATGAAATTTTCTGCCTTTAAAAATCTTCCTGATTCTGAGTTTTCAAGCAGGCTGCTACTGTTGGCCTGACCTCAGTTTGGTTTCCATTTCTGACCTGTGCCGTTCATTGTGGATTCTTCCATATTTTATTTCACGTGGAACTTATGGTCAAGGCCTAAAATTCAATAATGACTGAAAAAGTCCATCTGAACAAAATACAGTTTGTTCAGGGATTCAGTTTGGACACCAGAGGGCAGGAGAATCCCTGGAAGTGAAGGAATGGATCCTTGTCGTTGGTGAGTTTCCAGGCTGGCTGACGTAATGATGTCATGGTAAGGCCAGGAGTTTAGGTTTGACTTTTTGTCACAGGAAGTACAGAACTCTGTCAAAACTAGAAAACAAAAGTGGCACATGGAGAGTCGTAGTGTTTATTTCCCTCGCTGATAATGTCAGCAGAAGGCCCAGTGGGAGCACAACTTATGAAGCAACCTTGATGAGAACAAGAGTGGGAAATGTAAATGCAGAGGAGGTTTTTAAAATAATCTATTTTAAAAATTTTAAGTTCAGTGTAAAATGGCATTCAGTGGAGATTCGGACATTTAGTAGAAAGCAAATTAAAGTAAGATGTGTGCCCCAGAATTACAAGAAAAGAAATGACAAGCACAAGAAGGTTTCAAAACTGCATTATTATTTGTGCAGAGAACAGATCAACCCCTGGGGAAACAATGTGGGGTTCTGTTTGGTTGTTCACTTTGATCTCATTGAAGGTAGAGTGGTGCAGAGATTAAGAGCATTTGATTTGGAGTCAAGTAGAGTTAAATTTAATCCCTGTCTTACCACTTCAGAACAACAAGAAAGAACCCTACCTTTAACCAAAAGTGTAAAGCAAAAATAAACAACTTCTGATGGTAACTAGGATTGTCATTTTTATGTCTCTAAATTCTATAAAAAGGACATAATCTTCCTGATCAAAGAGAGTGCTGTTCTGCTGGAGTTTTTCTGGAGTCTCTTTCTGTCTCCATTAGCAATACTGGCCCGAGCTCGGGCTATGAATAAAAGTTTACAGATCTTTCTCGACTTACAGTGGGGTTACGTCCCAGTAGACCCATTCTAAGTTGAAAATATCGTAGGTCGCAAGTGCATTCACTACACCTAACTGGTCAACATGATAGCTTAGCCTAGCCAAACTTAACCATGCTAGGAACACTGACATTATTAGTCTATAGTTGGGCAAACTCCTCTAACACAAAGCCTGTTTTATAATAAACTGTTGAGTATCTCATGTAATGTATTGAATACTGTACTAAAGTGAAAAATACAATGATTTTAAGTGCATGGATTGTTTACCCTTGTGATGGTGTGGCCGACTAAGAGCTACGGCTTGGTACCCTGCCCAGCTTCACCGGATTCTCGTACTACATATAACTAGCCCAGGAAAAGATCAAATTCAAAATTCTAGGTACAGTTCCCACTGGCTATGTATTGCTTTCTCACCATCATAAAGTCAAAAAATCAGAAGTCAAAACTTCATCAGTTGGGGACCATCTCTAGTAACAAGGCATAATTATCAAACCTTAGCTACAGATTTGAATGTGCTTACACATGTAAAAAAACATGGGGATTTCTTGAGAAATACTGATGTTTAGAAAGGATAAAGGAATAACTGTTAAATGACACTTTCTTATGCCTGATATTTTTCCTTTTCTAAATTTTTAAAAAGAAAAAAAAGGCTAAGTATCTCTGTGATAGTGTGGATCCAGCCTATTCCCTGGATAATTTCAAACTCTAAGAAAATATGTACAGTGTAAACACTGTATATTTTGAGTACTAAGGAGCAAAAACTGGTGTGTTTACTGTGATGGGGCGCTTCTTTTCTCATTGATGAAAAACTCTCCTCACTGACTCTTATGCATGACTCTTGGTAGGGAAAGGTCACCTATTCACATTTCAGAGAAGTGGCTGTGTTCTTATGAGGACAGTATTGTGACACGTGATTTGTCTTTTTTTTTTAAGATTTTATTTATTTATGAGAGAGAGAGAGGCAGCAGGGAGGAGCAAGGCACAAGCAGATTCCACACTGAGCGCAGAGTCCGACGCACCACTCAATCTCACAACCCTGAGGTCATGACCTGAGCCAAAACCAAGAGTCAGATGCTTAACGGACTGTGACACCCAGGCGCCCCGACACGTGATTCATCTTTAAGCCTCCCATGGCATTTCACAGCTCTTCAGGCAGGAGGAAGGAAATGGTGACAACCCCCTCGGCGGCACCTCTAACCTACACTGTATTTGGAAAAAAATAGGTAATCTGGATGCATTGGCATGTGATCATTTCATGATCAATTTCAATTTTTTAGTATAAGAATCAGCTACTATATATATGCATGTAAATTGTTTTCTGTAGGGGCGCCTGCACGGCTCAGTTGGTCAAGGGTCCCACTCTTGATTTTGGCTCAGGTCATGATCTCAGAGTCGTGAGATTGAGCCCTGCATGGAGCCTGCTTATGATTCTCTCCCTCTCCTTCTGCCCCTCCCCCCTCAAAAAAAACAATTTTCTGCAGTTAAAATGTAGATGGTTTCAGTCCCAAATTCTCCAGTAACGTCTAGATGACGGATAGTATTTTTTTTTAATGGCCTCAATGGTCATAGTATTTTTAAAAATAAACTCATGTAGAAGCAGCTCCAAATGTGATAGTCCATGATACTTAACCCCATAATCCTAGTGTGGTGAAATTTCCCCAACTAGAGTTCCCTCTGAATTTTAACTATCCTCCTCAAAAAAGCCCCAAATATATATAATGTAAGTTGAAATTCTATGTATATTCGTTATATATATATGTACACTACAGTTCAGTATACACATATAGAATATATATTCAGTAAAAGGTATTCTATCAAAGGGGAAAATAAACATAAATTAACATAAAATAATTTTAACATAGATAATAGTACAAAGACTAAAGGCTTGGATTCTGCTTGGACTCTGCTGCCAGAGTATCTGGATTTAAAACGCAGGTGCACCACTCACGAGCTTTGTGACCTTAGGCAATTTACTGCACCTCTCTGTGTCGGAGATTGCTCACCTGTAAAACGGCATTAATAACAATAGCACTTGCTTCTTAGAATCATTATGAAGCTAAGATTTGTAAAACCTTTAGAAGATTACCTGCACACCCTAACCTACACCTTACGTTACTGTTAAATAAATAAATAAGACAAGTAAGTACAACTTTGATGTTCAAAGATAATAAAAAAGTGAATCCCATAAAGAAGATGTGGTATATATACAATGGAATACTACTCAGCCATCAAAAAGAATGAAATCTTGCCATTCACAAGGACATGGATACAACTAGAGGGTATTTTGCTAAACAAAATAGGTCAATCAGAGAAAGCCAAATACCATATGATTTCACTCATATGTGGAATTCAAGAAACAAAACAGATGAACAAAGGGGAGGGGAAGGAAAAATAAAATAAGATGAAAACAGAGAGGGAAGCAAACCATAAGAGACTCTTAACTATAGGAAACAAACTGAGGGTTGCTGGAGGGGAGGTAGGTGGGGGGATGGGGTAACTGGGTGATGTGCATTAAGGGCACTTAAGGTAATGAGGAGAAGGTGTTGTATACAACTGATGAATCACAAAATTCTACCTTTGAAACTAATAATACAGTATATGTTAATAAAATTGAATTTAAATAAAAAAATCTTTAAAAAGTGAATCCTGAAAATCATATTATTGGCAATTTTTTTCCCATGGAAGTGTGATCACCTTATAATCAGTCCAGAAAACATACTTGAAACATATTTCTATTGAGGAGTTACGAAAGGGAAAATAGACATTGTTGTAAAGTGTGTTTCCCACATTTAATTAGGTTATGTAACAGGAAGATGAAAAGAGAATTCAGAAAGCCTGGCTACCAACTGTTTCCTGTTTAAGAACAAACATATGAAAAGAAAAAATTCAGTAGAATTGGATGGATTAAGTTAATAATTTTTCTCAGACATTTTGATGATTACTGTAGACCTCCTGGTAGAAATATTCATATTGAAACTTAAGGGAAAAAAAGGCATTTATTATGTCAATTAGCCCATCCTAAAATATTTAAATAACTTAAACTGTTTTAATCACATCAACGAAAACAAAACAACACAAAAACTTTCTATTTAAAATGCAAATACAGATTTTACACAGCAAAGTGTTTTTTTTTTAACAGATGCAACATAATAAGGAAATAAATGAACCATTGTAACTGATGTAGTCATTGAAAAGTAGAAATGAGGACCTGAAGACTCTAGTTATATACAGAGCTGTACGTGGGAAATAAATATTTATTTGACATTTTCATTTAACTTGGAATATTTGTCATTCTAGATATCAAATCATCTTGATGATTCTGTAGACTTACTGAAGATTGGCACTATATTTTCAGCAGAGCCTGCTCCTTATTATATAATCCATTGTTTCCTGTTAGTACTTAAAGCTCTTACTCAAAAGAAAAAAAAATGTCAAGTTCCAGGGAAGTATGGAAATGCTAATACATCACCGTGAATAAATAATAGGTATTTTAAAAACCACAGTATATGTTGCTGTGGTAAATAGCATAGTTTATTATAATAGAATTAAGAAGAGGATATGGGCTTCAGAAAATAATTTGATTATGAAATTGGATACATACTGTGCCAGGTCGGGGATAAGGAATTCTTCCATCATACTGCACCCAACGATGGTCTGCACTTTCCTTATGAGCATATGGACCATTGAAAACTGCTCTGACGTCAGCCATGCTGTACACACAAACAGCTGAGCCTTTGAAGATGGAGCTGTAAAAAAGCAACATGATCCAATCATTCCCCGTACAACAGTCACTGTACACTTATTTATTGAGCACATATTATAACCAGGTGTGTGGACAAACTTGGGCAGCACATTCCATCCGATAGGTGCTGCAGACGAAATGTGTGGATGTGCTTAAGGAGCTTATAACCAAGTAATCCTGAAAAAGATGTGATAGCAGTTACATTACAGATAATTACAGTAACAAGCGAAGCAAGCATGCAGATGGGTCCCCAGTACAGGGCTGTCTGGTAAGTTTTCAGAGAGTAGGTGGTGTCTACATTGACATCTGATGGATACATGGGAAATACCTAGAAAAACTGAAGGACAGAAGGAAATATGCAGAAAAGAGTATCAAATTTATATACATGCTTTTGAATTTTATTTGAAGTTCTTACAGCATAGTGCCTTCTAAAGAACTTATAAAAAAGTTACATTACCTATTTTTTTATAGAGGAACACTTTAGGTATATAAATAATAAATATCTCATTTAGGTTTTCTTTTTTTTTTTTTTAAGATTTTATTTATTTATTTGACAGCGAGAGATAGCAAGAGCAGGAACACAAGCAGGGGGAGTGGGAGAGAGAGAAGCAGGCTTTCCGCTGAGCAGGAAGCCTGATGTGGGGCTCAATCCCAGGATCCTGGGATCATGACCTAAGCTGAAGGCAGACGCTTAACAACTGAGCCACCCAGGCACCCCTCATTTAGGTTTTCTTAAAGTGAGTGAATGTCCATAAACATTGGCTATTAATAATTTCCTCATTCAATTTTTATTAACTCGAAAAAAATGTTGAAATTCTTTTGTGCTTCTCCCCAAATTTTCGAATTTCTTCTTGAATTTATGTATGTAACCTATGTGATACTTAAAATTAATCTTAATTACACAGGACTGGAGGACACATAATCAAGAAGCAGAAAAGCGCCATGGGAATTTCACAAGTTTTTGCAATTTAGTGGTGAAAACTGTTAACACTATCACCAGATGTCTCATTTTTTTTTAAATTTCTGGAAAATAAAAGACATTTTCTCTGCATCCAAAATTTTCAGTGATTTTTGTTCATAAAAATGAGATCACCCTTTATGACCTAAGAGACATATCATCTCAGCACTACACAAGTGAGCCAAGGATTCTCTAGCATGGGAAACTGAATCATTAATATTCTTGGAATGAGGGGAGCCTGGGTGGCACAGTCAGTTGGGTCTGCCTTAGGCTCAAGTCATGGTCCCAGAGTCCCGGAGTCCCAGGATCCAGCCCCGCATCGAGCTCCCTGCTCAGCGGGGAGTCTGCTTCTCACCCTGCTCTCTTGCTCTCTCTCACTTTCTCTCTCAAATAAATAAATAAAATCTTAAAAAAATATAATCTTGGAATGACATTAATGGGAAGCAACGGGAGCTGATGACAAACAGGCAGCTGGAAGAAAACTCTGCTAAGAAGGGAGGTGATGCCCCCATAAAGATCACATCCTCTGCCTAGGATATTTTAAAGGAATGATACATCACACTTAATGGTGTTTCTATTGTTGCAGATTAATTACATCTTCTTATTGGACAAAGGATGTGACACTGCTTCCCAGTATTACCTCAGTCCTTGGGGCGGCATTAAAAATAGAATAATAAAGTACACCAAGAGCAAAGAGTTGACTTGTAACTTCACACTCTGGGTGGGCAGAGTACTTGGTAGGAGAAAAAAACATAACTATCTTGGGGCTGTATTTCCCTGGCACATGTCTATGCCTTGTGTTGGAACACACAGTGACTTCAAAGACAGTTCTGTGAATGGAAAGATGCCAAGAGAACTAGCTCTGAGATACTTAACTTGAGTAACTACAGGCACTTGCTTTTCTTGCATCTTTTTAGTTAAGATATAAATTAGCCGGAAAATGGGGTCCAAATAGCAGCATTCTTAGGGTATCTTCTTTATTTTCACTGTAAATATTCACATTCTCTATCTTACAATGAACCAAGGAGCATTTTGTTTTCTGATATCGTCTGAACCACACTATTGGTACAAGGTGTAAGGTGAACTGAATGAAGGTAATGTCACATAAAAGAAATTATAATTTGCCTACAGATTACTTTAATAATTTATTCAAAAGGAGGCAGTAAGACCATTTCTCTAATACTAATACCAATACTGCCAATTCTTCCAATACTAATATCAATATAAACAACGGTGATAGCAGAGCTGTGGAAAAAGTAAAAAAGTAGTTCAAAGAAGGTGTTGCAGGGAGTAATATGTAACAGGAATAAAGCTGTCCCATGTTCAAATGTAAGTTTCTGAATTAAATGAAATTAATATTACATAAAATTATGTAAGGTCCATTTATTCTTTGAGAAAGCTTCACAGATGATAGGACAACTTTTAAGGAAGTCACGGAGTCTCGGTGACAAGTACAGGACAGTATTACACAGAATGAAGACAAAAACACAGGGGTGAAAATTAAGAAAACACCTTTGGTTCTAGTCCCATTTTTACTACAACTTGGCCCATCTTCTTGGCGCAAGTCATACAAACCTCCTTTGCCTAAGTTAGCAGAGCAATAATGATATGCTGGTAACAGCCAAACTCCCATCTTTGTAGGGTAACGGAAGGGTATCTAAGATTGTACATGATGACACTTTAGAAGTCAAGAGTGTCGCATCTTATGACTGCAACCTAAGCAATGACTAAGGCATGTATTTCTTTCATACTACTTCTATGTCATGCAGCTTAACCTATTTATTATGGTGAGTATATGCATACACCTTTGCATCCTGTAACTTTAGTCTGGGAATTTAACTCACAGAAGTACTTGCTTACTTGCTCACACAGAGAAATAGCCATATGTACAACGTCAGTCACTGAAGCGTTATGCGTACCAACGAAGACCTGGAAACAATGGAGATGTTATGTATAGGAAACTGGCTAAATGAATTGTGGTAACTGATATAGGAGTGCTCTGCTGGCATAAAAAGAACAAAGGACATTTTATGTCTTGATATTAAAAGAGTTCTAGGAAACACTATGTGAAAAAATAAAATGAAAAACGGGTATTTTTTTTTCACACAAAAGGAAGGGACAAGAAAACATATATTTCTTCTATAGAAGAATTACAAGTGTTGTTTTTGTTTTGTTTTGTTTTGTTTGTTTTTTAACTTACCTGGTTGTGGTAAAGACTCCATAGACTACAGGATTTCTTTCATCTCTTGTGGGGAGTAAGTAAATATCCTCTATTAATGGGAAAAAAATAACAATTCAATATATTTTTATATTTCAGTATTACATATTTGTCTTTTCTTTAAGAAATACAGTAGTTCTGAGACACTAATAGTATATAAAATTAACAGTGAAAGTCGTTACATTATGACATAAGAAATTAAGGGTAAAAGACGGGTTTTCTCACTAGTCATGTGACACTGAACTGGATATCTAACCTTTCAGGTGTCTACTTCAATCACCTGTAAATGGGATGATTCGCTTGATAATCTCCATGACTATTTCCAGTCAGAGGTATGTGATTTCTTACAGAATAGAAATTAAAAACATAGGGTGTTTTTACCTTCCAATGTAAAAAAAGTCTTGTCCTGTAATTGTGTCAACTTACTAATAATTCAATTATCTATTTGCTAACAATATAAAAATAGCTACACAATTAATTACTTGTGCAGTATTACTTGTGTAACTTGCTCAGTATTTTGTAACTACTTGAGCAGTATTGACACCAAAGTATGTGTAAATAATATTCATTAAAAGATCATTTAAGATGTGAGCATGCTTATATACAACATGAGGAATCACCCATGAATATTGAATATATACTTTAAATACTGTATGGCAAAATCATTCAGTGATAAAATCATTTTTACACTGCAAGGCAAAAACAAATTCAAAAGATAAGATTTGATGATGCTAACTTCATATTTAACTGAAAAAATTCCTTCTAGAATTAGCTTTGAGGGGGTAAAGAGGGGAAATGAAAGAGAATAATCCGTCTAACACTTTTCTGAGTATTCTTTTTCTTAACAAGTCGGAGGGAGCGAGTTCACCCAATCTCTCATGCTCTCCAGCAGAGGGCAGTCTCAGAATAAAGAACCCAAGTTCTTGCTACCTATAGACTGTTACGCATGTTTGGAGTTAATTTCCAATTTGCATACTTTGTTTAGAATTTGGGAGAAATTTTTTGAAAGATAATTGTCAAATTATTGGAAATTTGTTATAATGGATAAAACACTGTCATATAAAATTCATATTCACCTCTTACATCAATTAGACACATTGTTGCACATGATTTGACTTACGTTAATTTTGTTTCAATAATTAAAACAATGGTAAAACTTAAAAAAAAAAGTAAAAGGCCACATGGAGAGTGGATGGGTTCTTGCTAGTAGCTTTTTGTCTCTTGCTGCAGCTTTATTTCCTCATAACTATGAGGATGCTTACAAAGAGACGAATTGCTTCATTACAATGTGCTCTGAAACCTAGAGCACCTCCATGTTCTTTGTGTGTGTGAATTTAGTAATAACACTCCTGCAAGCTGTCCTGGGTATATTGGGGGCTAAAATAAAACAAATGCTGAATTTATTAGGCAGTAAGTAATTTTTAAGAAAAAAAGGAGCATGCAACTTACGAAGCTCATCAAAATGAGTATCTGCCCCATCATTTCCAGGAATGGAGCAAATCAATCTGGCTTTAAGAAAAGTCGTCCATTTGTTTATCAGGCTGCGTTGTCCTCCTACATCATTCTGGAAAGAAAAAAAAAAAGGAAAATAACAAAGATACAGATTTAACGCAATGGTTTACAAAGACAGGAAACCTACATGTTTAAGGCCTTGAACTTTCAAATAAGGGAAAAGGCAGTTTGGTCCCTTAAGATTACATGCTTTTCTAATGGTTGAATGAACGCAATGTCTACAACATGGCTCTACCTAATGAGCAGATGCAGGCAGGGCTATCCAGTAAATGAGTGAGGCCTGGAATCAAATCTCACCTCTGTCACTTTTTGCTCCATGGCCTGCTATTTAACTCTCCAAGTCCCTGTTTCCTCATTGAAAAAAATACGATTAATGCCTTGAAATTGATTATTTTTTTTTTAAAGATTTTTTATTTATTTATTTGAGAGAGAGAGAATGAGAGGGAGGAGAGTCAGAGGGAGAAGCAGACTCCCTGCTGAGCAGGGAGCCCGATGCGGGACTCGATCCAGGGACTCCAGGATCATGACCTGAGCCGAAGGCAGTCGCTTAACCAACTGAGCCACCCAGGCGCCCTTGAAATTGATTATTTTGATAATTAAATGGAAAAATTTGTGTACAGTGCTTAGCACAGGGGCAGACAACTTACGTTCAATAAATACTAGCACTGACTTGTATATTATACACATGATGAAGATCGTGATTTACAGCCTTTACAAATATGCTATAGACTTAAAAAAAAACAGTCTTTTTCCAAAATTAGTGCCCTACTAATTAAGCAATAAGGCAACATAAACATACATATAAAACCAATCTTGTTTTAAATGCTAATTGATGTTTTTCCATACTTTATTTGACTCTGAAATATTTCACTAAAATGTTCTTTAGACACTTACCAAACACAGGCATTTAAATCCATTCAGTAAAATAAATTCAAAAACTCACCGTAAAAAGATCTGTTTCTTATTTTTAATTTAATATGTCCCTGTGAACACTAAATTCATACAATTTGTTATCTGACTGGACTAGATCAGCTATGTTTGTAATAAGTAAGATGAGATTGTTTCATGGCATAAATACTGTAAGTACTTAAACCAAAGTTTCAAAAATTACTTTTGGAGTTACTATTTCCATTAATGTACTTACATCTAAATGTAAATTATATGAAAATTTTTATCCTTCATGCAATCTATGTTTTATAAAATTAATAAAGAGTTCACTATCAAATACTAACTCTGAATATTTAGGAATTGTATTCCCTGTGCTTCTTTTATCTCTGAAAATTAAATGAAATTAGAGAAAAGTATCTAAATGACTTCTCCAAACAGGGGAATTCAAAGTCAGAGAAATAGCTGCTATTCTTCAAGAAAGGGGGGAGGAAGAAAGGGAAGGGGATGCAAGACAGAGATCCCTTTGAGTATTATCTTGGGTGATATGGAAACCCAAATTCCAGATGATATAATCTTAGTAACAGAGCAAAATCTCAGAAGGCTATAGATTTGTAGGAAAGCTCAGAAGGCAATGAGGTCCTTGAGACCAGGGACTGGAGCCATCTTTATAGCCTTAGCACCTAGCACCAGGGGAGTACCAGGGCACCCAGAGTGATGAATCCCATTTTATTTTGCTTTGCTTAAAGATTTATTTATTTATTTGAGAGACAGAGAGAGAGCATTGAGGGGAGGGACAGAGGGAGAGGGAGAGAGAGAGTCTCAAGCAGACTCCCAGCTGAGCACGGACCCAGATGCAGGGCTCGATGCCACGACCCTGAGATCATGACCTGAGTCAAAATCAAGAGTCGGACGCTTAACCAACTAAGCCACACAGGCACTGGTGAATCCCATTTTATATCCCCCTCTGCTAAACACGAGAATACTTTTCAGTAATAGCTCTGTATACATAAGTAATCATTTTTTATTTTCTTGATTTGTTCTTTAGGTTTATAACAATGTAAAAAGAAAAAAATTGAAATTTAAAGACATTTACATTCAATAAAATATTTCATATATGAACTAAAATTTGCACTTGAACAAAATATCGCACCTCACAGTTTGCACTACATCTCGCTGTTTTAAATTTTAAATGATCCAAATCAATGTGCACTTAGTCTTGGAACACATGTGTAACTGAGTTCATGTGTGCTGGCAAATACAGAATATAAACTTCATGATAAGTACAGCAATTGTTTGGAAACTGGACCAACAAAAGACCTTTCTGGCAATAGTATTTTGACACTGATACTGTTTAGAATTGCTGACACATGGTGATAATACAAAGCAAAAAAACATTTAGTTGATTTTCTCATAATTTTTCATTCTTCCCAGAAAATGCACTCCCTATTCCTTTCATCCAACACCTACTGTATGTATGTCACTAATGCTCTGCTTATCAGGTGTTTAATTAGTACATTTTTGATTATTAGTAACTAAAAATACAAGATAAAATTGATAAATGCCCTTTGAAAGTATAGCTAAATGCCAAAGAATTTAAGTCTCCTCTGAAATGTCTTTGTAGTGGAAATAATGAGGACAGGCATTGCTGTAGAGTTAGATTCAATACTGTTCTTAAAACGAGAGGTGAGTTCAGACATGCAGAGATTGGAATACTCAGGAAATATTCTAGGTGCTAGAAATTAGAGGGAAAGGACAATAGGTGAAACACTTCAGAACATGTATGGAGAACCAGGACAAATTTGGTTTAGATGAAGACTGGGATAAATGAAAATAGTGGAGGAAAATGTTATAAAAGGAAATTTGAGTACAATCCAGGAAGGCTTTAATACCAGACCAAAGCATTTATATGTCATTTAGTAATACGTCATTTAGTATAAAGAATTACTACAAAGATGTGAAAGAAAATGAATACATGATATCTTTCATATACTAACCCTCTAGAAACAAATGTGTCTATAGTTGCTATAGAATTTATGTTTTGTATGTGGTGCTTCTATTGTTGCAGTATCATTGCTCAATAATAAAAATAATCAATATTTCAGCTAGCTATTGGATGATTAATGATGGCTGCAGCTGTGAAGACAGATTTATCTAGACATGACCTTTATTTTTACTGCTAACATCCTCAGATCATTCAATAAATATAAATCCAGATGTTAATATGAATAGGCAAAAACACGGATACTTCCTTCTATTAATGATGAACTCTGTGCTAATGTTTATTAGGATTCCAGTGAGAAAATATGTTATCTGGGATCACTCAGAAAGAAAGAGATTTTTAAATAAATTTAAAAATAAAAAGTAAGATATCTTCTCATCTTTCTCATGAACCCTGATTCACATATGTGTTCTTTTATATTTTTATTATAGCAGAGCCTACTTGTATAAGCCAAGCTCTAGTTAAAACCTTTCAATCTTAATGCACTCTTACATATTTATAATATTTAAAATTTTTCATTGCCCATATTCACATATTTTGAGTCAGCAATGAATACTAAAAATAATGTTGATTCAATATACATGAGGAAATACATCAGCTATTGTGAATTTAATGCCAGGAACTATGTTTGGTTTACTGCTTTACTCCTAGCAGTGTAGGTGCTTAAATTATTTTGTGAATTGAATAAACAGATATATCAAATATTTGCTCCACGACATTCCTTTAACAGGTGTATACATCACTACTTCATAAAAATTAGCAATCACATTCCCTTTTAAACATTTTATGACAAAAAAATAACAATAAATGTCCCTTTTCAAACAGCATCCCCCTTTCTATTTGTGATTATCATCCATATTCAAGACAAACCATGAAACAATTCTAACTATTCTACTAGGTTCAAATTTGTTGGACAGGAAAGAGACTTATACTGTAGCCTTGCATATATATATATATATATATATAAACCTGACAAATGGAAATTACAATCCTTTGAACAAAAGAATCCTTAAATGTTCTTGCGAATCCATCAAGCAGCCTTTCCTGGCCCCTCAAGGAATAAAAAGATAAAAAACAAGCAAAAAAAAAAAAAAAAAACAAAATCCAGGTCAAAGATGAAAGCCACCTGCTGTCAGCAGGGAAAAGAGTATAATTTCTGGGATAATGGTTCTCAGGGATGGATTATAAGCATTTAATGACTGGATAGTAACTCTTACAGACATCCAGAAGCATGACCTGGCATGGCAAAGTTCAATTCACAAGAAGTTGTATTTCTCCTGTAGGTAAGTGTCAGTTGACTGACTGTTGACCGGCTCTCAGTCCCTGGATTTGTTTGCAAATCCACAAAATCCCCCCTGAGAACTTTAAGCCCAGAGGAGGGCTGAAAGGGAGATAACCATATTTGTACTAAATTGTCACCTCCTTGCTTATTTTTGTGAAGTTCTAAGGAACAGAACTATCTCACTAACACAATAGATTTATTATTGAGATGTCAGAATCAGCAGCTTTTAGTCACCGGTCACTTCTATGCCTCCACTCTATCACAGCTTCTTTGTGGTCAGATTGCCAAAAGCCTTGACATTCTCTACACAAAGAAGCAGATGAAAGTAACAAAGAAATTAAATGTAAATAAGCCAGACTGCGTGGGTTCCATCTGGGTGGTGAACGCACAGGGTGACTGTTTTTTTATTCTCTGTAGCTTTGTATATGTTTGTGACAGTTCTTAATTTTAAAAACAGAAAAGACAAAAGACGAAACAAAGCACAATTTAGAATCTTTCAGCAGCTTTAAAATAAACTCTCTCTGAGTCAGGTGGTTGAGTGATGGCTGCATATTATGAAATAGTATGATTTCCACTCATAGGCTTCTAATGGGTAGATGAGTCGGAAGGCAGGTTAATGGGGATTCCATTTTGCTTCTACTGTCCCAGCAGATTCAAGTCCTTATAAATCTTACATAGACATGTAGAGTAGCTACAAACTGTCACACGTGAACTTTTATTGAGTATGTCTTTTGACCTTTGGGTCACTATGCTGGATTCATCTGCTAAACACAATTTTATCTGTACACATCGTCCTCTTCAAGGATCTCTTAGCACTTCATAAATACGGTCCTTTTCACCTATATCTTGGGAAACAGAAGCTCTTGGAAAATATAAGAATTGACTTTCAGCTCCTATGCTCTTGACGCCTGAAGAGTTTATAAATCAACAAATCACCAAGACATCTTTGAACATGTTGTATTCCACTGAAATATGGATTTAAGTTTAAGGTGAAAGACACCAGGCTTTTTGAATCAACAAACACTGAAGAATGACACATCTTAAGCACTTAGAAAAAAGAAAAAGAAAAAAAAAAAAAGGTTTGCTGCAGGAGTCAGACTGGTTCATAAATTCTTCTTTGCTTAAAATTAGTTCTTTTGCCTAATGCTATTCTGCATCCTCATGCAGGCAAAAGAATGGAATTCCCTGAAACACTGAAAACTATCATCTGTGCATCTTTTATGCATACTTCTCCCCAGTTCTAGCGATTAATGACATTTAACCTCAGAGATTTCAGTTTGAATTAATACAACCTACTTCTTTTGAACTGTAATCTAAACACTACAATATTGTAAACCAATAAACATATTTTTTTCCATAACTGAAACTGAGGTAAACACACAGGCTTCTCATTGACCCTTTTTACACAGTCAGTATAAGATTAGGGCAATTTAATACTTTGGCGTTTTCAATGTAATGCCTGTTGTATTTCAATACATCATTCATATTCTTTATCTGATCTGTCATTTATGGTAACAGCTGTCCCTTGTGGGTTTTAAACAGTCTCGTGCTGAGATATGCCTCTGAATCGCTGAAGACCCATTACACCAGCAAATGCTGGAGATAGGACCCCAGCAACTGACCTTTCAGAGCAACTGTCCAACGTACTTCTCCCTGTGCTGCCTCAAGCTTCACACAGTTATTTCTAGGGATGGATTTTAGAATCTTTGTAAACTTATTACAGATGGTCTGTATGGGGCTGTGTAAGCAAATAAAAATGATAAGGATAATCCAAACACAGAATGGCCTATTTAGAAGGTGGAAACTATGATCATGATGTGATAGAAACAAAAAGTAAAATCTGGAATAAGAAGTTCCAAGAGCCTCACTAGGAAAGCATGCCATATACACTAAAATACAGTGTTATACTGAGAGCAAGAGCTTAAATGGGGACATTTTTAATACATTAAATAAACTAATGGAAGACAGTGAAGTTACATGGCCAAATCAAATGAGAGAACTATGTCATTGTGCTTTCCATTTTAGTCTGGATCTTCCTTTGCAGTGTGTTGTAATCACGTTTCATCTAACTGTTTCATTGAGATAAAAAAAAAATAGTAATAAGGTTATGACCACTAAGAAATAAAAACAAAATAAGAAAATAAGGAGTCTTCTACTTCATCTACAAATAATCTTGAAATCCCTTAATGGTAAAAGAAACAAAACTATGCAAACTCAAACATCTCAGACAAAGGGGAGAGGAGAACAAAATAAACAGAAGAACTTGTGTGGCAGGTGTTAAGCACAGTGATTTTTAAGGGATCTATTCTGAAGAGGCTTTCAAGACAACCAATATTTTTTTTTTCCTAAAAGGGACTCTCACGTTAGAGATGACTGTTTTCGATTTGCTATTGGAGAATCAAAATGGATAACATGTTTTTCTAACTACTCCAAAAACTTGTAAAAATTACTGGAAACACAGGACCTGATAATACACTATACTAAAAAGTTCAGTTTCTAAGATTTAATAGGTTAAAATTAGGTAAATCTAGGCATGGTAAGCAGTTTTTGTTTTGTTTTGTTTTTGTTTTTCAGGTAGGATCAGAACTCAGTAAATTAAAAAAAAAAAAAAAAAAAAAAAGCTACAGCCAACAGTGTAAATCCTTGCTTAGGAATTTCGGACAGGAAAACAGATGGAAGTGAAGCAAAAACACATCTGTAACTTGTGGCTCTAAATCTCTCATTTAGGTTGTAAGTGACACGTTGAAAGTAAGCAAAAAAAAACCCCACAACTTGGGGGAGATCAATAAATACGGAAAGTGTCATCAGCCTAAAAACACAAATCTTCAAAGGCAGTAATTGTCCAAATAGGACCATATATCAAGGTAGACAATGCAAGTGGAATCGAGGCAAAGGACTATTAATTAGACCCCCAGGCGAGTTATGTGAAAGGACCATCCAAACGGAATTCCTGGCATGGACCAAAGGAAATACTGCAGAACAAAAAAGAGAACTGGCACAACCTACAGCTGGAATTCAGAGTGGGCTAGCCTAAGGAAGCTAATGGACAATGCTTCCAAAAATGAATAGAATCCAAAAGTAATGGGAAACAGCCTTGAGGCGAAAAGTTGCAAGCCAGCCTCCCTGAAGTGACTGGTATTTCCACACTGTAACTTACAAGGGTGGGTCTTGAAGGGACACACACACACACACACACACACACACACACACGTGTGTGGTAATAAACACCACACAAACATCAATAATAGTATCTGAAAGGACTATTCAGAAGGTTTATTTCAGGCTGTCTCACCTGTTCTTTCAGTTAGCATTTATTACCTCGCCATGGAGATCTGTGTAATTTACCATTTATGAGAGCCGCCCGGGGTGTAAGGTGTGCCATTTGGTGCTTGAAAATATTGGCTATATGACAGAATAAAGAATTATAAAGTCTGACAAGGCTTTAGAAATCATCTAGGTTAAGCATCTTATTTTAAATATGAGAAAAATGGAGTAAGAAGTTTGACCGACAAGTAGGGATACCACTGAAAAATAATTCATGAGTAAATGTGTTCTGCCGTATACAAAGATAAACATAACTGAGTGTGAAAGCGGTTCTTTAGATGAAGGTACTTATTCTCCTGAGGCTGTCATTGAGCAATACCGTCCTATGAAATGATACTCTAATTCAGCTTCTTTACTGCTTTTAGTGTCTCTCCCTGTCCACACCTCTTGTCTAAAGTTTGCATTGTTCAAATTGTTCACAAAATCTCCACCAGACATGTCTCCAAATTCTTTTGACTATGTCCAGAAATAAGATCCACCCTCCCAGCACAAATATTGCTAAAAATGAAGGCAAAATAATAACCATAATTTCAAACATTAAAACGAGTTAAGTATCATCGCTTCCCATTAACTTTTAGTAACTGACCTATCTCTAACCAACCCCTGTCCCTAATACACACACACTACCACTCTTGCACTCCCAAGCACAGTTAGTTGATCTGGCTCCAAAAGTGTGAGTGTGTATGCATGATACGTTGTGTGTGTGTGTGATTTTTGACATTTAACTCTCTGTTGTATGACAAGGAACTTACATTATTCACATGTCACTCTTCTACATTGTTGACTGCTTGAAAATAGAGACCCATTTAAGTCACTCTTGTTTTCCAGTACCTTCCTCAGTATCTGCCACATCCAAATTCATATATCTCATTTAAGTCTTTCATTTGCTTGGTAACATCGTCATGGGAGAGACAGGCACCCTCATTTCCTAATTTAAGAAGCTGAGCTAGGGGGCGCCTGGGAGGCTCAGTTGGTTAAGTATCTGCCCTCTGCTCGGGTCATGTTCCCAGGGTCCTGGGATCTAGCCCCACGTCAGGCTCCCTGGTCAGTGGGGAGCCTGTTTCTCCCTCTCCCTCTGCAGGTCCCCCTGCTTGTGCTCTCTGTGTGTCAAATAAATAAATAAAATCTTAAAAAAAAAGAAGCAGCAGCTGAGCTAGGAAGTACATGTGTAGAGCAGAGATGTAAGCCTAGATCTACTTTCACATTGAATATTCCTATCATTTGAGCAAAAGTTATTGGTGATATCCTTACTGCCAAATTGAACACCTGATTTTTAATCATAATCTTATCTGACTTCCTTTTGGTGTATGACATTACTAACAACTGCTTTCTTCTTGAAACAGCTTTTGTCCTTTGAGATGCCACTCTCATCCAGTTCCCCACCTAACTATCAACCTATTTCTTCTCAATTGTCATTTTCCTCTGTTTTTTTTTTTTTTTTCTTAAATAAATATCATTGTCCCTCGGGATTGTGTCCTTGGTCATTGATCTCACACTACCTATTTACTTGGGCGATTTCACACACTTCCATGACTTCAAGAACCACCAATATATTGGTGATTTCCAAATTCATGATTCAACTGGCTGTTTTGGCAACATATCCTAGAGCCAGGTCAAGTTCAACATGTCCAAGTATAAAATCTATGCCCATACACCATTTCTGGTATTTTTTTGTCTCAAATATCGGAAGATATCTCTTTGTGAATTTTCCTAATCTCTGGTTATCTTCTGGAAATCACAATTCCTAAGAATATAGGAGTCCATGTCTACGGGCAAGTATTAAAGTCTCTGGGACAGGAGTAAGGAAGAACTAAAATGCATCGAGGATCCAATAGGACAGGAACCTGTTGCAGCCTTTCATATACATCATGATGTCAATATCTGCAATATCAGTCAGTCCTAAATACAAACGGGGAAGATAAGAGTTCTTAAGAATCTTGAAATTTCATGTATGTTTTAAAGGGGAACCAATCACTATCCTATTAATTTTCCATGTACTTGTTATGCTCCCATCAGAGCAAAGCTCTTTCGAGATCATTTTTTCTTTTTTAAGATTTTATTTATTTGAGAGAGAGAAAGTGAGAAAGAGAGAGAGAGAACACGAGTGGGGATGGGGGAGAGGGAAAAGCAGGCTTCGCACTGAGCAGGGAGCCTGACGCGGGGCTCGATCCCAGGACCCTGAGATCATGACCTGAGCGGAAGGCAGACGCTTAACCAACTGAGCCACCCAGGCGCCCCTTCGATTTCTTTTTTTTTTAAGTATTTTATTTATTTATTTGACAGAGAGAGAGACAGCGAGAGAGGGAACACAAGCAGGGGGAGTGGGAGAGGGAGAAGCCCCCTTCGATTTCTTAAATGCTTTTCCTACCTCCGAGATTTCACATATGCTTTTCTTTCTGCCTGGAAGATTCTTCCCTATCCCTGTCATCTTTGCCCTGAAACTTCCTAAACATTTTCAATATCTGGTTCAAAAGTTACTTTTTCAGACAAATCTTCCACAGTCAATCTAAAACCCACCTATTTTCCTAACCACACCCTGTGGGTTTTTTTCCCCATTTTAGCACTCACCACACTTTCCAATTATGTATTAATCTGTGTGTTTTCTTGTTTAATGCATATATCATTTATTAGGTTGCAAGCTCAGTAAATACAAGAATCACTTTTTTCTTTTTATTTTCTATAAAACTACTGTTTATTTAGCATAGTGTTGTGCACACGGTTGTTAAGTAAATGAGTACTTTGATAGTCTATATTTATACTGTAGCCACTAGCCATGTGATACTACTTACTTATTTTTATTATTTTAAGTTTTTATTTTAGTTCCAGTTAGTTAACAATACACATGATACTATTTAAATTAAAATTCGTTAAAATTAAATAACATTAAAAATTCAGTTCCTCTGTCATACTAATCAAATGTTAATACTAATAGCTACATGGCTCTATGTTGGAGAGTGTGCAAATGGAACATTCCTATCATCACATAAAGTTCTATTGGACAGACTAGTCTACAGTAAGCAATTAATAAAGGAGTAGTAATAAATTAAGGACTTACTAGACATCTATATCTAGATTCTATGCATTCTATTCTATTCATTCCTATTTTCTTTAAGGAGCCACCTAACAGGTCCCTAGTCACAAATATTTCTCAATCCAGATGGTTCCTCAAATTATTGCTAAGTATATCTACCCATCAAGTCACTTCTTTTCTAAAAAACATTGATAACTTCTCATTGCCTACAGGATAGAGTTTGAACTCCTTAATATGGAAACAAGACTTCTTATCTTCCAATTTATCACCCCAATCTTGAATGACATTGCCCCCCACATACGCCCCTCCAGTTCCACTTACAACAAGATTTCACCCTTCTGTAAACCAAATATACTGTCTCAATGCTGCCTGAAAGAGCTATCTTTTCCTTTCCTTGATGTAGTCCTCCTCCCTCTGTAGGACTCAATTTTTGAGCTTCGCCAAATATGCAGCATTCACAGCTCTTATCTCTGTCACATTATATTGTGATTATCTGTTTATATCTCTATTTCCGTCACTGTATTATGAGATTTCAAAGAAAAGGGACAGTGGTTTACTTACCTCCCAGTGTCCAGTATATTGCATTTTGTACAGAACTTATATTTTGTTATTATTGAAACAATGAAATGATATAATAGTGAGTAGTTACAGAATTGAAAAGACTCACTCTTATTCTATAAACAATTCTTGACTAATTTTTGTGAATTTTTGCCTATTTCAAAAACCTTCTCCCCACCAATCACGATACACTACTCAGTCTAATAGTATTATCTTTGACAGGTCAATAAAATGGCTTTTACTGGGCGCCTGGGTGGCTCAGTTGGTTAAGCGACTGCCTTCAGCTCAGGTCATGATCCTGGAGTCCTGGGATCGAGTCCCGCATCGGGCTCCCTGCTCGGCAGGGAGCCTGCTTCTCCCTCTGACCCTCCCCTCTCTCATGTGCTCTCTCTCATTCTCTCTCAAATAAATAAATAAAATCTTTAAAAAAAAAAAATGGCTTTTACTTTAGTTTAGTAGCTGAAGATGTAGGGAACTCTTAAATTGTCAGCAGTTTGGGGGCTGAAGCTCATCAATTACAAATGGAAACAAATAAAAACAGCAAAACCAGAATATTTCTAAGCAAATGAGCCTTTAGGAATATCCTGGTGGAATAAAGACTATAAAGGACTCCCACATTACAAAAAGGTTTTGTAAACTCAGTAAAGTGTACACAGTTCACTCTTAATCTTCTCTAACATAATCTCTCACTTCTTGGATACTATGCTTATATCTATCGAACTCAATTTTGTTTCATAGCATAGACATACATTTGTTATTATTTCTTAAAATTGAAAAACAATATTATAATAATCCCAGGGGGGTAAAAAAAAAAAAAAAAAGAACCAACAGAGAGGAATATGTTCTGAATAATGTCAGAAGAACATTTTTATGTGAAAATAATATATAACAGCAACAATGATGATGCTGAACAGTTGTTTTTTTAATTAAACTTGTTATTGTTTTGACATATTTTTTAAAAGATTTCAAGTCATTTTAAATCTTGTCCGTGAAATTTCCACTTATACGTGCTCACTTTTTGCCACACTTTAATCCTAAATTATTAAGTAAAGTTCAAAACTGTCAGGGCATGCTGCGATTAAGAAATTTTAAAGATGTATGCAGAATCAAGTATTGTAAACATTTGACTAATGGATCATATGTGTAGTGGGAAATTCTGAAGATGGTACTAACTAGAAACAGTGATTGAGTAAAGAGATGTAAGAAGGACCTCCATTATATCTTTTTTTTTTTTTCTAAGGAAATTCATCCATCACATGTCCTTATTTGATCTCACAATTTGTTAGCTTTTTATCCAAACACAATGGCATTACAAATCTTGCTGTGTGGCCTTCGAGTTTTTTGTGGTGGGAAGATTCCTGTACTACAATTCTCTCAGCCTTTTCAATTCTATAGGAGTTTGTTCATAATTAAAACAAAATATCCCAGGGCTGATACTTAAGAGTCTACATCGTATTTTTAATATATAAGTTTCTAAATGGAGCAACTATATTTTTAATATATTCTTCCACCTCTAACTTAGCTTTCAGTATATTTAACAATAGGGTAAAAATAGTGTTTTGTAACAAATGATTTTCTATCAAATGCATTAGACCTATGAAGAAATGAGTATTGAAGTCGCTCACAAAACACTCACTTGTTATATATGTTCATCAGAAAGTGACTTGTAAATCGTTTTTGACATATTTAATGTAGCTCATTTATGTAAATGATGTCAATCCACAGCCCAGCTTTTCAGGGTCAGGATACTGTTGTTATAAAGCATGCTTCAGTACTAACACACCACGACTACTCTAAGCAATGGCCATTCATCTCTAGGCAAGAGGCTTCAAGAGAAATTACTGTGAATTCTTGGACTCTGAAAGAATGAGGATGCTTTTTAGAGAATTCTGTCCCCTGGGGGTGAAGGGATCAGTGGGAGACGGCATCATTGGCAAGGACACTAGGTAAAGAATGATGTGTGCTCACAAGCTGGCCTCATTCAAAAGCCATGTTTTCGTTAGCACTTTTAAGTGCTGTGATGGTTTGTATTTCTGTCCCTGGAAGTGTTCAAAAGCCTGAGGGTACAGATTGAGAAAAAAAGTGATAGGCTCAAATGGAAGAAAATGAAAAGTTTGTACAAGACCAAAAAAAAAGCTTCCTATTGAGAGTATTTATTAACTTAACAGCAATTCTTCTTAATAACAGAGTTTATGCGGAAGGTGTCTGGCTATTTAAGAAAAGTTATTTCAAGGAAGATAAATCCAACTAAAAAAAATAATATATTGAAGTCAAAAGTGTGATTCCAGAAGCATTATTGTTCTATAAAGCTTGTATTCACTCAAATGAGAACTTGAATGGAACAAAATGGAAGTGTTTCATAGAATTCTGTTTTCCTGTAACTTATATAAGATGGCAATCTTAAAAAATGAATTGCAGTGTTCTTCACAACAAATTTTTCACATTTTGGTTTATTTTTTTCTTCTTCTTATCTCATTTATTCTCAAAACCTAACCTAGATAAATGCCCTAGAAAATATTTACGACAGTATTACCATAACCATATTTTCAACTTATTTGATTCCTAAAAAGATACATAATTTTACATGTGTGATGTGTTTTCATAAAAATACCAGATCTGATTCTGTTAGTGTTCAAGTTACTCCAGTGATTATATTACTTTCAACTTCAAAATCAAATTTAACATACAAAAGCATTTTAATTTCCATGGACCAGGACAATGCAATGATCTTACTGGGAATAGTGAAAATGGGCAAAGGGATAACCCTTTGGCAAGCTGCCAAAGAGATCTAACTCAAACCTGGGTAACAGTTCACACTGGGAAAAAAACAAAAAAAAACAAAAACAACCAAAAAACCCCTAATACTGGAAAAATTTGTATCTTTTTTTTTTTTTCACTTTTGGATCTTAAAAATTATTCATGTAAGATAGTGTGAATTTATCCTACCACTTATGAATGATGGACATTAATTTTTACTTCAAGATTATATAATTAATTGTTCATACATATACATACATGCCACTTAAGTAAGATAAATATATCTTGCCTTACAAACTCTTCCAACTCGAGAAAGGATGGTCTTATCAGAAGTAGTGCCTTCTTGAGATGATTCACGAAAGAAGAAATATATTTTATCGTCATCTGGATTATAGGTGTCTGGTATAGGGAAAGTTCCAATAAATTTTGCTCCTGTTTGAAAGAAAAGAAGCTATAGATTAAAATACTGAGACAATTCAGTCAGGATAGCATTGGTGTCTTTGAATGTGAAACAGTTATCAGCAGAATAAAAAAAAAAAAAAAAAAGAACCATTAACTGAATGTGTGAAATGAGACATACACAAATAAATATGACACGAGGTAGAAACATGTATTAGCATGCAGAAGACTCGAACAAGTTCTCTAGGAACTTCAGAGAGCCAGTGAAAACATTATTGGCTGATATTCACAATTGTTACAACTCAACCAAATTACTTAGAAAGTACTTTCAAACCTGGAGAATCTACGATTTTATATTTTCCTTTTATTTGATGGAGTCACTGTTTTTTAAATCACAATGTATAGAATGAAGAGCTTAGGGAAAACTATAAACATGTCCCAAATTTTGATATGTTATTTGCTGCATTTTGTGTAATTGCTAAAGGGAAAAAGGAAATTAAAACAACTAATTAACAGAGCTTGGGTTGACTCCAGTGAAGGCTCTGGAGACAGTCTTTGCAGGTATATATCCTATCTCTCCCACTTACTACAAGGGTGACCTTACGTGAATTTTTGCCTTCTCTATGCCTCAATTTTCTCATGCCTAATATGAGGCTACCAATCATCTACCTAGTAGGATAACTGATATGATAACCAAGTGAATTAATATGTGTAAAGCACTTGCTATCTGGTAGTGCCTGACACATAATAAGTGTTCAATAAATGTTATTTATCATTAAATAAATCTTCAGGATGATAATCATTATTACGACCACTAACAAGAGAATGATAGAAAATTTAGCACATCCACACACTTGATCGAATAACAGGTAGCTGATAAAAACGAAGAACACAGTTCTAAATGTACTGGCATGGAAAGATGCCCATAATACATGTCAAATGAAAAAAATATTAGCAACTCAACTAACCCCTTTGCACTGCACCAATGACAAGCCAGTTTGGGTTACTAATTCCTTCTTTAAAAAGTATTGGGCCTTTTTAAGTTTGGGTTTTATAGAATTGTGAATGAACCAGGTAACAGATCTGTAATGAGGTGATACTAATTTGGAAATAATTCTTTTGATTAAGGCAAACTAGAGACAGTGGTTATTGAAGAAAGAAGGAAGAACCCCAATGAAGTAGAAAATATGAGATGCCTGGAGGGAAGCACAGAGCCATCTTTAGGAAGTAGAAGCAGGAAACAAGAGAAGACAAAAAAGTTTCAAACCACAATCACCAGCACCATAACAAAAACAAAACAGAGAGTTAAGAGGTAGGTGAAAAAGATCAATATTGCCTTATTGTCATGTACCCCAGGAGTCCTGAAAATCATCCCCCTGCTAAAGTAGAGCAGTAGGTCAATAGCCCAGTAAACAGGACTTCCTAATAGCTTTCTTCAATAAACAAAAGTTAATTTTGATTCCAAAGTGATGGGTAGTTCAGTCTTCATTATCCCAGCCAGGCTGGGTCAACCAGGGTCTCTTATCCAATTTCTTCTCTGCTTAAATGGGAAACTTTGAGAGGAAAAGTGAGGGGGAATTATGTGCATGAACTTTCTCCCCTTTGTTCTTTATTATTTCCCTGTTCTTTCCCTGAAGTTCAGAACTCCAACGGATTCTTATGCTCTTGATAATCTCACTTTGATATAGTCCTAGGTTACATAAAAAAAAAAAAAAAAAAAAAAAAATTAGAAAACCATGTAGGGTTTTGGGAGGTGCCTGGGTGGCTCAGTTGGTTAAGCGTCTGCCTTCCACTCAGGTCATGATCCTGGAGTCCTGGGATCGAGCCCCAAGTCTGGTTCTACGCTCAGCAGGGAATCTGCTTCTCCTTCTCCCTTGCCCCTTCCCCGGCTTGTGCGCTCTCTCTCTCGCTCACGCTCTCTCAAATAAATAAATAAAATCTTAAAAAAAAAAAGAAAGAAAGAAAACCATGTAGGGTTTTGGGGCCCCTGGGTGGCTCATTCCGTCAAGCGTCCGACTCTTGATTTTGGTTCATGATCTCAGGGTCCTGTAATTGAGCCCCAAAATGGCCTCTACACTCAGCAGGAAGTCTGCTTAAGGATTCTCTCCCTCTCCCTCTGCCCCTCCTGAGTAGGAGTAGGACACAAAAGGGATAAAACTGAAAATATACATAAGTTATAGGAATATGATTGGCTTGTTTTATCTTAACAAATATTTGAACTTAAAAAGGGGGTTCACACAAGTAGAATTTATCATAGCCCTCAAATATAATTTAAATAAAAGTTCTACATGAAGCATGTCACCCTTGTAACATTTAAATCCTATCACTTTAATGATTGAGTTGAATTTATAATTTAAAAAATAACATTGTGGTACAAAATTTAGTCTTCTCTCTCTAGAGAGGACATGAGAATTCAGTGATGTGAAACTGATAATCATTACAGATAAAAGGAATTCAAGGGTGAGAGACAGAGTGGCTTGTAAAGCTTTCCTCAGATACTCAGATGGGTGAAGTGGTCCAGAGGAGCCAACTGTTAGGTTTTCACTTGTTTACCGAGTTCAACAAAAAAAAAATCAATTCTACGACAACGCAGAATGTAGATGGTCTGCAAGGAGTCCAAATAAATATGACAATTCCTATTATCCTATTGCAGAAATACACAGAAAAACCTACTTTGGATATTGAAAATACTATCCAAGTGCAGGTATCACCATTTGAAATGGTCAAAGGTAGAATACGACACTAGTCTACATTCCAGGAATTTTATTTATGACATCAGTGGGAGAAAATAGAGTAGATACTTTCCCAATTTATATTTCTTTCACCTTTCAACTAATATATAACACAGATGATCAACAGACCCTAGATGCTCATAGATGAACAATCACTTATATTCAGCGACTGTTGATTTATTAGATTCTGTTTTAAATGTTGGTTCTCTTTTAAGTACTACAAGACAACCATTTTGGAGTACTATAAGAAAATTGAATGATAGTGGTTTTTAAGCCAAATGTTTATTATAGGAAGAAATCTAATTATGAAAAATGAGTTAGTATCAAATAGTACTCTATTGTGTGATTTAAAGAATAAGCATACTCAAGAGGTAAAAATAAATACATTTCAAGAATACAAAATATCTTTCTTGCAGATTCAACTGAGGTCCTGTCTAAGAATATTGATGCTAGTATTTTAATATAGAAACTCTTTCCTGAGTTGCTGCCAAGTTTGAGTAAAAATAGTTATCATTTAATCAGTGTATGACATGAACAATTGTTGCACTAAATAATTTAAAATCATAACAACAGACACCTGGGCTTTATTATAATAGCACATTTTTCTCCTTCAGCATTTAAAAGACATGCTCTAATAGGGATAGAGTTTGAAATCATGCATTTTCACAAATGAGCTATTAGCATGACACTAAGAGGCAGTGCCTAATGAAAATGGCATCAACCCACAGAGCCGAGCCTGCAATATGCATCATGAACCTCTTTGCACCCGGATGAGCACAGCTACACCATGATTTAGCAAATAGTGACTTCCTTACTTTCGTTCACTTCTTCTTGCAATATCTTCTCGCTACCACTTTTTAAAAATCTTACCCTTTCGAGTAGAAAGAGAATTTGGAGACAACAGAACTTACCAGGAGAAACTTCAAATGAAAACTGCCTCCATATGTTAAAAATAAAAATTTAAAACAAAAGTTCTCATCTACTCCAGGAAAGAAAACAAAAACATACGCATTTGAAGCATCATTGTTTGTTTTCATTTTCCAAATGGTCATAATTCTAAGCTTTATCCTAAAATTCTCACAAAAACTCAACTCAACAAAAACTCAAGGAATTTGAGTAACCACTCTGACTTCTACCTACATTCCTATTTCCTGATGGTTCTAAGATTAAGTTGATAAAGAAAAGTGAAAAAGAGAAGTGTGGGACCATCTAAGACTTCATCCAGAACTGCCCGTGGTATTGCATCTTTGCAATTTTTCATCCTCCTGGTGAGGTATTTAACAGAAGGATTAGTCTCTCTAAGAAGGAGTCGGGATTCATACTTCTTAAGGCTACTGAAGCTGGATTAGATAAAGTCCTGAGAAATTCTGACAAGGATCCTTGGACTTGTAAGTGAAGAGGATAGCTGATCTTGCTCTGGCTAATTCCAGGCAGGGCAAAGAACAAAATATGGCATACACACAAGCATCAAGGAATTTATAGACCTAAAAAAGATTCACATAGGATCATATTTTTTAAAAGGTTAATTATTTAAACACACTCAATTGTAAATTCAATTTAATTCTTGTATTTCACTTATTCTAAATGTAATATCAATTTACATTTATAAAAGTTTAATCACAAACATGTAAAAAATAGGATTTTAAACTAAAAGTGAAAGTATAGAGAGCAAAATTTAACAGGAAAAAACTTTGAAACTTGTCTAACCAGAAATAAATAACACTATGATGTTACAATATATAGAAGAAACTGATTAGACATTGACATCGACTCCATCATTTGAAATATCAAATATCTGTCAGTTCTTTCTTTCTTTTTTTTTTTTTTTTTTGAGATTTTATTTATTTATTTGACAGAGACACAGAGAGAGAGGGAACACAAGCGGGGGAGTGGGAGAGGGAGAAGCAGACTCCCTGCTGAGCAGGGAGCCCGATGTGGGGCTCGATCCCAGGACCCTGGGATCATGACCTGAGCTGAAGGCAGATGCTTAATGACTGAGCCACCCAGGTGCCCTGTCAGTTCTTTCAACCTGGCAACAATTTTATGAAACTGAGGCGTGAGTTTCACATCTAAATGCTAAGTGAACAGTAAAGAAAATTTAGACTTGTGTTGCATTATTTGATTGTGAGCTACTGCACATAATTAATAAATAAGTACACTTTAGACCAGCACTGTCTAATACAAAACGCTGTGATGATGGACATGTTTTATATCTGTGCTGTTCAATAGTCCTTAGCCCATGCGGCTAGTGAGCACTTGAACTATGTCCACTATGACTAAGGAACCAAATTTTAAATGCATTTAATTTTAATCAATTTAAATGTACACGTGGCTAGTGTCTACTATATTAGTGCCGCTTTCAAGCAAATAGCCTATGTCAGTAACTGCTACATCAGGTCCAGTGTTAAGGCAAAAACAGCCTCTATTCCCGTAACTGTCACCGAAAGGGCAGTCAAACTTGTGATTCCAGAGACAGGAGACACTATTGCCTTTCAGAAGTTTGGTACTGGAATGGAATGACAGGCTTGGGGGCTAACAGACCTGGACACACCTTCTTCATGCCGTCTTAATTTATGGAATATAAGGTTGAATAAGATCATGTCTATGATAACCTTATTTGCAGTAATCTTCACAGTTCCTCTTTCACTGTATTTCGTTTCCATGCATTCCCGACTCCAGCCAGATGATCCACTGACCTCTGTCTTTGGACCCCAGGTTGATTCTATCTGGAAAATGGCCACTTCTCAGAATGGAAAACAGAAATGCTCCCTAAGCAAGTCAATCTTTTGCCTTAGCCAATCAAGTACTTCCTCATTACAAGAATCTCATATAGTTTCTATAATTTCTCCCTTGCTGTGCCCTAGTTTCCATGGGCTGAGAAGCTCCTCGGCTGAATGGGTCTCCTGAAGCATCGTGTTCTTCTAATTCTGGCCTACCTGTCCATCAGCAAACATCTGATCTGATGGTCGCACTAACCCTGACTTCAGAGATTCTGCCGAGGTCTTCCACATCACTTACTTAACCGCACGTTCTCTCTGGGCTCTAGTGCCTACGACCAAACCCACATCCTCAGTTTGCTATTGCACAACATAGCATGTAGGCATGGCCTCTGTCTGAAAATGAGGCTCCAAAAGCAGGGAATGTGCAGTCAGAAGAGCAGAATTTAGGTTGATCATAAAATACATCATAAAATGTCAAGAAAAAAAGTGTCTAGAGCAAAAAAGACATCCCTGAGTTTCAGTCTCCCATCTACTAGCTATCTATAAACAATATATCTGACTTCTAATCTAGCCCCCAAATGTAAAGTGGGATTAGTAATTCTCTCAGGATTATATCAGTAAATAAAATAATACTTTAAAAGTGCCTAAAATAGTGACCGACGTGGATGCTATATAAAATAAATTTGAAGCAGAAGAGATCAGCGATAGGAAAATGAATTAACAAACAATAAAATAGTGGCAAGAACCCAGAGATCAAGTGATGAAGACCTATAGAAAGATGGCCATGGAAACAACAAGGTCGATAGATATTCTGACGGAAGTAAAAGCCCCTAGTGACAGATAAGATAAAGGGGGTGGGGGAGAGGAAGGAATCCAAGATAACTTCAAGGTAACTGGGTGGATAATGTTTAGAAAGTTAAGATAGATAGAACTCAGGAAACTGGTATTGAAGGGCAGGTTAGAAAGGGAAAACAAGATAATTTTAGATTTTAGATTTTTAGATCCAATTAGTCTTTTATGTATCTCTAACTATATCTGTATCTGCATATATTTAAAGAAACTCAAGCAAAGGATCACAACTTAAACAACTTGTAAAAAAAATCAAAGCACCTTAGTGGCACCCTGAGGGTGAAGGCTTAGATATCTTTATTTGCATACAAAACAATCAGCTTCTTTCTTGTGATCTGGGATGAAAATGTAAGACACCCAAATAAATATTCTTAAGGGCTCTGAGTTGCAGAAAAAAAGGCTTGGAAATGTAGTTTCAGGAAATACTGGAGCACAGGAAACAGTTGGAAATCTGAGAGTGGATGAACTCACAGAATTATGAAATGCAGAGAGAGAGAAAGAAAAGGTGGTCAATAGTTACAAATGCTAAATAGATGTCAGTGAACCACAGAGACTTTGGTGTTTTAGTCCCACCTCCTGCCTTTTTCACCTTCAAGAATAAGGACAATGATGTGATGAAAGCATTGACAACTGAACTGCTCTTAAAATTGTCTTCCGTCAGGCTTCCCAATATGATCTTCCCTATATGATCTAATTTAATCCTTAAGAACACCCTGTGAATAAATACTATTATTATGCCAAATTTTTTACAAAAAAATGTAGACGCACAGAAAGGTTTGACCAAGGTCACAAATAAGTGATATTCAGGATTTAAACCTACGGAATTAAATTCCACAGAAACAGAGCTGTGATTCTTGTCTAAACTAGGACGCTTTTGAGAGCTACAGAACATTGGAGGTAGACTGGAAATGTCCAGGGCAAACCGGGTTTTATGGTCCCCTGGCCATTAATCAATAAGCATTCTGCCTTGAATGTCTTAGAACCATAAACATTAGTTCTAATTCTTAGTCATCTGCCTGCATTCAGTCCATTGAGACTTTCCAAATGTGTATCCTTTCTCCCTTCTTCCTTTCCACTGACTTCTCTAATCACAAAGTTTTCTCAGTATCTAAAATGTTCTCTTGAATTCCATCCTCAGATCCTTGGATTCTTCTATTCCCAAGTATCTTCTATTTCAAATATTTGTTGCTGTATATTCTCACATCCGTCTCAACTGCCAATACCTCTGTTCTCGCCCCACATTTTCCTGATTCCTTGCTATGGCTTCTTTCTCTATCCTCATTCTCTTTTAGTCTTCTCTTCATACTACTGTCAGTTACTTTATAAAAAACAAAGATCCGATTCCCTAATTAAGGTCAGGTTATGGATGAAGGGGGTGAAAAGGTACAAACTTCCAGTTATAAAATAAGTAAGTCATGGGGATGTAACGTACAGCATGGTGACTACAGTTAATATACTGTATGGCACATTTGAAAGTTGCTAAGAGTAGATCTTAGAAGTTCTCATCACACACACAAAAATACTTCCAACTTTATGGTGACAGATGTTAACTAGACTTATTATGATCATTTTGCAATATATACAAATATTGAATCATGATATTATACCCTTGAAACTAATATAATGTTATGTGTCAATTATACCTAAAGAAAAAAAAAAAGAACTAAACCATACTTCACTTCCCCGTGATGTCAGGATAATATTTATAGCTTTCCAGCCCCAACTCCCACTCTCTTCTAATGCTTCTGGTAGTCACCCCTGAGTTCAGTAACCCTCCCATGTAATCTTTGCAAGCCCATGAGTAGAACAGCATTCAGTATGTCAAGGGTCCTCAAAAGTTGTTATTAAATGTTAAACCAATGCAAGGCTTCCTACTTTGTAATTCTCTTCACACAGCATTTAAGAAAAATATGCTAGTCAAATAATAGTTGAATAAAGATTTCCTACATTTATTAATTCAGCAATGCGGCAGACTTCTTAATGGACATGTCACTGTTAAGGAATAAATAGAATAATCTCCAAAAAGAGTGGCAATATGATGACATTTGCCATCCCAAGATTAAGAAATACAATCTATACTTCATTTTAAAGCCATAAGTATATCTTGCTACCTGAACAGATGGGTAAGTTTTTCTATTTGGTAAAATCCATGCACTCACTCTCAAACCAAGTATTTCCACAAAAACCTCACAATGCTCAAGAAGATAGTCTTGCCTTGTCTGAGTGTAGAGAAATTAATGAGTAATCACATAGTTGGGAGATCTTCTAAATTTGTCTTCCCCGTTAACAGGCTCTCTTTTGGTCAAGGGAGATCCCATTGTTGTGTAAACAAATGGATCTGGAGGTTCTGACTAAAGAAATGTTTTAAAGCATTTTTCCCTTTTGTTTATGTTGTCACTGCTTAAATGATACTGAGAGATAGAGAGATAGCCCCTAGGAAATGTCTACCCAGGCCTCCTCCACCAAAACCCAGTATTTATGGTGGGAAAGAGAAATGTTGTTTGTCTGCTTAAATGGCAATGTTATGTTATTCTGCCACACTTTATAATAAAGTCCTATGATAATTAGAAAACATTAGACTATCATGATAAAACCTGATCTGCTATAAGGCAGGAGAACATAAATAAACATAAATTAATTAATTAATCAATTAATTCATTAGTGGCTTTTTTAAAACTCAGAATACTGTATCACCTCCAAACAAAAAAGTAATCAGATAAACTTATGTCAATATTAATATGCTTAAAATTTTAGAAGGACATGTCAACCCAAGTATAAATAACCTTTCAACAAAAGAAGTTAGCATTACAACCTATCCCTTTGTTGTTAGGCTCATAGACAGTATTTGGCTTAGTCATTAAAAAACAGACTTCAGGAGAAAGATTGCTCACTTAAACCCCAGGGTCTACAACTGACAAGTTATAAGAACTTGACCAAATTTCTCAACTTCATTCTGTTTACTCATCTTAAAAAGGCACATAATAATAATAATGCATACCTCATATGTCATTGTGGACATTTAAAAAATCAATTAGAGCATGGAACAGCGTCAAGGACAATAGCACACTTTCAGTAAGTGTCAGCTATTATTATTATATACACAACAGGTTCTGGAGATTTGTCTTAGTGGGGAATTAATCAAATGCATTTTATAATGTTAAGCTAAACCACTTATTCCCAAACACATTTGAATGAGTAATAATGAGTTTCTTATCTATCCAAAAGCCAAGGCAAAAAAATGAAAAGAGAAAATGACTAACCATTGAGCCAGTAGTGCTCCGAAATGTCGGTTCTGATGTAATGATGGTCATGAGTAGGCCCAAGGGACCGCGTGAATGCCGTGTCTTTGCCAAGGAAATCAGACGCTGTTCCAGAATAGAGGTACTCATCTGAGAGGGAGAAGAGAATACACAGGACTTCTAAGAATACAGCAGCAGATACTATTTGCAATATACTAATTTCATTGCGTGAAACCAAAGACGTTTCTTGCTTAACATGAGAAGATACTGTTTCATAAATTTCACGTTCAAATTTTGAAAAATTTGTAGAGTCGAAGACAAGATAACCCAATGAACTTTGGTACGCTGGTGCTAGAGACCTGAAGATAAAAATGGCCAAAGTCTTCTGAATTCATAATTGCATATGCGTTAGCTTCTCTTATGAATAAGCTCTTTCTCCTTTCCCCTCTCCCTACAAATAACTCAAGGACACATCATAATTAAGAGTTTGTCTTCGTAGCAGCACAAAAAATACTAAAAAGTAAATGCCATAATGAGGAATGGATTGTGTAATTACTATTTACTTAACCAATACAACCTCAATGACCACAACTTTTCTCTGCCTAACCTCTGCTGAAAGGGAGCTTTCAGCACTGAAGTCATTCTTGGTAATTATAACATGTTGCATTCCTTGTAGCTAATCACATCTCTAATGGTTCTGATAAACAGGAATTCCTGAAAAGGGAAAGATGTGGCTATTACTGCATACCGAACTTCTTTGTCCTGTTATTTATGTAAAATGCATATCCATGTTTTACCAGAAAGAGAGAAGTGGGGGGGGAACGCAGGGTGGGGGTCAGGCAGAAGAGAAAGGAGAGAAGAAAGGGGGGGAGGTGTAAGAAGGGAAAGAGAAGGATGAGAGGAAGGGGAGGGAGAAGGAAGAGATCAGGGAAGAAGGGGAAGAGAAAAGGATTGAGGGAGAGAAAGGGGAGTGGGGGCCAGTGTTCCCTAATGCTAGTCAGCACTTGGAGGGGGGAGAGACAAGAATGTTGTCCCTACAGTAGAATATATTGCCCCTTTGAAAGCTAAGCCTCTATTTCAAGAAATCTTTATAGTCAATAATGTTGAGTATACGTAATAGACCACAATAAAAAAAGAAAAGGCTAATCTCTATAGAGCATTTAGATTTTTAAATGGCTAAGTATAAGATGAGTGAAAGACACTGTTTTATCACTAAAATCCAATTTTCCTCAGAAATATTATCTTTAAAATTCTGACTTTCTATAAGTGATTGAAATACTTCCTAAATCCTCTGATTACATCCATCTAAATAACCTTTTACTGAACTATTTGAGTCAACCAATCTAAATAATGGCAAGAGTCAATTTCCAAAGGTAAACAAAACAAAACAAAACAAAACACAAAAGAGAAATCCAGTTAGGTAAAGTAAATGTAGATATGATACCACTTCCTTCTCTTAAAGCAATCCCCTAAAATAAATGGTAAATGACAATATTTCATTTGTGGAGCAAATTTTTAAAAAACAGAAGAAAAATAACAACATCAATAAAGACTCTTACTTGGTAAGAGTAAAGGAAACAAACTATTCGTTTGGAAAAAAAAAAAACTGTGGATATTTGAACATATTGTTTAAAAAAAAAAAAAGGTGTGTTTCAACCTAAAAACTGTGTCTGTATATCCAGGCTTTAAAACTGTCTTCTTTGTATTTAAATCACTTAGGGATTTGTAAGAGGGCTCACCAATGCCCATAGTCCATTGTTTTTATTAAGGATATGTCAACCCCACTTGACAGATCAGAATCCCAAATCATCTATCTCCCTTTCTGAGGATAATGACTGAACATCAGTCATACAATTTTCAAAACACACAAAAACACGCATGCTTTCACTTCAAAGGAAGATCACTAGTTCTCACTAAGTGAAAATTAAAATGTCATGGTGCTTCACTCTTATCGTCTATTCAAACATTTGATAGACAAGTTCAATAAAAAGAGAGTAAAGTCATGAACCAAACCAAGACAAAAGGGGTCCTTATAATGGTTAAAATTCAGAGGTCGTGCCAACATTCCTCAGAACAGACTTCAGACCACACAGCACTGCCTTCTTTAAACAGGATAATCACCTCACAAGCGAATTTAAGATGTAGACAAAGCAAGAGAAGACTGAATGTGCTAGCAAAAAATTCACATTTCCATTACTACAATCAGGTTAATGTGAAATTGAGGGGAAAAGATGTTATAAAATTCTATTATCTGTATTCTATGTTATCTGTATTCTATCATTTGTTTTATTAGTTTATCCACTACATCTTACTATTAATCCTTCCACTCAAATCTTCAACATATTTTGTAACCTATTATGTTTAAGGAATTGCTAAATTTAACTTCCGTAGTAAGCCAAATAGGGACATAGCTTAGTATAAGAAAATCTGAGACATCTAAATATAAAATTACAGAACAAGTAAGTATGTGTCATTTGCATTAAAAAGAATTCAACCAGAAGTTCATTTAAAAACTGTGTAGAGGGGCACCTGGGTGGCTCAGTTGGTTAAGCATCTGCCTTCGGCTCAGGTCATGATCTTGGGGTCCTGGGATCACCCCAGGCTGGCTCTCTGCTCATCGGGGAGTCTGCTTGTCCCTCTCCTTCTGCCTTTTCCCCTCCTTGTGCTCTCACTCTCTCTTTCTCAGATAAATTAACATAAATAATAATAATAAAAAAAAAAACTGTGTAGAAATGAAGGATTTGCTCGGGCTTCCCCTGATGATAAGGATGCTAAATATAGAGATTTGGCACTAAAATACTATAATCACATAGCCAGTGAAAGAGTAATCCCAAATAATCTTTAACTCAATAAGAAAATGTGGTTTAGTCTACACATACCTTTTCAGAAAACCACCTAAAAGCAAGGCCATTGATCTTACCTGTCATTACCGAGGCAAAAGGCTGCTGAGGATCAAAAGGACATTTCAGTCTGCCAGACTCCAAATTATGTGTGTCTAGTTTGAATATAACTTCCTGTTATGAGAAATATTAACACAAGTGAGATTTTTTAAAATAGCAAATCAGCAAGAAGATAGGAGATAAGAACTAAATTCTAACTCATTAATTCAACAAAAACTGATTGAGCATATAGCATGTGCATCACGCTGTGCTCCTTAACTCTTTAGCAAATATTATTTCTGGCTAGGCTCAATTCCCATGTTTTGGTCTGTGTTTGCCCAAAGTAGTAATGATAATACTGAATGAATTTTTCAATTGGAAGTAGTGATATAACCATCAATTCACTGAGTCTGGACCACTCTCATTATCAAAATCACCATCAAGCACACACATTTCTTAAGGCTAATAACAAATTTATTGAGCCTAATAAGCTAATTTCCTCATCTAAGAAATGAATTTATGGGGCGCCTGGCTGGCTCAGTCCATTGAGCATGTGACTGTTGATCTCAGGTTCATGAGTTTGAGCCCCACGTTGGGTATAAAGATTGCTTAAAAAAAAAAAGACAAGAATTTACTAAAATAATTACACTTTCATTACTATTGTGGTTTATTTACTCACACATCTTCAACTAAACCAAAATAGGCCTTGTGACATTTTGTGATTTTAGAGACATAAAAGCGTGCTAAGGCAGGCAGTCCATTTACAGAGCTGTTGATACATGTGGGCAAAAAAAACCCAAAAAACAAAAAAAAAACCCAACAACCAAAAAAAACTCTGTTGTAGTATTTTCACTATTATGAAAACACTGTACACATTAAAACCACATAGTTATTTTGGCTGAAATATCTATTTTTATAATAGTGGCCACAGACAGAATGACATTGGCAGACTTATAATATTCAGGAAAAAATAACATCTTAAGTTGAACTTTCCAAGAAAAATATGAATGTATAATGAATATGGCCCCATGAGTTTGAGTGTTTCATAACAATGACAACACTACCATCCAGCAGAAAGGCTGATGACTCACCCTGCATATGCACTAGTTAGAGAAATCTAGCATTTCAGATATTTTCTCTAGACGGTGTATCTACCAAGTTGTATCAGAACACATGCATAATAAGAAAGGAACATTCAGTGCTACTTATTTAGAAAGTAAGCAATGAAGCAAAAGTGATAGAGGGAATTGGATTGTTTGTTGTACTGTGTTGTCATTTCAGATTTGTTTCTTCTGAACAGAACCAATAGTAATGACCACCTTATTAAAAAAAAAAAAACAGTGGTAGTAATTTAAATAGCATGATTGACAATGGCTATTTCATAGTTTTAAGTAAATGCACTTTCATGCTAACAGGAATAGTCCCTGCCATTAGGTACTAACTGTGGGCCCAGGAAATTTATGTACATTGTCTCATTGAATCCTCACCATAAGCCTAAAGCTATAGCTACTTTAAGAATTCCAGCTTCACAAGAGGAATATTGAGGACAGAAGGGGTTAACTGTCTTGTTCAGCAGCACATAGCTAGTAAGAGGCGAAGCAGTAGCTTGAACTCTCAGGGCTGTCCCCAGAGTTCATGCTGTTAACTAATCTCACCTCAGAATTTCAAACTCATGGATTTAAAAATGTGTTAAAATCAATTTATAGACTCACCATGACCATGTAATATGATCAAATCCAAGTATGTTTAGTTGGAACAGGCCAGCTAATGACAAGCTGTGATAGTGGAACCTTGGCATGGAAAAGGTACAGTGAGAACCCATTTAGGGCATGCTTCCCAACTGCGAATGAGGCT
The DNA here is from genome assembly GCF_004348235.1 of Phoca vitulina. NCBI lineage: Eukaryota > Metazoa > Chordata > Mammalia > Carnivora > Phocidae > Phoca > Phoca vitulina. The sequence continues at coordinate 70,341,741 of NW_022589707.1, read as the reverse complement.
ACAGAGATGTCAGGGAAAAAAACACCTGTAGACAGTGGCACTCGTGTGTGTTTAAATATCATTAAGGGCACATTATTTTCCACAGATCAAACAGAACTGTTGACTCTAAAGCCTATAATAGGATATTGTAATGGGAAAAAGTAAACTGAATCCCAGTGTGCCAGAACATTAGAGTAAAAAGTTAAAAAGGAAAGACCAAGAAAATAGGAGAGTGTAACCGTTGATGAAAAGTACTAGATAAACCCTCCTAACTGTACAGACTTCTGTTTTTAAGATGCAACATTTCATTACATTCTCAAGATAAGCCCATAACATTGATATCTTGAAGGCTTAGGACAAGGTCTCTCTTATAATCTCCTGGAGAAAGGAATTATCAGGAAAGAGAGTTTCCTTAAGCCAGAGTCAAGGACACTAAGAGGAAAATTCTGTAAAAAATAATGGTTGACTGAGTGGACTTTGGGAGATAAACTGGCTGAATTACAGGACACTAACTTTTGAGACAACTTCAGTTTTATAAGAAAATTCCTTCAGCGTAATTAAGTAAGCAAGACATACCAATGTATATTGTTGAAGTAAAGAGATGAGCATGATAGGAAAACATTTAGTTATCAGGGCAACTAGGCAGAGTTATTGTTAGTACCACCCCCATTTAAAGATGAGATTTCTGGCAGCAGAGGGGAGATCCCAGAGGAGAGAACATCCTTCCAGTGTATTTACTAAACAAATAACAGGCATTGCTGGTATCACAGAATAAATGTATATATTTACACACACACAATATATATATATACATACACACACGCAAACACATCTATACATACACACACATGTATACACACACGCATATACACACACATTTATACATACACATACATGCATACGTACATCGCAGACATTATTTTTCCATGAAGTTTACATACACACTTTCCAAATCCTTGCCTTGCTGCCTTTCGTGCTCCTATTGCCTAGTACGGCTGAGTCGTAAGTGGTAAGTGACTGGAATGAAGCAAGGGCTCCGCCAAAGCCCATACAAGCATTTTCTCATTTTATCCTTCAAATAACTCTGTGAGATAGTTACTATTATTATCATCCTCATTTTGCTGAATAAACAGAAGCTTCAAGAGTTTATGCAGGGCGCATAAGACTACGGAGCTGGTAACTGACCGAAGCCATAATTCAAACTCTGGCTGCCCAGGCTCCAACGATTAGCTGTTGACAACTGCCCTGACTCCTGTCCTGAAATCCGGATCCAACCGCCGGCTTGGCATGACCTAACCGAACATTTTGCAAATGCAGAACGTACAAGACTCACTCACCGTTTCCCTCGCAAACTTGTTACTATTCTCACCTCAGTAACACCACTCTCTAACTCACTGCCAAGGACAGAAATCTGGGATTCATTTGAGCTTTTCTCCTCTTTCCTCTCACTGTCCCAGGATTTCCCAGGAAGGGGACTTCCCACACTTCCCTTCTGCGTCCCTCTTACATATTGCCGGTCCCTCTTTCCAGCCCCATCAGGAGAAACCTTATCTATTTGAGAACGGAAGAGCCTTCTAAATTCCCTCTGGAAGAGCAATGATTCCTGGGACTAATAATTCATTGAAAAAAGTTAACAATCTTCAAGCAGCGTTGCCATACAATTACCTGTATTCCTGACCAGTGGAAAAATCACCAGGCTCACCTCCCAGCTCACCCATAATTCTCTGAGTCACAGACCTTGTAAATCTGACTGTCCCAGGCCCTCTTGACAGCCCCAAGCTAAGTAATTAGCTCCATCTAAATTCCCTTTCAGCACTTGTGACTTTCAGGAGTTAAAGAACACTATTTGCACCCCTCAGCAAGTTGTGAGTTTGGCCTTTAGCCTCAGGCCTCAAAACACATCCAGGCTGTGGGGCTATCTAATATAATTACACCCTATGTTATATATTACCCTTCATCAAAGCTAGGCAAGAGAACATTACACCAGCAACAAAGAATGATGGATTCAAGTTGCCAAGTCTCCTAGTGGTTCGGAGATTTAACTATGAGGGTTGCTTTATTTTCAAACAGTTGAGAATGGGCTGGTTAGACAAGTTGGTTAGAGAGGAAAATTAATCCAGCCACAGCTGTGGGTTTGATCTCTGCATGAATCAGTTAAATCAATGTAAAGAAACCTGTTCCATAAGCCCAGACTTTACTTTCAAACACACAGCGAATTATCCTGGAAATATGTGTGGTTATTCACAAGTAGTATATACATAAACATAAGGATGACAGTACAACTCATCAAACCCATACAAAGAAACAATTTAGAGTATGTACTCTAAAGCTCAGTTGGGCATGCTTGCTCTAGAGACAGACTGCTTTGGTTCAATTCCTTGCCAGACCACTTATTAGCTGGGTGATTTTAGGCGTGTTATTTAATTCCACTGAGACTCAAGTTTTACTAACTTGTAAGTTGGGACTTATAAAGGTACTAACTTCAATTAAAAGCGTTGTTAAATTTCAGAGACAATCCATGTAAAGTGCCTGGCATAGTCCATGATACAAAGAAGCCACTTTAATGTATCAGTTATTAATTAAACTACAGAAATCTGCATGTTTCTCATTTATTAAAATGCTCATTGATAGCTGGAATATATTCCTCTTAATTTAGTACATCTTTATTTGCACTGTGGCAATTCGGCCCAGCAGAAATAATGAATTCAGTGTGCTAATGACTATGTATATAATTTTAAGAAAAAAAAATTATCTGTACTTAGTGTGCACCACTGTACTTAGTGTGTAACCACATATAACAGGTCAAATTTGCTGGACGGGAAAAATGAAATTATTTATAAGATACAATTCCACTGCAAGGTCATATGGGATGTGGATTTTTACTAACAGCAACTAATATAGATCTAATTACAATGGAAACTCAAAAGAAAATAAGAACATACACAGAGTCTATAGAAAACAAACACTTTCAACATTTTACACTTTTAATTTTGATCATCTCATTAAAAAACTTCTAATCAAAAAACCTTTTATTGGGTAGATAGAGTGTGTAATCAAAATGGCAATCTATAAGGTGGTTGGGAACATGAGTTCTTATGTGATTCATAAACTATATGATTCAAACTTTATATTCAAATCTGCCTGTTTTATGTCAAAGACATTAAGTGACAAGGTATTATAACTAATTGTTTTCATGCTATTTCATTATTACCTCCTTGTAGACTCCAAGATCAATATAACCACATATTGGATGAAATGCTCCAGTTCCACACACATAAATGTGAGTTTTGTTATAGGGTTGAAGTACGCGGATAAAATTTGCACATTCTGTCTATTGGACATAAAAAAAAAATAAAAGCATTAGCACGCAATTCATGTTGTTGAAAGATTATCATTCATACCACCTGTTTTCCAAGTAGATAAATCATCAAGAAAAACAGCAAAAATGAAAACGATTCATGAGACATGCTTAAACATCTGACTTAGCAAAGGAGGCAAAACAAACCAGAAACTGTGGCTTAAATGAATGATTGAAGCTTTTTTGAAGTTTTACAGGTGTTGAACTAATCAGAATGCTAGAGTGCACATCTCTATAGGTATTCAGCGGGGCCTACGGAATGGATATCAACAGAATGAGATATCCATACCTTCTTTCAGGAATTACCTAAGAACAAAACCTGTCATGTTCTGATGTTCCCACATTGTCTATCACATTATAGATCCACTGTTGACAACATCAACTGTCTCAGCTACACTGAACAAAACATGAACACACTTGTGTATTCCCATATATGTATTCCATTTTTATTGGATGGAATGCACTACCACTTTATTCCCAACTATTTTTAATGTCACAGAGCCTTTAAAAATCAACTTAATTTCTCTTTTTTCCAAGAATCTCTTGTTCTTCCCCTGCATTTTCTAACACCAAGTCAAATTTTTGAAGAGACTTTTATATTTCTGCTTGCTTTGCATATGCTTGGTCCTAAAAATATTTCTTTGCATTATTATCATTATAACATATATTATCTATCCCCTAGTTAGTTACAAGTAGTGACTCTTAATTTTTCTGAGTAGTCATTCCTGTTATTATACATTATTTTTGATTTATCTCCCCTAAGTAATTCCTTATCTTTACATGATTATTGGCTTCATGGTTCCTGGACCCCAAAATCCCTGAGAAAACACCGGGCTGGAGTATACTTTTATTCTGGATTGACTTTATCTAGGAGATGGGGAAGTGTTCACCAAGAAAGGTATAAAGCTAAGAAACCACTGGGATTCATAGAAAAAGTCTAGTTCTTCCCTACCTGAATGGCCATGCGTTCCTCAGCAGTCAGACGTTGACCTAATGGGTCACTCTTATTGTAAGAGTTGTTAAGAAGGAATATATTACAAAAGAACCCAAAAGACAAAAAACAATGACCTAACTGGTAGGGTGGTTTTTAGAATTAAATACAATTTTCAGAAAGCAGACAGCAACTTAACTGACAGGATGAAGTTAAATAATATAATATTAATAATTATTATTTACCCTGATTTGGATCTATATAAAATATCAATATCCCAGTGGCTATTCAGATTTTAGAGTGAAAAGCTATACCTGCATAACTGTGGTAAAGAGTTCCTAGTCTCTAGTACTTCCCTTCGCCAGCTAGCCTTGCAATTTTATGTCTCAAGAATTCATAGATCCCAATTAATAAAATGTGTACATTCTACCACAGAAGAATGTTACAATGAACTCATTGAATCTTCTGTTCTCTGCTTTCTATAAACAAAGCAGTTGCTTCAGATTGTATGAAAGGACAGCATCATTATTGGTCTCTCAGAGAGCTACACAAGGAAAGGATGTTTCTTTATCAGGTAGGCAGACTTAGCACTCTCTAATAATGGCACTGCATATAGTTACTTAGGTTGTATGCCAAGGGGAAAAAAAAGGCACATCTAAGGATGTGCAAGTTACACTACAGACATCTTTATTATCCTGAATATTTTCATATATTTTGTATATGTTCTCAAATATTCATTATATGCAGTCTCTTAAGAAAGGAACACTTTAAATTCACTAAGACAGTTTTCTGGCAAATAGTCTTGTTTAACAAAAACATATTATGTCAGTTTTCCACCTTTCTGTCAAGGTGTCTGATGGAGAGAAATTATTTTCTATTTGCACAAAGGCACCATAGAGGACTACTTCATATTCTTTAACATCATGTTAGGCAATCTCAGATGAAAATCTAATTCAGACAGTACATATGTCATACTAATGATTTTGAACAAATAATAGACACACCATAATATGAGAAAAGCCAAGGCAAAAAGTTTAAAAATGTCTGTGATCACCAGATAAACTGTAATTATGGCTTCATCACTAGAATGAGAGGTTTTAATATTCTCCAGCTTTTATTTTACTCACTCATGCTCACTGAAGGGACTTTTATTTCTTGGTCTTTCCCCCACCAAGAGCTTTATACAAGGGTGAGATCTATACCAGGGACAGTACCCAGGGAGGGGAAGAGTAGAATTACATTGCTGGAGTGAGTACGGACTGACTCGCTGCCCAATTATTTCATCATTTTTTAAAAAGCTGTTTTAACAAATAGTCATAGAATTTAGAGGGTAATTGTTATGAACGAGTACTTGTGTCCTCTAAAATTCATTGGTTGAAACCCTAACCCCTCGCCCCCCCAGAGGGATGGTAATAGGAGGTGGGGCCTTTGGAGGTAATTAGCTTTAGAAAAGATCCTGAGATCGGGATCATCATGATGGGAAGAGACAGAACTCTCTCTTTCTCCCTCTCTCCCCCTCCCTCTCTTTCTCTATCTCCCCCCCCTTCCCCCCGCCATGTGAAGATACAACAGGATGATGTCCATCTGCAAGCCAGGTAGAGAATTTTCATCAAGCACCAAATCTACCAGCACTTTGATCTTGAACTTCTCAGCCTTCAGTACTGTGAGAGATAAATGTCTGTTGTTTAATGTCTGTAGTTTATGAGATTTTGTTACAGTAGCCCACGCTATGACAGCAATTTTACAAGATTTTAAAATAAATATATGTATAAAGAAATAAAACAACTTCCTTTCCAGATTATAAATTATGGAGTCAGAAAGATGAGGGACTATGAGAGACACAGCACTGTTTTTAAAAAGGCTAATAAGGCCCAGGGTGAAATTTTATACACAGAGGAGATATAATGTTACTGATTATAAAGAAAAAGCTCTGAATCACACCTAAAATATTTCACATCCTTTAACTTTTCTAGGAGTACCTTATTAAAATGCAGCCAGCCCTGGAAAGTAATTTATTATGCTAGTTTTCTGACTTGGTGAGATATTCACAAGGATTTATGAAATTCCTCCATCTCCCAGATTGGGGTGACATGGAATAGAACAATTTATGGGTGAGTCCTGAATTGTCTGACACTTTACAAAAAAGTCAGTTCTGCTCAAAGTGTTCTGTAATGAAGTTGATAGAGGGTAGTTCTCAAAGCAGCCTGGAGGCAAGGAAAAGGCACCGGCTGCCTGACGGATGAGGAACCTCGGAACAGAGATCCTACAAGATCAAGTTTGGCTTAAATAGCAGGAGCAATGATTAACTTGATTTAATTCACTTAGCGTTCTGCATGGCTATTCACGGTAGTGTAATTCTGTGAGGCATGAAAAAAGATAATTTTGAGAAGCAGCTTTTCGAACTTTCCCTGAAAGCTGGCTTATTTGTTAGCTATTCCCCACAACTGCAAGTGTGGTTGCATGTGAGCAAACATTTCAATTTAGCGAGTAATAGGCTCAACTTTGGAAAAATATGAATTTCTCCTTCTTTCCTTATTCTCCCCACCTACTCCCTTCCCCACCTACCAACATTCCCATCGGAAGAAAGAGAGAAGGAGAAAATTTAAAACTAGTATCGACTTTTTAATTCTCTCAAGTAATGCTTCAATATTTTACCTCACATATACATTTATACACTATATGTAATTAAATAAATAAGACAGATGTAAAACTGAATTAATACTTGGAAGAAAAGGCTAATATGTGTTTGTATTATGTATTAAAACTTGGAATTCTAGTTTCAACCTAGATATGTGAAAAAAAAAAGCAACACAGAAATTCTCTAGACTTATATATAGTCCAATTAAATCTAATACAGCTTTATATATATTTCTGATAACTTATAATTGCTAATTTTAATTTATTTAGGTTATATATGAAGAGACACTCATGATTTAGAAATATAGTTTGTTTTTATTTTTAGTCTATTTTGCAGAATAGAGTGATCATTAAACATTTTTGGTCATCACCACAGACTTTTCACAGTGCAACGGTGCTAACAGACCTCAGAATAGAATCCAGTCTACAGGGTGTCTGAGTGGATCAGTTGGTTAAAGGGCCCACTCTTGATTTAGGCTAAGGTCATGATCTCAGTGTCCTGGGATCAAGCCCAGCTTTGCTCTGTGATCAGCAGGGAGTCTGCTGGAAGATTCTCTCTCTCCCTATCCCTCTGCCCCTCCCTCGCTCACACGCACATGCATTCTCTCTCTCTCAAAAAGAGATAAATCTTAAAAAAAATTTCCAGTCTATACAGGTATCTGCTTAGGTCTTAGTGTTGAAAATATTTTAATGAGTTGTCCACACTTCAAAATAAGTACATGATAATCCCCACATTACATTTCTCTCTTAAAAATGGAAGATCTAAAGTAGAAATTTCTACAGAGCAAAAACTAGCTGTCATGGCAAGACAGAGGAAAATATTTTAAAGAAAAAAAAGAGAGGTATGCCTATTTAAATATGTAAAAGTGTATATATCAAATAACTGGGAAAAATATTTTTAAGTAAGTTGATCACGAAGTAGTAATATATTTTATACACATATATATATCTTAAATATGTATAATAATATATTTTATATATATATATCTTGAAAATCTGTAAATAACCAGTAAGGAAAAGGCAAACACTAAAACTTAAAATTATAAATTATAGGGATATGATATTCCAAAAAATAAGCCCTAATTTTACAACTACATAAAATATTTAGTATTTATAGTAATGGAAGAATTTCAGGCAAAAATAACAAAAATAATTTTCCTTTTGTTGGCAAAGATTAAATACATTTATTTTATTCATTTACGTATTAGCATTAAATATTAACCATATGTTGTACCCACTATTATTAGCAAGAGTATGGCAAAATATACCCTCTCATGAACATGCACTGCTGGTTAAAGCACAGAACGCATAAACTTACTGGAGGGTAATTTTGCAATGTGCAAAAAAAATTTTATGTCCAAAAAAAAAAACCCCAAAATTATATCCTTGACCAGTAATTCTACTCAATATTCAAAGATGTTCGCAGTATTTACATATAAGATTTTTCATGTGAAGCATCACTTATAATAGCTAAAACCTGGATATAAACCAAACTTCTAACAATAGAGGATTGATGAAATAATATATAAAGGAATGCAGTGTGGCTATTAAAAGTAGTGTTATAAAAAGGAATTTAATGACATGGGAAAATGCTCATGGCAGTTTGCAAAGTGAAAAAAAATTGTTTTAGGGGACTATGTATACAATGATTTCATTCTGAAAAATAGTAAATAGATAAGATAGAAGAATAAACATCAAAACGTCACCAGCTATCTCTGGGTAATGTTCATGGGGGAGGAGATATTTACAGATGACTTCCGTGTAATTTGCAAACTTTCTACAATGAGCACTTTGTTTTGCTTTTAGACGTTCTTTAAAAAAGAAGAAAGGAAGAATGTAATCATAGAACTTGGGCGATGGAAGATCCTTGAAGTCTATGTCATGTCTCCATTGACAAGGTTGTGTGCCTCTGGGGTTAAGATGACAAACACAACCCAGGCTGCCCACATCCTGTGCGTTCTTTTGCCTGGACTGAGCTGTTGTCTCTACTCTTTATAGTCAGGACTAAGGACATTTCTTTAGTGACTTTCTTTTGAATAATATTCTAAGCAGAAACAAAATACTATGGAATAGCTTCCTGTCACTATTTCCTTTCTTTGGACTAAACTGGAGACTGTGGTCAAGAAAGGGGAATAGTTCTCTTTTGTTTCCTCATCTTCCACTCCCTCCCCACCCCAATTAGCTAACTTTCATTATGGTAAATAATTCACTATTTTTCAGTTATATAGTACCTTTGTGTAAAGGGACAGTCTTTCCAAACACTTGTTAATCCTAAAAACACTCTTGGGAAGTAGGTAAAAATTACTAGAGAGAAGGGAGGAGAGAGGGGAATGCCAAAGGTAATAAAAGAGGTCAATAAAACCACACACTTGTCTCAGTTTTCTGTCGGCTGAAATCTATGCAACGCTATAAACTGAGGATCTCTATTATGAGGATAGTGTAGAGAGAAGTGATTTGAGGGGGACAGTTTGAGGGATAAGGTTTTCAGAACTTATACGTAGAGATGATGGACTCTGAAAAACAAACTGAGGGTTCTAGAGGGGAGGGGGATGGGGGGATGGGTTAGCCTGGTGATGGGTATTAAAGAGGGCATGTACTGCATGGAGCACTGGGTGTTATACACAAACAATGAATCATGGAACACTACATCAAAAACTAATGATGTAATGTATGGTGATTAACATAACAATAAAAAATTAATTAAAAAAAAAGAACTCTAGGCAGTTCTTTCCAGAGTGTGAAGTACCAACAGGGGTTGCGGGGGGGGAGGGGATGGGACTTTGACGTAAGGAGGGGTCAGGTTATGGAAAGCTTTGTGTGACAAGCGTGCCTGGGTGGCTCAGTCAGTTAAGCATCTGACTCTTAGTTTCAGCTCAGGTCATTATCTCAGGGTCCTGAGAACGAGCCCCTCATTGGGTTCCTCTCTCACTGTGGAGTCTGCTTGTCCCTCTCTCTCTGTTCCCCGCCCCACTCACGCTCTCTGTCTCTAAAATAAATAAATAAAATCTTAAAAAAAAAAAAAGAACTTATACGTAGAGTTCAGGCCTTTATGTGTAGATCACAGTGCTGTGTAAGAGCACCGATTATGGGGCAAGACTTCTGGATTCAATTTCTGGCTTCATTATTTACTAGATATGTGATACTGGGCAAGCCATTTAATTTTTCTGGCCTCAGTCTTCTCATCTACAAAATGAGGAATAATAATAAAATCTAGCCTGTAATATCGTTATAAGGATTAAATGAGATTATAAAGCACTGGAAGCTGTTCCTGGAACAGGGTAAGTGCTATAAAAGTGTTAGCCATTCTTAGTAATGCTAAAATATACTATTATTTTAAAGTGACAGATTAAAAAGAAGGAGACAGAGAACTGTATTATCCCTACATGATTCAACATCAAACTTTACAGTTTGCAGTGAAAAGAGAAAAGCTCCCCATATCTCTAATCCTGAGCTGGCAGTAGGTGTGCTTAAAGGTTAAAGATGATTAGTAGCTCCCAAATACAAATGAATTGCAAGAATAGGTTCCATATACTCGGTCCTACAGGCTCCAGGATACCACCTCCAGAAAAGTTTATCACCCTTTGCTTTAACTTAATCAGAGGGGCAACTGAGTTACTATATAACCAGATTTAGTGAACATACTGAAATGAGAACACTGTCACAATTAAAACCTCCACTGATGGTTTGACCTTGAGTGTTTATCCCTCATCTACTCCATGGGAACATGGGCATTAGTTTATTGGATGAAATTTAAACCACCTTTTCCTACTTGCCTCCTTTTTAAACAGTCAATACTGGTAAAACACAAAATATTGAAGTGTTCACGCTGTTTATGGCATGTTTGTACTGTTATTAAAATAATTTTGAAAACTCTCATAACCAATGCACCTTTTTTTTCCCCACAAGTCCAAAAAAGTATTGAGGATTTGCAGACCTGAGCACCTGCTCAGTTAAGACATTGAACAGGGTGAAGAGATTAGAGACATGGGAGGAAGAAGAATATATTATAGAATAGTTTGATCTTTTTCATTTCAAGTAAAATAAATGTAAAAACTGTTTTCTGTTGCTTTTGATGCTAATACCCTCTGATATATTTCTGTTAACATAAATGTGCTTGAAAAGATAACATTTAATACTGAAAGAAAACAAAATAGGGCATAATCAAAAGTTTCTTTTTTGATCATTTTGTTACTATGTATTAAAAGCTCCATGATAGTAGAAACTGTATCCTTTCATACACATATTTATTTACATATTTAGGTTCTTAATAAATATTTGTTGAATAAATACATACATGAACAAATGGGTGAGCAAACCAGCTGTCTCAAATTCTTAGTTTCCTAAACCTTCCCTCAATTATATGAGGCATCATGTGTCACATTGTTTTATTTTTATCACATTGATAAAGTGAGAATTTTTGTATCTAATTATGCTTTCCTATAACACACACTCTTTGTTGTTTTTAAATATAAAGGCATTGCTCAGCTTAATACCCCTGGGTTACTGTGTTTACAGCAACATTAGAGAATGTTGCAAAAGACGCCTCAAGATACCCATGTTTCTGAAAAGTTTTGAACCTCTTTTCATCTTCAGTTACATTCAGGAAGTAATTTACTTTGCCAAAGGAAAAAAAAAAAAAGAGAGAGAGAGAGAGAGAAAGCAATTCTCCCTATCACCACAGTGCAAGAAGTCAGGGCAGAACACAGAGCATCTGGAGATGAGCAGAAGAGGCAGAAAGAACCACAACACTCTTCAGTCATTACTGGAGATAAAACAGACAACACAATGTGGGGGAGAATGCAGGACAACTTGGACAATGTGAAAGCAATTCAGACAGGATGCCTCCAAAGCAATTAAGTTGGTTGCGTGTATCTATAGGTTTTCTCTGACCCTTAAGGCAGCTTAAACCAGAAGTTTCTATTAGAACCCCATTATTTATCCTTTATAAGTTATTTCATGTAATTATGCTTAAGCGAATTTTAGAGTAAATTATTGCTAGTTCTTATTCCAGAATGTTATGTCATTCATTTGCACCCAATTGTTCTTATTATCTCTATGATGTCGACTCTTGAATTTTTTCTTCTGGATGCTGTAAGTTTAATTTTAATCCAAATTAACTTAAATATCACTCATATGTTTGTGATGCTAAAATACTCATGATTTTGTGTGCATTTGCAAAATACAGGCATATAAATGAAAAATATACAATCCTATAAGTATATTTTCTGATGATTTATTTTTTAATATTTTAAGTGCATTTCTGAGATTTGTGTGAAGAAAATAATAATATCCAGAATTAACACTTTAGAAAGTCTAGTATTTCTAAATTTCTGCAGTCAAATGCTCTACCCGTGAGTTATACCCCCACATACATAGTATTTCTAAATTTCTGAGGATAATGGCATTCCTTTTGGCAAGACAGAAATATTTTATATCTTCTTAATCTTTACACAGAATGTTTATGCAGTCTTAAAAATAATACACCAATGCCATTAATTCAATAAAAACCAATATAAATATTTATTATCATATCAGTACCAGTTTAACAAAGATATTTTTAAAGTCTCATACTTACATTGGCATCTTTCCCAGCTAATTTACATAATTCCACTCGTTCCTTTGCAGCGGGCCAATAAATCTGTAAAACATTTCAAAGTGTGTCAGCAGAATCTGAATATCTAAAACACCCTACAATTCTAATTAGGAAAATGAGTGTGTTGAATTAAAGAGTGGGTATCAGGTTAAAACTATGTTAGATATGACGTAACACTTTTGAGATTTAGATATTTTCCAAAGCCACGCTAAAAAAATTTCTAAGAAAAACTATAGAACCATTCATTTGTATATTTCAGTCTTCTAATTTCTTTTTAAATGTATTTAATAATAGATAAATTATGTTGAGAAGGTCATAAATTCTTATCGTGATGTTGATAGAATTTCAGAATAGCATTTGCTTAAGCAAGAGATTCTATTTACACTGTTTTTCTGTACTTACTCAGAGTGGTGGGGCATTATAAATGTGTGCAGGGGAGTGTGTGAAAGAGCACTTTGTTACAAGCATAAGTTATCACCCCAAGTCAAAGACCAGTGTGGATTTGCTGGCAAATTTAACATGTATAGAGCTCAGATGCATCTGTCACTTAGTTAAACATTTTTTAATGTATTATCTTATTTAAATCTACAATGACCCCATGAGATGGCTGTATTTACTCTCCCCATTTTCACTTCAGAAAACTCATTCATACAGCCATTAAGTAACATGTCAAGTAACATGCCACAAACATAGTCACCGGCAAAGCCAAAATATGACCCAAGTCTCTCTGAAGTAAGGGGTCTCAATCACCACATAGTAATTATTATTTGGGCAAATGATTAAGGATAAGGGCAGCAAATCCCTTGGTTGGTAGCTTTTAATCATGTTTTAACTGTCTTGAATTTATCACACAGGTTTTTCTTTTGTTTTTAACAAAGTTTAGCAACTCTGTCAAGAAGGTTTTGCAAAATAAGATTCAGTTACTTTACTCCATTAGCTTAAAGAAAGAAACGCTCTCTGCTAAGCTACAGGCAAGAAGAAACAAGAGTTAGTTCTGAGTTGCTTATAATATATGTTCCAAGAGTTCCTGACAAACTTTGATTATATTTCTCACCAATGTTAGCAGAAAATGTCTTAATAGGGTGAGGAAAAAGGAAAATATCCTGAGGGAATGCACTGAAAGAGTCTTGTTAAACCTGGAATTCACAAATGACTTAGAAGTCACCAATATTTATATGGATTATCTTCATAGTAAAATTTTAGGGCTTTATGTCTCTGAATAATAGAGACATAGAGAAGAATAGAGAATACCACTCAAACTCTCTTAATAGACAAATTCAATAAAATTACTATGATTTTTAAATGAAGCAAGGTTGTTCATTCAGAGCACATTTTAACAGGCTGCAAATTATAGTCCAAAGATGTATCTACGCAGGTTGGTAGAGCCAGCAGTAGGCTCAAGTGATGAGCTAACATTGATGTGGTTCGCAATAAGGACCTAAAGATGCCATTTATTCAAAAATGGCTTAAATCATGGCAATTATACTTTCATACAATTTTGAAAATTAGCCAGCCATAGAATATAAATAGACCACAGCAATAAAAAATAGTATGGGTGGATCTTAGCAATTTGTTATTAGGTAAAAAAGTATAGTCCCCCAAATTACAAACAGAACGATCCCCTCAGAATAATGTTAAAAATAAAACTAAAATAAAATAGACACTTTTAAGGTATATGAGTAGATGGGATAAGTAAAAAGAAGAACAAGAGAGTAATGAATATGGGATTCAGAATGATGGTTGCCCCAGATTGGAAAAAAGAAGGCTTAAATTGTGGTAAGAAACAGTTTTTACCAGATCTTAGCTTTTGTTCTGAGTGTTGCCTTTTTCAGGTATTTGATGCACAATTTAAAACAACTGAGTAATGCAGATTAGTAAATAAATTAATCAAAATGGGCCATGCATAGGCTGATGGACAATAGTCAATCATCAAACCAGAATCACGAGGTCCTAAATAAATGAATGAAGAGGAAACATAGAACACCACAGCTGGTGGAAAAGTTGAAAGTTTCTTCCAGTTGCTTTTTTTTTTTTTTAAGATTTTATTTATTTATTTATTTATTTATTTTTAAAGATTTTATTTATTATTTGACAGAGAGAGACACAGTGAAAGAGGGAACACAAGCAGGGGGAGTAGGAGAGGGAGAAGCAGGCTTCCCACAGAGCAGGGAGCCCGATGCGGGGCTCGATCCCAGGACCCTGGGATCATGACCTGAGCCGAAGGCAGACGCTTAATGACTGAGCCACCCAGGCGCCCCAAGATTTTATTTATTTATTCATGAGAGACAGAGAGAGAGGCAGAGGCAGAGGAAGAAGCAGGCTCCCTGCGGAGCAGGGAAGCCCGACGCGGGACTCGATCCCATGACCCTGGGATCAAGAACTGAGCTGAAGGCAGAGGCTTAACCGACTGAGCCACCCAGGCGTCCCTCTTCCAGTTGCTTTTTAATTGTTTGTTTGCTTATTTTTAACCATTAGTAGTAAAAACACTGAAGCCAGTGTTCTTTTTCTCTCCTATAAAAATGTCATCTTGAATTCATGGTAGTTTGCTTCTGATTTGGGTTTGTGAACTCAAGGCACCCTCTCTCAAGGTATTTTTTTTTCTTGATGATTCATTTTTATTATTATTTTTAATTGTGATAAAGTAGACATAACATAAAATTTACCATCTTAGGCATTTTTATAGTTCAATATTGTCAAGTATATTCACTTTGTGCCACCAATCTCCAGAATTCTTTCATCATGCAAAACTCTAACTCTATACTTGCTGATTCTTGAATATTATAGTGATTTTACAAAGGACAACCTTGTATCACTGGACTGAAAATGAAGGGTATGCAGAATACATATCCATGATCTGTCAGTGGGTTTAACTTTTAGCTCATTTTACTTGGTCTCTAGTCTAGATTAATACTTCTTTGAGTCTTTTCAATATGTCAGATGCTATTCTTTTCTGTTTTTTATGATGATAAGTTTCAATCACATTTCAGAAATAAATTTAGAACAAATAGTTATAGATATTTGTTCTGATCTAAATATCTTATTGGTATGAATTCTATAAAAAAAGAAAAGGAAAATACAGAATTCTTCTATATTAAGTAAATAAGATTTAAAGAGGAGGAAGATTATCACAGGGTTCTATTTTTTTTTTTTTTTTTTACCTTGAACCAGCTTATTGGGTGATGAGTTAAAGCAAATCATGAGCTAAATGTTTCTAAAATGGATTTTCAATACATTTGTAGAGGCTTCAGAAAGGAGGGAGTTACTTAAAGAGTGATGAAACGTGGAAGCAATTTTTATGTCTTCTTTGAAATCTAAATGAAAGTTCCAAAGTTAGCACAGAGTAGGTATTGTTCATTAGTTATTTGTTCATTACACACATAATTTACAAAGGGCTCTCTGTATGTCTGGCAAGGTGTGGCACTGAGTCAGGAAGGTAGTTCTGTAAAGAGATAAGGTAACTGCATAGAGATACGAACTGAGCAGAGAGCTCAGAGGACAGAGCCACCGTGCTCAGGGAGCACTAAAGGGCCCCGAGCGGCTGACCAACATACAGAGCCCGACTTTCCACTGTTTTCAATTACTTGCTCTTAATAGTTTTGACTCTAATTTTTTCTTAAGAACTTAACACTAAAAATAGTAGTTGCAGATTCCTTTCTTCTCTTTGCAAAGGAATACAAATCTCTAAAAGATGTTTTAATGGTTTTGTTGTACATTTTCAGCTATTAATTGTAAGTCATATAATTCTAAGTTGAATTGATTGTTCAGTCACATAATTGTAAAGTGAAGCGTGTCATCGTAGTTAATGAAGCAATAAAATTAAAATTACAAGCATCAGAGAATCAGGTTTTTGATTAGTGGGTAAGTGTTCTGAAAAGATACCCAAGCACTGAGAATTTGTTGAGCACCAGAAACCAATTTTAATAAATCTTCTAATCTCTGTTTATAGAGGATATTTTTTTCCCAAAATGTTATCTCACTTTTCATCATTTATCTTCAATACCATAATGTCTAGACCCTGTTAAAAATAGAAATTATCCTTTAATCATTATTATCGTACAGTAATTCTAAGATAGTATCACAAAGATAATTTAACTTCTTAAGATAACATAAGCCTTCAAAACAAAGATTCATTAAGCTTATACACTGGCTTATTCTGACACAATGCTGTCAAGAATTCAGGAATCACAAATAGAATTACCTAATAACAACAACCTAGGAGATACCTGATTATCTTCCAGACCTGAAACATTTACTTAAAAGGGGGAAAAAAAGAATCATTGTAGTTGTGCCAATATTTAAAAGCTATCATTTTAATTATGATTTATAGTGGGATTTTCTTTTACTTACCACCTAGTCATTAGAATAAAGCGTCTTTTAAAAAATAATCCTTTTAATTCTTTGTTGGTAAAGAATTTAAAGAAGCAAAATTTCACTTAATTCAATCTAAAAATATAATCAAGCAAAACAATAAGTAAAAACAACAAAAAACCTCATACTTATATGGGGTTGGCAGAAATATGTTCAAGTGATAGTTTTGTTTTTCAATGTTTTGAGGTGGCATATATGTGACATATAAATCACTATCTCTATCTCTCTATATAAAAGTTTTCCACCATTTTCATGTTTTTCTACTCAAATTGTGTGTGCACATGTGTGTGTATATATGCACATGTGCATGGTGTGTATGCATGTGCATATATGTGTACCTTTGCAAAGATGATACAAATATTCAATCCATATTATTAGTTTTTTTTATTTTTTTAAGCTTTTATTTATTTATTTGGAGAGAGAGAGAGATGGAGAGAGAGAGCCTAAACTGGGGGAGCAGCAGAGGGGCAAGCAGACTCCCTGCTCGGCAGGGAGCCCGTTGTGGGGTTTGATCCCAGGACCCTGAGATCATGACCTAAGCCAAAGTCAGACGGTTAACCGACGGAGCCACCCAGGTGCCCTCCATATTGTTTTTAAAAAAACAGTAAGGGTAAAAATACATACATGTATATATATATATTTTTTTTTTCTTTCAGAGTTATAGAATATAGATTACCAGTATAATAAGAGATCATTCTAATGAAATGAAAATTGTGCTCAGTGTCACTTTACATATGCTCAGCTGTTATAAAGTTATATTTTAAACACATTTTTAAAAGAGATTTAATATTAATTTCCTTATGAAAATATAATGGGAGCTGCATGCATTTAAAAATAGAACCTATGATCTGATTATCTTATATTGATTTTATTTGCTTATCTCTATCCAAAATCCAAAATATCTTTTGTTTGTTTGTTCTTTGAAGCAATTTTACTTCCCTTTGAATACAAACAGGTTAGAAAAACTCACAAGTAAATACTGCAATGTCTCTAACAATTATTGTTTCATTCATAATTTATAAAACTCATTAACAGTTATCACTCAGTAAGGTGAAAATGTCAGGCACTTTATTTTTAATTATTTAATCTTAGGCAAGTTACAGAAACATTCAAATAATGATAAGGCCTGTAACGACATCTTAAGGAAATTCTAATTATATCTGCTCTTTGTTACATCTTTGGAGAAGCAATTTAATTGACTCAAGTTAGCCAGTCCAAGGTCAGTCAAATGGCCCTTGGCCTAATTCAGAGATGCCAAAACTGAAAGGAATACATAGAAGGGAAAGTTACAACTTGTTCATAAAACCTAATTAAGGACAAAAATTCAGAGCCCTAAAAATGCAGATGGACATCTCTATCAAATAACAGGATTCAAGTATTTGAATGGTTGTGAAAAAAAGTTGGGAAAATGTTGGTCTAAATGCCATATGGTAGAGGATTTGAATAACCAAGGGAGCAAAGACTGCCTTGGGTTCCAGGAATAGAGAGGGGAAGGAGATCTGAGCTCAAAGAATGAAGTACTGAAAAATAAGGGTAACAGCACCAAAAATAGAGCTTGCATGATTGAAACTGGCTGGTGGGGGCGGGGGGGGGAGGGCAATGGGGTGGGAGGGGGAGAGTGTTATGGATGGGAGTTTGAACTCTTAAGTTTGGGTATGATCTGCCCATGTAGCTTCCTGCATGAAGTCTTGGGTGAGAACTGTCTCTCCCTTTCCTTTTTTCAGGACTCAGCTCAAAGCCTCTTTCACATTTAGCCTTCTTCCACCCAATGTCTCTGAATGCTAATCCACTTGTGTTTATCATATCCATCTGCTACTTTCCTTTTGCAAGTAAATTTAGTTTGGGACCCTTTCCTGGGTGTAAAGATCAATGAAATGCAATGGAATTAGAATACTAAATTTGAGTACCTAGTTCACTGCTCATGAGCAGCTAATGCAGTGCTTTCAAATATTATCTCAATACTATCCTCAGAATGAATCCGTTCTACTTGGAATATATCTGACCTCCTCTGGATGGTCCTTTCTTATAAAAGTCCATTTTAATATCACTTCCCCGGAAAAGCCTTCTCTGAAGACCAGCCAAAGGAGTGTTTTCATCTTGCCATTTGCAGTGACGCGGATGGAGCTAGAAAGTATTACGCTAAGCGAAATAAGTCAGTCAAAGACAAATACCATATAATTCTACTCACATGTGGAATTTAAGAAACAAAACAAACAAGCATACGGGAAAAAAGAGAGAGAGGCAAACAAAGAAACAGTGTTCACGATAGAGAACAAACTGATGGTTATCAGAGGGGAGGTGGGCAGGGGATGGGTGAAATAGGTGGTGGGGATTAAGGAGGGCACTTGCTATGATGAGCACTGGGTGTTGTATGGAAGTGTTGAATTAGTATATCATACACCTGAAACTAATATTACACTCTATGTTAACTAACTGGAATTTAAATTGAAACTTAAAATGAATGAATGAATGAATGAATGAAGACAGGTTTTCTCCCCAGGATTACCACCACAGTTTTTAACAATACTTAAGTGATATTTTCTTTTTTGTTTCCTTTTTTCTTCTCCATCAAACACTCCCTTTAGAAACTGGAGGCACCATGAGAACAGAGACCTAACCAGTTTTATTCTCCTCTGGATGCCCAGCATCTGGAAGAGTGCTAGAGATGTCATAGGAGCTCAATAATCACATATTGCATGAAAGTGAGAGGAATGCTAGTGTATCGTGATACCTAAAAGCAGTTTTAAGAAATCCACAGAGGGATTGGTAATTTTGAATTTGTGGTGCAGTCACATGTGAATGGAAGTGCAATTATGCTTGTGGATAGATTTTATCATTCTGTACAACATATAGGTCACAGTGTTCATTATCTTCCTAAGCGTATGACTTAAATATATGACTCACTGAAGCCTCGTGACTACCGATCTTGAGTGACAAGGAGCATTGCTTCTACTTCCCCCCCCCCTCTTTAGTACCTGGCTCAGTATCACATGCGTAGTAAGCACTCAATAATTATTGAAAAGTGATCTGCAAAGTTTCGCTTAAAATTAGAGACAGAAAAGGAGTTCTTGTCAGAGTTCTGGCAGAAGTCTGACAACATCCTGACAGTCCGTTACAGGGACCAGATGGGACCTGCACATCAGCACCCAGGCTGGGGGGCCAGCACACCCATGAACGAGGCGATTGTTTTACCTCTGTGGTTACTACACAGCATGTGCCCCACAGGAACAGATTAATCACCAGCACACTAAGCAGGGTGCCGTATCACAAAAGTTAATTTATTGGGATGTTCACAGGGTTTCCAATGTTTGTATTTTCTTAATTTCAAATATTCACTAAGAATAAAAAACGTGGCAATTCTCTTTTATCAATAACTTTGATTTTAAATGAGAAGTTATTTATTCTGAGACTTTCTCCCTAAATAATTGATTTACAGGGTAAAGCATTAGAGGGGAATGTCTTATGCAGCCATGATATGAGTTAATAGAACTGGAGTCAGAAGGTCATTCAGACGTCGTATAAAAGCATTTCTGCTTATACTCAGTATAAAGCAAGCAAGTACAGGATCTTCATGTATGAAAACCCTCTTGTTTTAGATTTCCTTGAGGAAAGGGAAATAACAAAGCGCTTTTCAGGCATGCTATGCAGAGAAGGGTGTTTAAATATTCCACTAAAAAATTATTGCATTTAAAATTACAAACTCATTTAGCTTGGTTATTTTCTTAATATAAGTGCTTAAAAATAGGGGTACAGTAATGAACTTTAAGTAACTTAATCTTCACAATCACATACTGAGTTGATGTTAAATAAGGAGAAAAATAGTACAAAAATTGCATTATGATTTTTAAGTCGAACAAAAATAACTGTCACATTTATAAACATGGAATTACTTTACTAACATTCTGCTAAAAACAAAACAAAACAAAAAACAATCTTCTTGAAGTGTCCAAGTTCTAGCTTAAGTGTGTTGTGTTTATGTTTGTCCACTGTTTTTTTTTTTTTAAATAATTCCAATTATTTTGTGGTTAAATAACCAGCAGAGTCAAGTTCTCAAGCAAATGTGGGGACCTAAGTTTTAGCAAGGCAAAACCAAGTTGTGTCAACTTATTCCACAAAACTATGGGGTTATCTTAGGTAGGCTGTGTAATGTATATATTGCTTTTGTACAATGCTTTTTCATTTTAAAATCCATAGGAAAACTTCCTTCCCCCCAAAAGATATTTAGTATTTTTTATATTAAAAACAAACATAAATTATTTTAAACAGAAAAATTTTAAGTATTATACTGCTTCTTCCTTGAATGCTATAAGGTTAACTAATAGATATTAAGTTTTTGGTGGGGCTCATTAAAAGATCTTACCTAACACAGTAATGCTTTGAACATTTTATTTTATTTTATTTTTTAATATTTTTAAAAAGATTTTTATTTATTTATTTATTTGAGGGAGAGAGAGAGGGAGAGAGCACGAGCAGGGGGAAGGGGTAGAGGGAGAGGGAGAAGCAGGCTCCCAGAGAGCAGGGTCCTGGGAACATGACCTGAGCCGAAGGCAGACCCTTAACCAACTGAGCCACCCAGGCGTCCCTGAACATTTTATATATAATATTTAATTTTGACACAAATGAGTTTCATGGGAAATGATTTTTAATTAGTTAAAAAGGAACAAAGATGTTAAATATTATCTCAAAATGAAAGTAAACTATTTGAAGATCAATTTCAAAGATCATTGAAAAATGGAATCAGATTGTAACAGAAATCTATGGAAAAGCATGGGAAATAAGATGTAAAACAGCATATGTTCTGTTTGAGTCTATTAATAGTCAAAAGGTAAATACTACTACTAAGAACATTAACATTTTTCTTTTGGTTGCCTCCATGGTTCTAATTTGTATACTTCAGGAATGATATATAATGAGGATGCCCATTAAATTTGGAGGTAAAACAACATCCTTTTGAGGTCTCATTTTATGGCTTTGGTAGTAAGGCAAAATGTTAAAAGGGAAGTTTTAGCTGAGTAAAAATCCAAAAATGAGATGCTAGGTCAAGAAGCAAAAACTTTCTATTAGGCGGCCAAGAATCCTAAGGATAATTTCACCCATGTTCAGCTATAAATACATGGAAACTGGAGATTGGAAAGTTTTTTCCTTTCCCTAGAGAAGGATATTTCACCTGAGACAGTTCTATAATGTGTCCTACAACCCCCAAGGTGAGGAGTAGGTGCCAGGAAGGGAGCTTTGACGGGACCTCAAGAAGTACCTGCTGCTGAACATGCGGTTGGTGGAACATTTTAGACGAATGTCTAAAGGTGAGAGAGAGACTGACAAGCTTCAGGGAAGACAGAGACCAGACTCAGTGGCTATACTGACATCAGCCTGAACTTCTAGAGTGTGTCCAGGAAAAGACGCATGATGGTTTTCTATGGAACAGATGGGAGCCATGCTCGCTCAAAAATGGGATGGCATGAGGTCACCTTAGGTCCTGTTCAAGAATGTTGAGTGAAAAGACTTCATAATATCTAGTCAAAGTGCAATCCATCAGAGGGTAAAAAATGGGAGCATACCAGTCAGAGAGGAAATGTAGTCACACTTATCCAGAGAACTGCAAGGGAAAGAACTCCAGAAAGAGGAAATTCCCCCCAAAACTCACTAAGAATGACTTGGAAAGAAAAGTCACCTTTAAACATCTGACAAGGCCAGAAAGTTGAGAAGTGAGGTCCCTCTGACAATGACAGTAGAGTAGACACTTGTCCAAACCCCTCTCCTCCTCCCTTCTCCTGATTTGACTAGAGGGGTCATAAACTATGTTTAATAAGCTTCAAGAAGAGGAGGAGTGCTAGATAGGGACAAAGGGAAGTCTCTGAACATCTCCCTGCCCGGAGCCTTTCCTCACATGGCTTGTCCAAACAGGGAAAGGTAGAAGGAACAGAGGTTGAAAGTTTTATTACATCAGACCGGACCTTTTAACTGTTGGATGACAACCACCTGTACTACCTGAGAGTGACCTCGAAAACCATGGTTGCCTGCTGGAGTTACCGAACAGATCCAGAGAAGGCTTCCACAGAATAGACTGAAAGGAATTGTGGGAGGTAAAATAAAGTTGTTTATGATTACACTCCATTAGTTGACATACCAGTCACTGTTAGGTTAGTAGGTAAAATAAATAATAACTGTAGTCTCAGAGTAAGTTTATTTCTCATTAATCTACTTGTCTGCCTTTATAGCCCACTTGAAAAAGGAAAAAAAAAAAAAGAGAGAGAGAGAAAGAGAGAGAGAAAAAAAAAAGCAAAGGAAACCAAGAAACAAATCCTTGAATAATATGAATACAAAAGCAGTACTTAGTCTAATAAATCATCCCCTTTGTGACCTGTTTGCTTACATCCTGATTTAGAGACTCACTCCACCCATGCATGGTTTGAACTGCTTCCAAAGTGAGTAACATTTTCAGATGGAAGGATCCCAACAATTCATTAACTCAGAAGTCCAACTAACTAACATAACCAAACAGAGTACTGGAGATATATATATATATATACTGTTAACTATGACTACATTAAAAAAATGAGAGAGAGACAGAAGGAGGAGAGAGGGAGAGATTTTCAGCTTATATATATAACTCCTGGAGTTTACATAGAGAGAGCTCTGGATTTTATATGGATTATTACTAGGATAGCTTAAGCCTGGTTGGGGTAGAGAATGTTCATTTGTAGTCAAAGTGCCAGATGCCATGTAGTTAAGAATCATTTGTTTAGAAACCATAGGGCCTTAAATTATCTAGTACAAATGTCAAAAACTCATTATTATTATGTGCACATGAACAGGTTTCTGATGCATCACTTATAAATTAATGATAAATGGATGTAAATGTCCGTCCACCATTGACCATCTTTCTTGAGGACTATTAAAATTATTTTTTCATTACTTCCTCTGACTCTAGAGATGGTGTAGGATGTTAAGGGCTAGGCCAGGGAAATCTAGTTTCTTTACCTTGAATTGTGAGAAATATACACATGGAAATATATACAGGGAAAACAACTTTACTCAGTTTCTCAAACATGTTTTTCCTCCATCCTAAATGAATAAGGAAACAATGGACTGCAAGTTCCAAATATAAATGCAAACTATTTTTAATCAACCAGTTAACAACAACCCAAATTTTACCCACCCATCTTGAACTAGTTCAAATCCCATGCACATATGACAACAGTAGACACTCAACTGATTTTTTTAACGAAAAAATGAAAAAGAAACGTTGACTAAGTAGAACAAAAGAAGAAAAATATACAAAGTTCAGTCACTAAAAAGTATCCCTGGGGGTGCCTGGGTGGCGCAGTCTGTTAAGCATCCCACTCTTGGTTTTGACTCAGGCCTGATCTCAGGGTCGTGAGTTTGAGCCCCGCGTCGGGCTCTGCGCTTAGTGTGGAGTCAGCTTGAGTTTCTCTCTCCCTCTCTCTGTCGCCCGCTACTCTCACTCTCTCTCTCTGAAATAAATAAATCTTAAAAAAAAAAAAAGCCTTCCAAATTCTACTTCTACAAATGCATATAATTGGTTTCAACCCCAAAGACTGACAAAACCAAATCAAAGGAGCATTATTTGGGGTATAATTCTGCTAAGATATATATTCAAAGATGCTTAAGAGATACTTAGTTATTTGATTTAAAAAAATATATTCTCTGTACATTATTTAGTAGATAATGTTAATTACTGGTACTACAGAATAATTACGTAGTCTTTAATTCTTTGAGTTCAATTATAATCTTACTCTCTCCCAACAATGTCACCCCTCCAATTCTTACAATATTGAAGGAAGAAAACTTACAGAGTATCAGAAAATCTGAAGAGCTCTGCAGCAGACCAGAGTTCATAAAGCTTATACACATTAGAGAGTCACAGAGAACTTTTATAGTGGCAAATGAACTCTTACATAAGCAAGAAAAGTAAAGGTCAGCCGATTTTTTTATTTTCACCATGTAGGGTGGAGAAAAATAAATTACCTCAGGATGTTTACTTGTAATGAACACTTTCCAAGGCTATCTCCTGAAAGAAAAATAAATCCTCCCAGGTAAGTTCCTTGCAGAGCTAGCTAATCTTCATAATTCTCTCCAAATAGACAACATATACTCTTCTTGTTGACTGGAAGGAAACGTTTATGTTTGCCTCAGGTAGCCTAAGTTAATGAGAAAAAAGTGAGTCCCCTAAATAATTTTTTTCCAGAAAATCTGTTTTTTATTCCCTCTCTGTAAGTGTAGTGATCAATGTGAATGATTCCTGAACATTTCTTCTGCCTAAGGTAATTGATTGATGTAAGCAAATCATGGTTACAGCACCCCTATTTTGAGTTCAAAAATTGGAATTGACATTTTCTGGCCAATGAGATGTGAGGGTTCAAGAAAGGTTTCCTTGCTGCTAAGAAAGAGACATAATAAATGATGATCTTTAATCCCTTTACATTTTCTTGTCTGAATGTGACCCCTGAAATTGTCACAGTCATCTTGCTACCAACCTAAGGATAATGCCAACAAAGAATGGCAGACAGAAGAGACAGAAATAACTGGGTCCTTGATAATGTCATTAAGCAGATGATATTCCATCTCTGTATCCATCCAAACTCTGGACATTATTCTTATTATAAAATATAATAAATTCCTTAAATTTTAGGTGTCTTTTATTCTAAGCATAATACATTGGTCTTACAATCAAGAGAGAAAAAGATAACAAAATTGCCAATTCAAAAAAAAAAATGAAGAAACGTATTCTGTAGTGTCTTTTGCCAATTCAAAAAAAAAAATGAAGAAATGTATTCTGTAGTGTCTTTTATGTGTAAGACACTGTACTATGTGCTAAAGGAGAATCATAAGTGCATGGAAAATAGCTCACTCCCCATTCAAAGATGGTATAATTTGGATGGGGGATAAATTTATTTATGCCAATGAATAATGATAATTCTATCAAGTAGGACAACTGACATTGATATTAAAATATATAATGTTCTAGTAAACAAAAAGAATTGTCACATCCCCTAACATAACAGGGAGCCTTGGGGAGCAAAAGGCAATAAAAGGGTAAAATTTGGTAACTGCCTTCGAGAATTCAAAGAGTGAGATGAGCAAGAAAGTGAATGGCAATTTCAGGAAGCTTTAGCAAAGGCACAAAGCTAGAACGGAATTTATTTTGAAAGGAACTAACAGAGCAGACTGAGTAAAAGAATGAGAGAGAGGAAGGGAGGGAAGCAGAAAATAAAGTGCAAGTGAAGGAATAAAAGAACAGTGGATAAAAATAAGACTGGAAACAGGGAAAGCCTTAGAAGTTAATAGAAATCTGGAGTTCATTCAACTTCATTGGAAATCAAGAACTCCAGAAGTGTATAAACAGAGAAGAAATATGGTCAGATTTTTATTTGTTTAAGAGATAACACTGATGGTCACGGTGAATGGATTAGATAGGGAGAAAAATGGAGATTCCCTTTTATAAGATAAACTCAGTTGAATAATGGTATTATCACTTACACTACAGGGAAATATTGAAATGCTTGCCACCTTATCAGTTTGGCCTGTCAGCTGAGGCTTTACTAGGTCTGCATCACAGCTCAGTTCTTTCTTTATCTAATACTACTTCCCCAGTGGCCCTCTCACACGTGTTGATCCCAAGAACACTCCCTTACAAATACCTCTCAACTAATCTGCCTCTCCTGGTTGGCTTCTGGGGGAATTTAACCTACAGCACAACAGTAAGAATGGTTCCAGATCCACGTCCTTCTCTTGGAATGGGATCACGTTGGGCTGGATCTGATTATTCCATTTTGGTCTAATGTTGGGAGAAGGAAATGTCCAATCAATGTGCATGTCTATCCTGAACCTGTCCCACAGAGGGATCCACAGAGTATTCCCTAGCTGAAGAGAGAGGCCTTATGGACGAACAGTGGAAAAGCCTACTTGAAGTGAGAGGTATCCCATCCCATGTGTGCTTACCGTTGCCCCTAAGTCCATTAAATCCCTATAGAAATAGTCCTTTCCTTCAAGAAAAGATCAGAATCTTATCCCTCTACTATAAACAACAGTAAAACAAAACAAACAAAACAAAACAAAAACACCCCCAAAACACAAAACAAACCAGTTGGTGTACTTAAATTTTACTTTCCAGAGAGGAGAAATGTTCTGAAAGTTCTAATTTTTACTCTCTTCCTCTACAGTCACTTACTCATCAAAGCTTATTGAGCATATAACTGTACAATTCATTGTAGAAGAGTCAAAATTTCATTCGAACAGAGTAAAGATAATACGAAGGATATCTGCAAATATTTGTTACTGAATTCGTTTGGTTAAAGATGTTGCTATAATCCCGGTGATTCCACACTAAAGGCCTGTGGCAAATATGAAGTAATGATGGCCATTTTTCAATAGGCACATCCTTGTTTGTACAAACACTTTTAAGTAAACACATATCCTAAATTTTGACACTTCAATTGAATACTTTCTACAGATTTTTTTTTTAACTTGCCAGAGGAAAATATCCCCAACCAGTCACTCCTAACTCAATTACGTGTTGTAGATTGCTTTAAGTCTAGAGCGTACAAAGGACATCCTTCAGCCCCACAGAGTCCCAACATGTGTGGTTTCTTCCACAGAGAAGTTTGGATTTTTGCCGAAGGGGTAGAGCCAATGCAAACCACGTAGGTCTAAACACTGCTAAAGCACTCCATTTTGACACTTAAACTTGCTACTGTGGAGTACCTTTTAGCACTGGAGTGATTTATATAAATTTTCAATGTGGATACCTACATAAATATAAGTTATTTCCTTTGTATACATAACCTCTTCTTGAATTATACATTTTATAAAGACAAAGGAATATCAGTCGGGCAGAAAATCTCTAGCATAGACCTTAATTTTACAATGTGTTCAAATAACCATTTATTTCAATAGTATCATGAGGGAAATCAATATTTCATAAACATTTATTTTATTAAATATTAGCACATTTCAAGGATGGAATGCAGCCAAAGAGAGATTTGCTTAAAATAGTCACAGAAGGAAGTTATGTTATCAGAATTTATTTTAAGCAATGATCTAATACACTCATTTCAGATAAATGAACTTTTTCTTCTAATCCCTGAAGGCAGAGAATAGCACAAGGACAAATTCCCTTGAAAGTATGAATTGCTTTTTTCTATTACACTAAAACTGAGACATATTTGGAAAAATGCTTTGTTAGTTATGTAGCAGCTCTTAAAGCAAAAATGTGAATCTGACTAGGATTTTCTTTGGTGGCTTTCATAAAAGGAGTTTTCTCTTGATATATTTACTGATGAATGAGATATTACTTGATACCATCAATAGGCTCTCCGATACAAATATTTTTTAAAAAAATTACTAAGGAAAAAATATACCCTTAAAAATAAATGAAATGGAGCATGGAATGTTTTTCCATCTTTTTGTGTCTTCTTCAATTTCTTTCGTGAGCTTTTTGTAGTTCCTAGAGTATAGATCCTTTACCTCTTTGGTTAGGTTTATTCCAAGGTATCTTATGGTTTTTGGTGCTATTGTAAATGGAATCATTTCTCTAATTTCTCTTTCTACAGCTGCATTGTTAGTGTATAAGAAAGCAACTGATTTCTGTGCATTGATTTTCTATCCTGCGACATTACTGAATTGCTGTATAAGTTCTAGTAATTTGGGGGTGGAGTCTTTGGGTTTTCCACATAAAGTATCATATCATCTGTGAAAAGAGAGAGTTTGACTTCTTCTTTGCCAATTTGAATACCTTTTATTTCTTTTTGTTGTCTGATTGCTGTTGCTAGGACTTCTAGTACTATGTGGAACAAGTGGCAAGAATGGGCATCCTTGACGTGTTCCTGATCTTAAGGGAAAGGCTCTCAGCTTTTCCCCGTTGAGGATGATATTTGCTGTGGGTTTTTCATAGATGGATTTTATGAACTTGAGGAATGTTCCCTCTATCCCTATACTCTGAAGAGTTTTAATCAGGAAAGGATGCTGTATTTTGTCAAATGCTTTTTCTGCATCAATTGAGAGGACCATATGTTTCTTCTCTCTCCTCTTATTAATGTGTTCTATCACATTGATTGATTTGCAAAAGTTGAACCACCCTTGCATCCCGGGGATAAATCCCACCTGGTCGTGGTGGATGATCCTTTTAATGTATTGTTGGATCCTATTAACTAGGATTTTGTTGAGCATTTTGGAATCCATATTCATCAGGGATATTGGTCTGAAATTCTCCTTTTTGATGGGGTCTTTGCCTGGTTTGGGGATTAAGGCAATGCTGGCCTCATAGAATGAGTTTGGAAGCTTTCCTTCGGTTTCTATTTTTTGAAACAGCTTCAGTAGAATAGGTATTATTTCTTCTTTGAATGTTTGGTAGAATTCCCCAGGGAATCCATCAGACCCAGGACTCTTGTTTTTTGGGAGGTTTTTGATCACTGCTTCAATCTCGTTACTGGTTATTGGCCTATTCAGGTTGTCAATTTCTTCCTGTTTCAGTCTTGGGAGTTTATAGGTTGCAGGAAGGCATCCATTTCTTCCAGGTTGCTCAATTTATTGGCATATAGTTGTTGATAATAATTTCTAATAATTGTTTCTATTTCCTTGGTGTTAGTCATGATCTCTCCCCTTTCATTCATAATTTTATTAATTGGGTCCTTTGCCTTTTCTTTTGGATAAGACTGGCCAGTGGTTTATCCATCTTATTAATTCTTTCAAGGGATCAGCTTCTAGTTTTGTTGATCTGATCTACTGTGTTTCTGGTTTCTAATTCATTGATCTCTGCTCTAATCTTAATTATTTCTCTTCTAATGCGTGGCTTAGGCATCACTTGTTGCTTTTTCTCTAGTTCTTTAAGGTGTAGAGTTATTTGGTGAATTAGGGATTTTTCTGTTTTTTTGAGTGAGGCTTGGATGGCTATGTATTTCCCCCTTAGGACTGCCTTTGCAGTATCCCATAGGTTTTGGACCAATGTGTTTTTGTTCTCATTGGTTTCCACGAATTGTTCAAGTTCTTCTTTGATTTCCTGGTTGACCCAAACATTCTTGAGCAGAGTGGTCTTTAGCTTCCAAGTGTTTGAATTTCTGCCAAATTTTTTCTTGTGATTGAGTTCCAGTTTTAAAGCATTATGGTCTGAGAATATGCAGGGAATAAGCTCAATCTTTTGGTATCGGTTGAGACCTGATTTGTGACCCAGTATGTGGTCTATTCTGGAGAAAGTTCCGTGTGCGCTCAAGAAGAATGAGTATTCTGTTGTTTTAGGGTGGAATGTTCTGTATGTATCTATGAGGTCCATCTGGTCCAGTGTGTCATTCAAAGCTCTTGTTTCCTTGTTGATTTTCTGCTTAGATGATCTGTCCATTGCTGAGAGTGGAGTACTGAGGTCTCCTACAATTAACGTATTGTTATCAATATGACTCTTTATTTTGGTTAACAGTTGGCTTATGTAGATGGCTCCTCCCATGTTGGGGGCATAGATATTTACAATCGTTAGATCTTCTTGTTGGATAGACCCTTTAAGAACGATAGAGTGTCCTTCTGTGTCTCTAACTATAGTCTTTAGTTTAAAATCTAATTTGTCTGATATAAGAATTGCTACCCCAGCTTTCTTTTGAGGTCCGTTCGCATGGAAGATGGATCTCTATCCCTTCACTTTCAGTGTGGATGTATCTTTAGGTTCAGAATGAGTCTGTTGTAGACAGCATATGGATGGGTCCTGTCTTTTTATCCAATCTGCAACCCTGTGCCATTTTATGGGAGCATTTAGGCCGTTCACATTGAGAGTGATTATTGAAAGATATGAATTTATTGTCATCATGTTAATAATTCTTGCAGGGCCGGCATAGAGGTCACATATTCTTTCAGTTTCTGCCCGTCTTGGAAGCTCTGCATCTCTCCATCCATTCTAAATGACAGCCTTGCCAGATAAAGTATTCTTGGCTGCATGTTCTTCTCATTTAGTACCCTGAATATGTCTTTCCAGGCCTTTCTGGCTTGCCAGGTCTCTGTGGATAGGCCTGATGTTATTCTGATGTTCCTCCATCGGAAGAATAAATATTGTTAAAATGTCTATGCTACCCAGAGCAATCTATACCTTCAATGCCATCCTGATCAAAATTCCAATGACATTTTTCAAAGTGCTGGAACAAATAATCCTAAAATTTGTATGGAATCAGAAAAGACCCTGAATCACCAAGGAAATGTTGAAAGAGAAAAACAAAGCTGGGGGCATCACGTTGCCTGATTTCAAGCTATATTACAAAGCTGTGATCACCAAGACAGCATGGTACTCGCACAAAAACAGACATATAGACCAATGGAACAGAATAGAGAGCCCAGATACGGACCCTCAACTCTATGGTCAAATAATCTTTGACAAAGCAGGAAAAAATATGCAATGGAAAAAAGACAGTCTCTCCAATAAATGGTGCTGGGAAAATTGGACAGCTATATACAGAAGAATGAAACTGGACCATTCTCTAACACCATACACAAAGATAAACTCAAAATGGATGAAAGACCTCAATGTGAGATAGGAATCTATCAAAATCCTAGAGGAGAACATAGGCAGTAACCTCTTTGACATCGGCCACAGCAACTTCTTTCAAGATACATCTCCAAAGGCTAGTGAAACAAAAGCAAAAATGAACTTTTGGGACTTCATCAAGATAAAATGCTTCTGCACAGCAAATGAAACAGTCAACAAAACAAAGAGGCAACCCACAGAATGGGAGACGATATTTGCAAATGACACTACAGATAAAGGACTGGTATCCAAGATCTATAAAGAACTTCTCAAACTCAACACCAAGAAAACAAATAATCAAGTCAAAAAATGGGCAGAAGACATGAACAGACACTTCTCCAAAGAAGACATACAAATGGCTAACAGACACATGAAAAAATGTTCCTTATCATTAGCCATCAGGAAAATTCAAATCAAAACCACATTGAAATACCACCTTACACCATTTAGAATGGCAAAAATTGACAAGGCAAGGAACAACAAATGTTGGAGAGGTTGTGGAGAAAGGGGAACCCTCTGACACTGTTGGTGGGAATGCAAGTTGGTACAGCCACTTTGGAAAACAGTGTGGAGGTTCCTCAAAAATTTAAAAAGAGAGCTACCCTATGACCCAGCAATTGCACTCCTGGGTATTTACCCCAAAGACATAGATGTAGTGAAAAGAAGGGCCATATGCACCCCAATGTTCATAGCAGCAATGTCCGCAATAGCCAAACTGTGGAAAGAGCCGAGATGCCCTTCAACAGATGAATGGATAAAGAAGATGTGTTCCATATATACAATGGAATATTACTCAGCCATCACAAAGGATGAATACCCAACTTTTACATCAACATGGATGGGACTGGAGGAGATTATGCTAAGTGAAATAAATCAAGCAAAGAAATTCCATTATCATATGGTTTCACTTATTTGTGGAACATAAGGAATAGCATGGAGGACATTAGGAGAAGGAAGGGAAAAATGAAGGGGGAATCGGAAGAGGAGATGAACCATGAGAGACTATGGACTCCGAGAAACAAACTGAGGGTTTTAGAGGGGAGGGTGGTGGGGGAATGGGTTAGCCCAGTGATAGGTATTAAGGAGGGCACATACTGCATGGAGCACTGGGTGTTATATGAAAACAATGAATCGTGGATCACTGCATCGGAAACTGGTGATGTCTTGTATGGTGACTAACATAATATAATAAAATTAAATTTAAAAAAAATAAATGAAATGGAACTATAAGGGCAGAATGAAGGTAAGCTTTTCAAATTCTAGCACATAACTCACTGCTTATCAAACTACAGAATAATATTTTTTTTTAAGAAGATAATCTTATGAGTTTGTAAGTGTATTTGGATTTTCACAAGTCAAGAACAACTACTGGCAAAATTTTACCCTCACACTTTCTTTTAGAATTGTCTAATACATGCATATACATTTGCATTTAAAGACTATTTTTTTTATTAAGTCTGAGCATTCATAACAGATATCTCCTTCTTTTGGTGGACTTCAAAAATAGACAGAAGAACTACTTAAAAATTAAATTATTAAAAGGCAAAAAACATTGCTTCTGATACAGGCATTAATTAAGCAATATTAACACATATGGAAATAAATATTTTGCCTATGTCGACTAAAGCCCTTAGTCCTGAATGATATTCAAATAACTGAGCAATGAATAGTTATTAAATGCATTTCAAAGATTAGAGGTTTAAGATAAAGTGGTCATTGTAGGTGAAAGCTATTTGAAGCTTTGAAGTCCTATGATGACTTATAAACAGCTCTTTTTTGAATGGAAAGAATCCTCTATTAATTCGGTATTGGAGATTATTGACCTGAAATCTTGTAATGGCTCCTAGCATTTTTTTTTTTTTTAGCAATACTTCTGAAAAAGGAGAGAAAGAAAAAACAATCTAAGATGTCTTGTAGATGCAGAATGGGTCATGTATTATGTCTTCTCATCATTCAATCCTTTCCAGTCTTGGCATCCATCTTGGCTTGCACAGATATTGGTATTTGCTAAAGTACCAGTTGATCATAATTTATAAGGTCTACAGTGTGGCACTCTTTCCTTTGGGCAAAAGGAAATTTTCAGTTTGCTAACTGAAAATGTAAAGCACAACAGCAGTTGCCTTTTGTTTTTTCTATAAGTAGCATATATTTTCTTTTAGTGGTAGATTGTTCTTCATGAGCCCATAGTTGGGGGTATTATTAATCTTCACCCTCTCAGTGTGATATGGGCCATAGGAGAAAACTATTCAATTAAAAAATAAACGTGTGGAAAAAAAAAAAAACAGTGTGGTGTTAAAATGCCACCATAGTCACACTGCCAAATTAAAGTATTGATATTTGTTCATTGAAAGTTAATAAAAACTTAATTTTACAATAATTGCTATAGGTATAAATGTTAATTATTAATGAATAACTCATTTGCCAGCTTTTCAATCTAAATCATTGCATTTCTCTTGTATAATCTCTTTCATTCATATCTTCAAAGGTTTTATTACTATGCTTATTCACTCTTAACAGAGAACATGTATATGTACTTAAATCCACAAAAATCTAAAATGTGTATCTGAAGCAAGGTGTTCTTTTAATGTGTTCTTTTTGGACATGTAAGTGACCTAGTGCATTTGACACTGAGTCACTTAAAACAAAAGAAAGGCATGGATGAAGATAAATGCATATTCAGTTAACTACAAATAAATAAACTAACCTTCTTAAAATTTTTGTTTAAGTCAACCAGACTGAGCAGGAAGATGTGGTCCTTGGCTCCTACAAGCAGCCTGCCCCTCTCCTCATCCAACAGGATGGTTTGGAAATCTAGTCCTTCTGATGAACCCAAAAAGGGAATGCAGCTATTTGAAAGCAGCAAGTCTATGGGAAAGTAAAAGAGAAATAGAAAGAAAGAAAAAATTAATTAGCAAAATATTTATTTGCCTCAATACATACATTTTTGCACTCTGTAAATGAATATATACAGCACAAATGCTCCAATTTAGATATAAGCAAACAATATACAGTTTTAAGCACACATTCATTTAGAAATCAGTGTGATTTATGACATTTGTATTTTACTGGTACAATATTGATCTTACACATGAAAAAATGCAAGATACTAAAATGAGTATTAAAGCAATTAAATGCAAAATATTTCACAACTCTGGTCATCTTTTTAAGTTATAAATTAAAACATCAATCTACAGTACATTTGCACACTGGTTAAATCAATCAATATATGCAAAATAAGCATCAAACTAAGTGTGTGATAAACCTCAGAGCATTTCTCTGCCCTCTACTTTTGATAATGCTAAGATTCATGACTGTGTTTGGAGGATTATAATGTTCCTATTTTATGTATTTGTGAAGTAAACAGAGAAACCCAAATGCAAGAAAATGGATTCTGAAAGATATATGATCCTGAACCAATAATGGGATCAAATTGTAAAGCAGGAAGGGACCTTGAAAATCAATTAATACAAATTCATGATTTTATAAATGAAGGTGTTTAATTCCTCCAAGGTGAAGCCACACGCCCTAAAGTCACAACATCACATGGTGGTAACCTCAGTCCCAGTCCCCATTTCTTTTTGACACTTGTCTGTATGTCCTAATTCTTTTTTTCATTCACAGTTGTGATATGGACCGACTCTTATTTAAACTTAGGTCTGGGTTTACAGAAATCCAAATCTTTTCAATAGATTTTGCCTCAAGTACTTGTCATACCTTCTCATTTTCTACAACTGTATAATATTAAATACCAATAAAGTAATAATATCACTCATTACTTATTAAAGTCCATTAGATGTTTCTGGACTTTAAAACTAAATCATTATTTTCAAGTAAGTCATTATTAATTGATGAGAAAAATATAAAGAGACAATGTCTCAGAAATAGGTATCAAGATACTTCTAAAATGTATTATGGCAGTTTTCAACCCCTAATAAAATGTATCTTTGGTCTTTGAAATTTAAAGCCTATATGTTCCACAGATCAACTGTGGGCTTTATTATTTCATATTTTTGAGAATTCCCTCACTCTTTCCTAATTTACAATGGTTAAATGTTACTTCCCTTATTCAGCAAGACAGATTTTGATCTTAGTTTTGACAAACCAAAAGGCTGTATGCTCAAGAATATATGATACCATTTGATTTCTCAGGTGAGGGTGGTCTTATTAATGTTTATGAATCATGCTTTATGTACACTGGATAGAAGTCTGAACTCTACACTAATTATTTTCTATTAAGCTAGATATAACTTTAAAAGTTTTTCAGACCAGAGACACATTGAATAATATTTTCTAGCATCTCCAAATACAGTAAGCTTATTTTTGTAGGACTCATATCCAATAAACTTTCCATACTAACTATAAAGCAGAGCTGAGGAAAGAATAATATAAGCTATTAATAAATCATGGAGGTGTGAAGAATAAAGTACTTAATATACGATCAGCATTGTAATGGTGCCTGGAAAACAGTAAGTGCTATATAACTATCAGCTATTACAATCATGATGATGTATTTTTTAAATTTTCTACAAAATCTATAAAAAGGAAGTCATTATATTTCCCAACTCATATAAGTGTTAGGATGATTAAAGGAGATAATTTACTTAAGGTTCTTAAAACAATAGCTTGAAGATAGGAAAAGTTCAATAAATATTAACTGTTACTTTGAGTATGATTATTAAATTCCAGTTTGGGAAAAGTAAGTTCTATCAAAGAAGAATGTTATCTCGTCTTCCATTAAACCTGAGTCGTGAAGATGAGAACTTCTCTGTATTTTTTTTATAATACTGGACTAATATTAAAAAGCTATTCAGGGGGTGCCTGGGTGGCTCAGTCAGTTAAGTGTCTGACTCTTGATCTCAGCTCTGTCTTGATCTCCGAGTTATGAGTTCAAGCCCCACACTGGGCATGAAGCCTACTTAAAAAAAAAAAGGTATCCAGTCCACAAATATTTATAAGAATCTATTACATGTTAGGTATTGAGCATGTAGTTAAGGGTGTGGTCCTGACCAAGCCCTGCCTCAAGGGGCTCACAGAGCAATCCATAAATAGATACATACACAAAATACAATATAAGTGAAATAAATTCTAATACAATTATACACAAAAGAAATATTTCAAGTAATTGTGCATCACCGTATAAAAGAAGATGATAATTGACAATAGTGTTGAAAGACAAATGGAAGCGTTACAGGAAAGATATAAAGAGAAGTTTATTCAAGGCAGAAGAACACGGGAATGTACAAGGGCATATATCACCATACATCACATTCACACACAGCATTTTAAAAAATTGTTTTAAAGATTTTATTTATTTATTTGAGAGAGAGAGAGAAAACAAGCAGGGGGAGGGGCAGAGGGAGAGGGAGAAGCAGGCTCCCCGCTAAGCAGGTAGCCCAATGTGGGGCTCAATCCCTGGACCCTGGGATCATGACCTGAGCCAAAAGCAGACACTTAACCGACTGAGCCACCCAGGTGCCCTCACACACTGCATTTTTAATATGCCTCCTACTCTGCAGTGTGAGCTCCTTCAGCACAAAGACTATGTCTAACTAATCTTTGAATCCACAGCACTAGCTCAGTGTCTTGGAGACAAATTAAGTACTTATTAAATATTTGTGGAATTGAAGTATAGTTTGGTATGCTAGAACATACAGAATATGTGAGGCTGGACATCAAGGCAGCCTCCAGATAATCGAGCCCAAAATGGCACGCTGGGGAGTTTGGTTATCATCTAGGTAACAAGAAGCCACTAAAACATATTACACAGAAAAGTGACAAAAACTTTAACTGAGTGTTGGAAAAAAAGTCTGGCTGCAGTGTTCAGGATGGATGAGAATTGGAAAAGTGGGAGGAAGGAGACTACCCAGAAGTTTCTGAAAGATGGTAAGTCCCTGAATAATAGCAATGCCAATGAGGGGAGCAGGACGTTTAAGAATCTTGCATCTCATTTGTTGTTTCTACTGGTACCACCAGGAAAATAAACTTAGGTAGTCACTTGCTTTCTTTTCTTTTACTATAGCCAATTCTATTGGGTTTAGTTTCAAATGTGACAAGGAAAAGCAGCTGTGAAATAGTGACTAACGTAAAGTATTATCATTTCAAAATGATTTAATGTTGCCTTGTGACAATGTTAGCATCCAAACGATTAAAAGCATGCTTCACCAATCCTTTGTAGCCAAACTAAATAATTAGACTTAGGATTACATATGAAAATTTCTCAGGCTGACGCATACATTTTGAAAAGACCTTGGGACAGGGATTGGAACAGGTTCCCTCTTCCCCAAGCAGCTTATCTTTCTTGCATTTCTGCCAAACCAAGCAAAGTCATTTTTGTTTCCACAGGATCATCAACTAAAGCCCGGGAAAAAAAAAAAAAAAAAAAAAACCACCAGAGGGGGTGGTCGTTAAGTCCAGAGCCCGCATCTTCACACCTAAAGCTAATATACTCCCAGGGTTTCTGGAATCAGAAATGGAATGCTGGCTCTACAGACTGGAAACTCGTGAACGTTAAAGACTAAAATTTGGCAATATATTTCAGAGCTTTATTTTTTTCTTCTCCTAAACTGGCAACTCTCAGACATGTAATTTTTAAGACTGTCCATAGTTTATTTTTTGAACAGAAACTCTGGATGGTGGGGTGAGCATGTTGCTTCACACATGCCATTCAGAGAAGGCCTGCCCCGTACATCCTCAGCCAGCCTCACGTCTCCACAGATGTCAGCAGCATTTGCCTCTAGTCCTAACTGCTTTCTTTGTTCTCCCTAAACCTTTGACCTAATCCACCATAATCACTCCTTCTAACTGCTCTTTTAGCAATTCATTGTCCTATCACCTTATTCTCAGTTTGTAGTGTCACTCAATGTCCCAGGCCCTCAAATTCCCACTCTTGGTCTAGCAATATACTTTTGGAAAAGCTACAAGCTGGTTATTTCTGAAATAAATGAAACAAGGGTTATTAATTTATTCCACTAGGGTAAACATGGAAATCATTTCCATGATGGATTTTAATCAAATGATGACACAGACAAAGTGTTCATGCTCCATGATCGATAAGCCACTGCAGAGCAACAGGATGGTTCTGAGGATCAAAAACCCTATGAATAACATGATTTTTCTTATGTCTGTATGTGCGTGTGCATTTTTCTGAAGGTTATGTCCAGAGTCTTCATCAACATCTCCTGATACCTCTCCAAAAGTCACAGAAACTGTGTTATTTCCCACCTGTAGTTAATAACCATATTTAGAATAATTTCTCATTTCTAGCATTAAAAAAAATGAGTCACTACCTTTATGAAACTTGACCTTGAAGGCAAACTGACTCACCTAAGACCACCAAGTACACTGCATGTGTTGCAAAGACTCTGATAGCAAGTTCCACTCTCATGGATCTGACAGCCTAGTGCAGAGGAAATGCTCACCCACAACAAAAATGAAATATGCTTGTGATAGAGGACAAGAGTACTTAAAGTCGTAGACTGTTAAATCTTTAATAGTAAAATGGAAAGAAATTCCCATCTGCATTTCTTTTAGCAAGACAAATAATGCTACTTCCCGTCTCTCATCATTATGTGTGGGTGGAGACACAGCATGGTCTCTAAGCTCCTTCCGATAATCGAGTTCTATGGCATTAGAACCTTATGCCTAACTTTGTTAAAATTAAGGAGGTATCAAGTAAACTCTCATCCACATCTATTCCTGGGCATTGCTCTGTTCCTTGGAGCAGATCGCCTCTACCTTTGGGAAAAACAGAAACAGAACATAAAGAAATTCCAACTAAAAGGAAATTCATTCTATCAATGATCCTTGTTGGACTCACGTGTTACCAATGCAGTGAGGTCCAGAACGGTTAAGTGGGCCTCACAAAACCAATTTGCTCTTAATGGTGAAGCTCAGCAACAATGAAACTCCTCACTCACAGTCAGATGCCCCTCTATATGAGGGGAAGGCTCCAGATCCCATAATCCCTGCTCCTATTTGAAATAAACATCTGTTCTGAAAAGAACTCCTTGTATCTCCCTTTTAGTGTCCCTTAATACAATTGTTCATTCAGCCTGAAGAACATTTGACCTGATGGTCTACATTCTTCCTCTTCACCCCAGAAAGGAAGGGAGTGGTTGGTCACTTTGAATCTAATAAATTTAGGATTAAGCAACACAGACTTCCTCAATGTTTGACTGTTAAGTGTACAAGATCCCATACCCTTGAAATCACATTTATTGCTAGAAATCCTGAACTGGGTGGAGATGACAGTTTCTCTCACAAGAAGACTACATAGCTAAAAAATGGCTTCCCACATCCTTTAAAGAAGAACACTTAACATTTTTTTTTAAGAAGATAAAGTTACTAAAGGCAGAACTTCGTGGGGTAAGAAGAAAATCACCTTTGAGGAAAGTCAATTTCTAATCTACTCCAATGTAAGGAATAGAATTCCTCAGCAGAGAAAGCTTCCAACCCAAAATGGACCCAGATCAAAACCCGATTGCTTTTCCCTACCATCTAAAGATATTCAGCACAAATCCTTGCCACATCCACTCTTATTTTTCCTGAAAGGAAATCACCATTATATCAGTAAGGCCGTTCCGAGGTTTCTTGAAATATGGTCACC
Organism: Phoca vitulina; assembly: GCF_004348235.1. Taxonomy (NCBI): domain Eukaryota; kingdom Metazoa; phylum Chordata; class Mammalia; order Carnivora; family Phocidae; genus Phoca; species Phoca vitulina. Next base: position 70,301,752 of record NW_022589707.1, on the reverse strand, counting down.
TCTCCAGTGTGTTCTTTGAAAAGCTGTCTAAGTAAAGAAGTAAAGGAGTTTTTATTATTGTCTTCCCCATAAATTCAGCTTTCTTTCCTTGATCTCTGAATCCCCAGGGCTTTCATGCTGACTGTTAGTATCTAAAGATTCCTTCTACGGAATTCCTTCTTCCCATAGTTTCCAGAAATGTTTTGGCTACCAAACCATTCCCCCCAAAAAAAGCCTGTTTTCGGTTTGGGTCAGGAGTGGAGTAATGGGAGCTAGCTATTCATTCCAAAATGAAAATTAGTCCCTAATGTTGTGGCTCACTGAGTTCCTTTGGCTCTCTGTGCATTTGTATTTGCTTCCTCAGTGTTTGGTCCAAGGAAAGACATGGATTCTGTCTTGGAATCAAACTTTGGAAATTTAACTCATCTTAAATTGGCCCCACCTGACTTTCAGTTGGTTTTCTGAGGCTTGAGATCATATGAAAAGATTTTGGTTACCAAGATAGCTCACTTCCACCTATCAAAAACACAAATTATTCTCTGTTTATGTACAGTCTCCATAGTTAGCTGCTCAAACAATATCAAATACACAAAGAAAAAAATTTAAATGTAAAATCCTTACAAAAGACTACTTCAAAATGATAGGTATTTGATTATCTTTATACTTTCCTAAGTGAGAAGTCCAGCCCTGTCTTCTTCCTTCAAAAAAAAAAAAAAATCAGATTATCGTTTGCTCTCTTGCAATGGAATATTGAAGATCATTCTGCTCGTTAGGTATTAGAACATTATCTATGTCAATAATAAATCAGATGGTACCATGTAGGGAAACATAAATTAGAAACAAATAAAGCCTATTATATCATCAGAGGTTTGTTCTTGCCAGGACAGGATGTGCAGTAGAGTGTGGCAATTTTACACTGTCACATTTCCATCGACATCCAGGCTTTTGAAACACAGGTTTATTCTTAATTGGCTAGCTTTCAACAGCAGATGCTTTATATAATCCATCACACGTGAGAGTCATAATTTATGATTATGAGTCCTTTTAAATTCTTACTTTGAATTAGTTCTTTTAAATTCTCTAAAGCTTTGCTATGATAATTTTTCCCACTGACCTATAAATAAAGACTAACATTGTAAGTACCTAGTATATTTCCAGAAAAACAAGGTTATAATAGAACAAACTTCCTCAGAAGTAGTTGACAGGATAATTCCGGGAAGATTGATTCTACTGTGACAATTATTTTCTTAACTCCCTTCATAGCCTTGAGATTTTCTCACTGTTCAAATTTTAAGGAATGTTTAAAATCAAGACACCATGTCACAAATGAATATGGATTGGTTTTCAATCAAGTATGTAAATTTAATTTTTACAAAATCAGAGGGACATACCATAAAATACCACCTACTATGGATTCTAAATAGCCAGGCAAATATGATAGGAACAAATAATTCCTCAAGCTAAGATCACGACAAATTAATGTACAGAGCAAAGAGCTATGAGAATAACTTTTAAAAAGGACAATATTCTCTAACAACATTACTTTTTTTTTTTTTAATTTTATTTATTTATTTGAGAGAGAGAATGAGATAGAGAGCATGAGAGGGGGGAAGGGTCAGGGGGAGAAGCAGACTCCCTGCTGAGCCGGGAGCCCGATGTGGGACTCGATCCCAGGACTTCAGGATCATGACCTGAGCCGAAGGCAGTCGCTCAACCAACTGAGCCACCCAGGTGCCCAACATTACTTTTTAAAATTAATTATATTCGTCAAAATTAAGTATATGCATACCAAAAAGTAACATTAAAAGGCGTAGGTAAGGCATCTGTCTCCTCCTCTGTCCACCTCCAGTCTAGTCCCCATAATAAAACATTTAGTAGTTTACTTTCTATTCCTTTTTATATTTCTTTTTTTTTTTTAAGATTTTATTTATTTGTCAGAGAGAGAGAGACAGAGGCAAACAGAGGGAGAAGCAGGCTCCTTGCTGAGCAAGAAGCCCGATGCAGGACTCGATCCCACGACCCTGGGATCATGACCTGAGCCGAAGGCAGACATTTAACGGACTGAACCACCCAGGTGTCCCTCCTTTTTATGTTTCTAAATAATATGAATATACTACTATCTTTTAAAACATTATTTTCAGGGCGCCTGGGTGGCTCAGTCATTAAGCGTCTGCCTTCGGCTCAGGTCATGATCCCAGGGTCCTGGGATCGAGTCCCACATCGGGCTCCCTGCTCGGCGGGAGGCCTGCTTCTCCCTCTCCCACTCCCCCGGCTTGTGTTCCTGCTCTCGCTACCTCTCTCTCTGTCAAATAAATAAATAAAATCTTTAAAAAAACAAAACAAAACATTATTTTCAGACATTTTCATTGAATTCCCATTTACAGAAGCTGAGAATTTTAGCTTTCTGATGCCAACTCTTTCCCTCCAGCCAAGCTCCTAACATAATAACATGCCCATTTTCATGAGAGCTGTATTCAGTGATTCCATTATTATCGCAATGTAAATATTCTTCCCTACTGAGAAAAGTAGTTTTCTGATTATACTTACTTTCTTGAAAAATACTGTTGCTTTACTTAATAATTTCCCAGTTTGTGACATTTGCTTAGTTTTAAAATCATGATCAAATCTTTCCACACTTTCTGAAAAGTGCCTCCATAAAATTTTCATATGATATTCTATCAGATTATTTATTGTTTTTCTCCTGAAGACATCTCTACCAGGCCCTTTCTTCTTCTCCCTACAAACTGGATTGGCTGTTCTCTCACCTGAGAGACAGCTTTCTCAAACTTCCTTCTACCTCTCTCCTATTATGAATCCCATCTTTCCTAGATCCTGTGTCTTCCTCCCTGATTTATTTTCTTAACTTTGGTGAGCACATCTCCAGAAGCTTCCGAAGAGAGGGTGACTGAGACTTAAATTTTTGAAACTTTCCATGTGTAAAAATGCCTCTAATTTACCCTTATTAACAGGTGGGCTAACTACAGAATTCTGGGTTGAATAGCATTCACCCTCAGTGATCTGAGGCACGTGAACACGACGTTCTGGGTTTCAAAGTCATGATTGAGAAATCTCATGTCATCGTATCCCCAGCCTTTGAATATGTCTTGATTGTTTCTGGAAGTTATTTGAATCACCTCTTCACTCTTGCTATTATGAAGTTTAAAATAATTGGACTGTATATGTCTTAGGTTTTGTTTGTTTTTGTTCCTGTTTTTCATTTACCATGCTGGGCACTCAGTGTGACATCTGATCTAAAATTTAATTTCCATTGATTCAAGAAAATTTTAGTTTGGTTTTTCATTCCCAACAAACAGATGTCAATTACCAGTAGAATTTTTCTCTAGATTTTCTACAGAAAAGGTCCTCTATTTACATGCTCAAGGAAGATATTCCTGGTAGAGGTGTGCAGAGACTATGCATTAAAATATGCGCACAGACTTCCAAGAGGGAGATTAAAAATACAGTCATAGAATAATGTTTTCCTGAATTTCAAGCCATATTCATAGGGCATAAGCAATGAAATAATGTTTTCCATTTATAGTTTCCTATAATTGTTTTTGTCTCACAAATCGCTAGATCTCTGCTGATGAATTTGAAATAGACACCTAAAACCACACTGCCTCTCTCAAATCACAGTTCAGAATTTCCAATAGCCTGCTTCATTCTGTTGTTTTCCCCTAATCAACTGATCTTACTGAGTTTAATGACTTAATGACATGACTTAGTTCCCAGGCTGAAAAAATCAGAATCCTAAAGTGTTCCTTCCTTGGTCCCTTACTCTTTTTTCCTGTATTTAAATAATTGGTACTTCTAAGTCTATTTCACTTCCCTCACACCAACATCCAGCTAAATTTAGTCTTACATATTTGATCATGCAAATTTTCTATTCTTCCTTCTCAAATATTTATTCCTATTGTCAGCCAAGCCAAGATCCCTATTACTCCTTCTCTAAATTACTATAACTGGCTCATAAACAACTTTGTTCTATGCCCTCCTCCCTCACCAATCTCTACCACATGATGCTGTCTATTCTGTTTTTTCCTCCTAAATCACAATTAAGTTAGGTCAATTTCATGACCAAAATCCTCCAATGCCAATATATACTTCATTCAATAAAGTCTGAGTTTGGTCCAATGTTCAAAGTTCCATTTCATACCCAATCTTATTCAAAATTCTTCAATGGCATTCATTTCAAAAAATATCCTAATCCTATGGCATTAATATATTTGCAATTATTTTGTCCCTTAAAAAAAACCTAGAAGCCCTTGCAGATAAGAATAATGTCTAAATCAATGCTGTAATTCATCACCACTTCTTGTACATAAGAAGTCTAATAAACACTTAACTAACAATTTTTCAAACTAGTGATTCTTATGTGTGTTGGTTTACCTACGTTCCATCTAAATCAGAATTTATTACAGGCTTATTAATAATTTAGAGAGGTTAATGTGCCATTAGGAGACCCAACTGTGGCTCTAATGCTTTGCAGTCATTAAAGGTTCCTATTGTTATCTCCAAATGCTTGGGGGTGGAGGGTGGGGGGCGGGGAAAGAGAAGGAGGTCTGAAACAGAACACTCTAGAACAGGGCTTCTTAGGATTTAACATGCTTTCAAATCAGCTGGGATTCTTGTTTCTCATTTAGAAGAGGGTGAGGGGCTGAGTTTGTTTATTTCTAACAAGCTCCCAGATTATGCTGATGCTATGGATCCTTGAACCAAAGTTGGAGTAGAAAAGCTGAAGTGCAAAGTGACCCCACTGCACTGAAGAGAAGAGCTGGACCATTCCCTCTTCTCCACACTAGAGTTCCTTGCAAACACTTAAAACAAGGCATGTGTTAATTTATGCAAGATGGCCAGATTGGTTTTTTTTTCCTTTACAATTCTACGTTGGTCAAATCTGCACATCCCTAACTTATTCTAAATTAACCTAACTTAAATTATAACTAACTTAATTGCTTTAAGTGATAAATGACCTGCTTAGTTTAAATCAATGACATGTGAACTATTCGCCCTCAGTTTTCTCTTACAAAGAAGGGAAATACATATACTTAATATGCATTAACCTGGAAGGAAGATGCAAAATGACAAATAATGATTTATTCTTGACTTTCAAGTAAATTTCCTGTTACTTGCAGCAGCAGAAATTCTACCAGAGTTGCCTAAAAATAACTGTATTTGTTAAGATCTTCCATTTTTACATCAATTAATTCAATAACCTATTGTTTGGACTCTTTTTGAAACCTGTCATAAAATTCATTTTGTGCTTTGTAACACTCAATGAGCTTTCCCTCTTTTATTTAATTTGATCCTCAAGGAACCACAGGATTACCACTATTTTCCAGATGAGAAAACCTAGACTCAGAAAGAGCAAATCATCGTTCTAATGAACAGTACATGCCAGAGAAAGAGCTAACATCTAGGTCTTCTGACTTGAAGCCCCGTCAACTATTACAGCTATATTTTATATTTGAAAATTTAGCATTTACTTAGAAAAACAAGATTCTTTTTCAAAACACTCTACTTACATTTTTACGGAATGTACCCACAGACAAATTCTATTGCTTCTTCCAGTTCATCATGCCACTGGGATTACTGAAATATTTATCTTATTTTCTAGACTGTGTCTGGTTCACTGTGACTTCAGTCAAACAAATCTCTTTATGAGTATCTTTCTTTGGAAGTAAAAAAGCACTTAGTTCTAATTTATGCCTCTTTTTAATTAATAGGATTAAATCAGCATGTTTAAAGGACTCTTACAAAAGTGCAAAATATATATTACTAGTTCTTGCGAAGCAGAGAGGCAATTTGTCAAATTTTCTATGAAAAAAAAGACATTCATTTTTAAAATGACCTTAAATTTTTATTTTTACACATGTGTTGAAAGAGTCTCATTGTAAAAATTCCTTTAATAAGACCCAAGGAATTAGAGTCAAATTTTAGGTAAGTGAAGTCCTAAAACAAGCAGTTGCATATACAAAATTTTATCTCCTTAATAATTTATGGAATAGTAAACCAACCACATATAACATCTGTTTAAAAGGAACTTTTTTAACTGAAAAAGAGATGATGGGTTTAATCCCAGAAAAAAAAATTGCCTTTACTTAAGCAATGACCATTCTAATGTCCCTTCCAGGGTTATGCATAGCCAAAGACAACCAAAGTGTCTCATGATGTTGCTTCTCTTTCACGCTGCCCGGAGGACATTGCTGAACTTTGTAGACCTCAGTGATTTTTATATTATCTTCTTAATTCCAAGAACATTTTTTTGTGTGATATTTCTATGGTAATATTACATCGTATGTTGTATCTTACATTATTGTGTAACTTCCATCACTTTGTGAACCTCCACAATCAATGTTTAGAACAGTGCTCAAATACAGTGTTAAATAGATTTTAATTATTACAAATTAATAGGGTTAGATGCAGACAAACCGTAGTATAAATACCATTGACCTGAAAAGCAGGAGACTTGGATCAGTGTTTTTTTTTGTTTTTTTTTTTTTTAATTATCTCTTACGGGACCTTGGGATTATTATTTCACCTTTCTGGAGTTTTCTTTCCAAATCTTTATTTATCAATTTTCTTAACATATATACTACTTAAAAACTGTATCACTCGGGGCACCTGGGTGGCTCAGGCAGTTAAGCATCTGCCTTGGGCTCAGGTCATGATCCCGGGGTCCTGGGACTGAACCCCACATCAGACTCCCTACTCAGTGGGGAGCCTGCTTCTCCCTCTCCCTCTGCTGCTCCCCCTGCTTGTGCTCTCTTTCTGTCAAATAAATAAATAAAATGTTTATTAAAAAAAACTGTATCACTCTATCAAACTGAACACATTCCTCCTTAAACATAGTTTTTTATCTGTTTGACCTCTCTTTCCATCTAGACAATAGCTGACACTGACAATGACCCAGATAATAGTTCAATATGCAAAATAAGCCAGTTTCATTAATATTTGTTCTAAAAGTAGCCTGGGGCACCTGGGTGGCTCAGTCAGTTAAGCATCAGACTTAAGTTCAAGCTCCACACTGGGCTCTACGCTGGACAAGGAGCCTACCTAAAAAATATAAAATAAAATAAAATAAAATAAAATACATAAAAGTAGCCTGTTTTTACAGAAAAGAATGGAGTTTCATCAATATTTTCTCCAGTAAGGTATGGATTATCCCACATCTCTCCTGAATCATGGATTATTTCTCTCCTAGATTATTTTAACTAGAATATAAATATGGTGTTATTTAGTTCATGGAAAAAAAAAAATCTCTTGATTTTATTTTCCTTCCAACTACTACTGCCCATGTCTCCATTACAGGAAAAACCCCTGAAAGAATTATCTATAATTGTCTACAGCCCCTGAGCTCATGCTTTTAAGTATCCAACCTAATTGTGCCATGGCCCCCACACTCAAAGACACTGCCTTTATCAAGGTCAACAGTGAACTTTTGTTGTTGAATTTAATGTTAATTTTTACTTGTTATCTTTGAAGACACATTAGCTGAATATGACACTGCTGATAATCTCTTTTCCTTTGCTTTCTTCATTGACTTCCTGTGCACTAAAACTCCTGATTTTTCTCCTACATTATTTTTCTGGGCACTTCTTTTCAGTTCACCCTGATGCTCATCCTTCTTTTCTCTACTTTCCTTGCTTGAGAGAATCCCAGAACTCAATCCTTCAAATTCTTCTACATCCCTTAGTTATCTTATAGAGTCTCATGGATTTAAAAATTTCTACAGGCTAACTGCCAAATTCATACCTCCAATGATATGTTGCATAAACTCTAGCAATTATATACTCAAATGCCTTCCTGGCATCTCACTTAGACATCCAATAGTCTTGTCTTCTCAAGCAAATATGTCCACTTGATTTTCCCCCCCAAATCTATTTCTTTCACAGTCTTCGCCATCTCAATTATTGGTATCTCCATCCTTAAGTTAAAAATAAAACAGAACAAAAGATGGAGTCAGATTTGACCCCTCTATCTTTTACTTCATATCCTACCCATCAAAAAATCCTATTGGCTCTACCTACATATCATCCTCTTCTCCTACCTCCACTACAACTGGTCTGGCCCACAGACCATCATTTCTCACCTGCATTATTACAACATGTCTGTTTCCCTGAATTCTCCCTTTCAGTGTATTTAGAACACAGAAACCAGAATGATCCTATAACAATGAGTCAGATTATATCACCTCTGTGCCAAAATTCTCCAGTAGGATTTCCATAACACTCAGACTAAAAGCCAATGTTTTAACAATGACAACAGTGGAAGGATCTAATCTTTTTTCCCCCCTCTTATTAACTCTCTGATTTAGTCAAACTTCTTTCCCCCATCCAACTGTTTTTCAGCCATACTGTCTTCCTTAGGATCCTTAAACATGGCAGACCCATTTTCACCTCATAACCTTTGCATTTGATGTTCCTTTTGCCAAAAAATGTTGCTTTCCCAAGTATCTGCATGATTTGCAACAGCAATTTCTTTAAGTATTTGTGAAAACATGACTCTCTCAGTGAGTTCTTTTCCTTACCACCGTACTTGACTACCATACCCCCACCATTCTCTAGCTAACTTTCATGATTCGTTTCTCTCCATAGCACTTTTCATCTTCTATTTTGCTATGCAATGTACTTATGTATGATCTGCCTTTCTATATCAGCATATAAACCACATGATGACAGGGAGTTTTGCCTCTTCTATTTGCTGATATATCCCCCTGTTGCCAGAATAAGGCCAGAAATGTAATGGGCACTCAGAAACTATTGTTATTAACTGTTTACAGTCAAATATCTCATACACAATAAGATTATCCTTGAACTCTTAAAACCACAGAAGCCAAACTGAACAGCCTCAGTTTAGAGAAAATACATCTGGGAAAACAAGTGACTCCATTCAAATATGGCACATTTACCGAAATTAAACCATCAATGACTTGCTTTATAGAAAAATACATATATTACATGAGAATGCTTACTATAAGATTGATAATGCTTCTTCACTAAGTACTTAGGGAGAGGTATTCAGAGCAAGCCAGCTTCTTTTCCCATGAATTTGACAACAAAAATGCCCACTTTAGATTTCATCATGTGGTCTGAAACCCTGAGTGATTTTACGATACATTTTAACCCACTCTGAGGGCTACCAAGCAATCAAAGACACTACTCTTATCAAGGCCAACAATGATCTTTTTAACTGTAAGGGCTTATTAACTACTAGAAGACCACAACAGTAAAAATACTGGAAAATACCTTTAATAAATTCACAATCTGTGGGTGGTACTTAACTGCAGGAAACTAACTCTAGTAGAAAATGCTTTGGGAGTAAGTGGAAGCAATTTTAATATGTGTTATAAACAAGAGGGAGCTACATAATATTTTTCAAATTGTTTCCAGAAGGAAACCTTTGGTCTGTAACCATTCACTTGGAGCAAGATAATAACATTTCACAAAAAATAATAATTGATAGCATTTATTAAATGCTTACTATGCCAAACACGGTTAGAAGTGCTTTACATGGGTCAACACACCTTAACAATATCCTGATTGGAACTGAATAAATTAATGCATTTAGATTTACTGTTACACTTACTGTGTTACAAATAAGAAAAGGGCAGCACAGAAAATAAACATCCAGATATCTCACAACTAGTAGGAACAGTTAAAACCTAAGCAGTTTGGCTTTCTTCACTATTACATCATGCTGAATCAAGATAATAGAACTAATGTTAGACTAGTCAAATCAAACAAGTTACATGAGTCAAATAACCATGAATCTCTTCCTGAGACACATGCTGCATTTCACAGCTAAATAATTTATAAATAAAGAAAAATATACAGATTAATCCACTCATTTCTCAGAAGATTCCAACAAAACAAAGAACTATTCTATTAAATACATTGTTTTAGTTATACAATAGAAGAAAAAAAATTAAAGGTGATTTCAAGTTTTCTTGTCTATGAAAATACATATAACTTTTGGAGGATCAAAAAATAGTACTTTGATAGTTATTGAGAAGAACATATTGCCAAAAAGGTAATGGTGAAAACTTATATATATTTTTTGTATCTTGATATCTGTGTTCTGAATAATGGTTCCCTCAGGGACAACAGGTGGCAAAAGCATGGGCCTTGAACTACAGAGATAAAAACACACAACTTAATTTTGCCACTTAATATATGCTTCTTGTTTTGGGGCAAGGCCTTCAGGCTCTGAGTCTCAGAGGTTCTTATCTAAAAAATAGGTTCAAAAACAATGGTTTTCAGGGTATCCTCAAACAGATATAATAAAGTCCAAGTAGGGTCCTTGGAGCCTGTCACTCTCTTGTTTTATATTCTTTTTTTTTTTTTAGATTTTATTTATTTGACAGAGAGAGACACAGCGAGAGAGGAAACACAAGCAGGGGGAGTGGGAGAGGGAGAAGCAGGCCCCACCGAGCACGGAGCCCGATGTGGGACTTGATCCCAGGACCCTGGGACCATGACCTGAGCCAAAGGCAGACGCTTAACGTGTGAGCCACCCAGGCGCCCACTTGTTTTATATTCTTTATAGCACTTCCCACTATTTGAGATGATATTCATTTATTTGTTTACCTGCTCTTTGTCTCTTTATCTGGAAAAGAAATTCAAAGGGAACAGTGACTTTTCTCGGGCCTAATGAACAGGTGGTTGTTCCATACATATTTGCAGGATGGGTGACTATATGGTAACTACTAAGTGGGTTAGTTTCCTTCCTGGTGTCTAACATGTGGGAGTTCAGTGTTGACAAGCTGGTGTTTTATGGGTTTACTGTGATTCTTTGAGATAGCAAGAGTTTTAGGGTGAAAATATTCAAATGGAATTGATAGCTGAATTCTCTTTATGCCAGGTTCAAAAGGATGTGATAAGAAAAAAGACTATACGTATGAGATATATGCATATGCATGTATCTTATATATACATATGTGCAATATATATATATAATAAGCCATTCACATGTAAATTAGTATTAAAATCTAAAATTAGGAAAGGAAAAAGAAAGGCTAAAGAGACTATGCAAAAAAGAAAAAAATATGAAAAAAAACCCTACAATTCATCATAAGAAATGAGACTTTGTATATTAGTTAACTTCCATTTTTTTTCTCCTGTTCCAAAGTTTTTGTCCATTTCCTCTTTATGTTACCTACGTCATTTTCTGGTTTTTCAAACAAATAATCTTGCAGATATTAATGATTCCTGGGTATAAATATCCTTAACCCATATGAGTTCCTTTGTGATGATTATGAAATACAGAATGTTTACACTATTATGGGACTGAAATAGGTCATCTCTCAAAAGTTATTTTTATTACATCTGAAGTATAAACTGTCCACATGACTGTGAGAAGCCCACCTTGTAGGGCAAAATATATATAATAAACTTAAAACATGAAATCCAGAAATATAGAACATCCTGATCTTCAAGGTTCCTTACTTGTTATTCAAGAAACAGATTTAGTATGCACACATGTGCAAGAATTCAAAATATGCAACTGAAGGGAAATCTCTTTGCAAAACAATAGAACCAAACAAGCTCCTGTGGATTCAGAGGTTCAACACTAAGTCTTTATCAAAGAGCATTCTTTGGATAAAATGGTTATTATATTTTCTGTTGGCCTTTAAGAAATCCCTCAAAATAATCTTGCAGCTGTTCAAAGTAGCTAACTCTACGGATACTGGCTGCATCTCTGGTCAGCATCTAAGGAAGCATGAACCACGGAAAGCAAAGTAAACAAAGCTAAGTCTGTGACCATAAAAATTATTTTTGAAAACAAAATTAATTTTTCACTTTAGCTGATTTTTCTAACCTCACATTCTGGCAGTGTTTTAATGCCCAAAGCACAAACTTTAAGACTCTTCCAAAGCTATCTAAGCAATGGGTGGTACTGGCTGATCTCAATTCATTAGTCAGGATCAGGAAAGAAGGAAGATGCCAAGAGAGACTTACGAACATTATCTCAGAAGTAGGAATGTGGTATACAGGCACTTTTTGTCACCATAACCCCAAAGTGGTAGGAATTTTGTATGTCATAACTATATATTCTGTAATAGCCCACTTAAAAATAGTAGGATTTGACCTACTTTCCTCCAAAACTTTCAGATATGATATAGACAAGGTGTACAGGGAAGCTGTTCACATGCTTGGAAGTGTATGGGAAATGTGGACGTGGTAGGGCTCAACAGATGATTTCCAAAGAGAAGATGCCATATTCTTTAAAGTGGAAAGAGGAGTGCCCTGTAAGGGCTGTGAATACTTCTCCTAGCAAAGATGATTACTCTATTATTAGCATACAATCTGGAAATTAATGGCTAATGGTAGCTATGGGGAGCTCATAGGGGTGTGTGTGTGTATCTTTTGAGGGTGGGTCAGGAGATATCTGTAATTCCTATCCTGCATTCAATCCTTGCTACTGCTTACCAGACTTTGACATGTAAATTACCTAAATGTAGAGAAAAACCTAAAAAATACAACACTGAGAAAGTATAATATAAGAACCATCAAAAGAATAGTTCTTACTGCGTTTAATCCAGCACTTAATTAACCAGTTCCCTTTTTATATAAGCACTAGAGGCTGAGAGGAGTGACAGTCGATACAGAAATAACTAAAACAAGATTTTGAACTCATAGGGTTGATTCCAAGTCCAAAAACACATTCATACAAAAACAAAACAAAACAAAACAAAAAAACCTTTAACTAGATGAACTAACTAGTAACAGCTGTACGGAATCATTAATGATGTTTTTCTATCTGTAGAGATTGATTTATTTTTCCAATGATCAACTTACCACATTGGGGTTAATATTTTACAGTCACTTGTATGAAATTATGATTATGAACTCAAATGATCACAATGATAATCTACCTTTTTCCATACATTTATCCAAAGGCACAACATCTTACAAGTCTGTAGATCTCTTTTGGCCACCCAGTGATCTTAAATAGAGCATGTGTCCTTCTTCAACTCTTAACTCTGTTAATTTTGACAACTGAAAATTATATCATCAGTCAAATACAAGCATGGTGCTTCTGTAAATGTTGAAGTTCACTCTGGTCGTTAAGTGCATCAGGGAAGAACTGCTAATGACCAGGACCTAAGAAACAGGATCAGGCACCTGGGCTCTATGCAGCATGAGGCTGACTCAGGCGCTGAGCCATGACCCAATCTGAGACCCTTGGCAAATTTCTCAGTTTCTCAGTACCTCCGCATCCTCACGTAAGGGAAGGGGATGATAATAATCCCCACCATACCGGGTGGTGGTGAGGATGAAAGGACAACACACAGTTCTTATACCAATGCTTCACTCATAATGAATCATCAGTGACTGGTAACTACTAAAGTGTCTTTGCAAGCCCAATTTATTTTGCATTGTTCACACGTATCAGTGCAATGTTCTAATGTTATTCATTATATCATAGGAACCAGAGAGCGTTCCCCCTTTTTTTTCCCCTTCAACCTCTTTATTTTCAGAATTGCTGCATCTCTCTTTCTCTCTCTTTTTTTCATTGTTTGGAGTTTAATATTTGTTTTCTGTTCCTTTTCTTAAGGTGAATTTTGAATACAGGCAAATGAACAAATCTGACTTTTGCAAATGATGGGTTGTGAAAAATCCACATAATTGAGTAATCACATCCCTTATCAGGATAGAGAACTCTTCCCTAATCCCAGAAATTTCTCCCTCATATGTCTTCCCTGTTAATCCTCCCCTCAACCACACAGAGGCAACATTCTGTTTTTCCTTTTTCACCTGTTTTAAAAATCCTAGAAAAATATAAGAACTCAAAAATAATACGTTGCCCTAACTCTTTAATTCATGAGATATAAATTCCAAACAAAGCCAACACATGAAATGTGTAATGGATTGTATAATGCTAATTCCATTTCCACTTACATTCGACATCAAGTTAGGTTTTATTATTGTTATTTCATTTGAGTTCAGAAAGTAACTTGTCTTAAAGATCAGAGGATATTAAAACTGCAGGCATAATTTTTTCCTCCCAAGTTCAGAATAAAGGAGTATAAAAGTCTCCTACATTCCTCTCATTACTTGAAGTATTAAAGAAGCCAAGAAAAGAAAAGAAAAGAAAAGAAAAGAAAAGAAAAGAAAAGAAAATATCTTTAAGCATAAAATTTGGCCCGTTCTCTCTCTCTGTGAATATGTCTATCTATATACACAAACATACACATACATAAGTTGACTAAATATAACTCATATAAACTTTACTTTTATATTAATTTAAACATTTAAAAACAATTAGCTTAGCAGATTTCATTTCTTAAATAGTTTTTCATCTCTATATTTCAAGCCTTTCGCAGGGTCTTTTTAAAATAATAAATACGTATATGTTTGAGATCTTAAAGGTATCTTAGTGTGATAATTTTTTTAAAGATATCTTACTGTTTTTAAATATAAATTGCCTTGAACTAGGGATAAAATAATTAGTATAAACCATATGAAATTAATGTATTTCTATTTTTAGGGATTGATTTTTTTTTAATACAAAACTGATTATAACCAACAGACCAAAATCTCCTAATTATGCTAATCAGTAGTTGATCATTGTAAATAATGAGCTGAAAAGTGTACATGAACACCTTTGGCACCATTTCCCTCACAAAAATAAGAAATAATTGGGCTTTGTGTTCTATAATAATATTTTTATTAACTGATGCCAATACTATAAACATTTCACTGAAGTCAGTATGCATTTCTAAATAAAAGAAATACAGTAATCAAAAAGACAATCTGAAAAACATTTACACACTTACCCTTGTAAGTCAGCTTGAGTCGTGGAATATTTTGCTTAGAAGTTCCAATGACTGGAAGAAATAGCATGGTCATGCTTAGTATCATCAAGGCATGAAAAAGGTGAAAGTCGTGGCTCCTGGACTTCGGTCTCTCATTTTTATTAGCAGTCATGATGAAAACAATGTCCTCTTTCAAAGGGTGTTAATCTAAAAAATAAGAAAATAGCTATTAATATAGCAGTTTGTAGATTTTCCTAGATGTACTAAATCATAATTTTCTGAATGTGTATAGATTTTTAAAAAATAATTGCTCCTCTCTTGTTTATCTTGCAAATTGTTACAAAGGAAAGAAATCAGAGTTGAATAATAAAATTCAGGTCTGCCTTTACACAGATGCAGAGATCAAGCCATAACTAAATTTCAACTATTTATGATGATTAGCATTTCTTCCTCTATTAAAGTTTGCTTGTTTGTTCTAACACAAATGCAGAAGGAACCAACTCTTTCTAACTTGGTGAGTTCTTTACTCAGATAAGAATACCGGTAGAAGCCCATTCTTTCCCCATATCATCCCCGAGGAAAAAGATTCCTAGGCAAAAGCAAATAAAAGCTGTTATTTTCAGGGAGTTAATTTCTTGTTTCTGATATAAAGATGTTTTAAAAGTCTACTTAAGGGGCGCCTGGGTGGCTCAGTCGTTAAGCGTCTGCCTTCGGCTCAGGTCATGATCCCAGGGTCGTGGGATCGAGCCCCGCTTCGGGCTCCCTGCTCAGCAGGAAGCCTGCTTCTCCCTCTCCCACTCCCCCTGCTTGTGTTCCCTCTCTCGCTGTGTCTCTGTCAAATAAATTTTTAAAAAATATCTTTAAAAAAAAAATAGTTTACTTAAGGGGTGCCTGGGTGGCTCAGTCAGTTAAGCGTCTGCCTTCGGCTCAGGTCATGATCCCAGGGTCCTGAGATCAAACCCAGTGTCAGGCTCCCTGCTCCATGGGGAGCCTGCTTCTCCCTCTCCCTCTGCCGCTCCCCCCTGCTTGTGCTGTCTTACTCTTTCTCAAGTAAGTAAATAAAATCTTTAAAAAAATAAAAATAAAAAGACTACTTAAAATTGGAAAAATTAGGAATGGTTAGGTCAGGGCCACCACTACAAATTTTAGGCCTGGGATGATGCAAGCTTTGGTTGCCTTTTTTTGTTTTTGTTTTGTTTAAGATTTTATTTATTTATTTGAGAGAGAGCACAAGAAGGGAGAGCGGCAGAAGGAGAGGGAGAAGCAGGCTCCCCGCTGAGCAAAGAGCCCGACGCGGAACTCAATCCCAGGACCCTGAGATCATAACCTGAGCCGGAGTCGGACACTTAACCGACTGAGCCACCCAGGTGCCCCAGTTGTCTTTGTTAAGACATGGAATAAATTAAAACACATATTTCAAACTAAGCCATATAATAATAATTACAAATAATAGTCATTGAATATTTATATGTACCAGATACTTTTTGTTTTAAAGTGCTTTCCATAAATGAAATGACTTAATGCTTTTAAATTAACAAGGAGGCCATTAGACTCAGGCAGCTCTGATGAGGTGGTGGCCTCCTTAAGCAAATGGAAATCTAAGTCTATAAATGCCTCAAAGTCACAAAATCAAAACATTAGGGATAACCAACCACAACCAACCAACTAGGCCTTAGGCTACAGCTAATTCTTTCTTTGCTTCAGCACTTTCTCCACACAAGTCTGTCCCTGACTCCTGAAGGCAAAGCACTGCTAACCACTTCCAGTTTGGCACTACATGACTGGAACCAATTTTTGCTCAAAAAAACTTAAAATTTTAATATGTCTCAGTCTATCTTTTAATAATGCTACTATAGCCATAAAGGATAGATAATTATTTACCTCATTTTGCAGATGAGGAAACTGAGGTATAGAGTTAAATGGTTCTCCCAAGGTCACGTGGCAGATAAGAAGTAGATAAAAATATGTGGTCAGGACTTTAGCTAGAGTTGGCCTCTTAAAACCCTAAGTCTTTGGGTGCTTTTCAATATGGTGGAATCACGTGATCTTCAACTCTTGCAGTCTTCAACCTCTCTTCTTTCTCCACAAAGTTATCACTGTCTTTCTAAGAAATAGACCACAGAAAGGATCTTGCTATGCTTACTTCCAGGCAAGATTCCAGATGTAGTACCTGCTTTAACTTCTGTCCAAATAATTTCTGTGCTTTCTTGGTAATAGCTGTAGCTATAATAAAAAAGTCTTATACTTTAAGTAATTTTCTAATTATTTAATATCAAAATATTCTATGTTTATATGGTTTAGTTCTTTTTTTTTTTTTTTTAAGATTTTACTTATTTGACAGACAGGAGAGGGAACACAAGTAGGGGGAGTGGGAGAGAGAGAAGCAGGCTTCCCGGTGAGCAGGGAGCCTGATGCGGGGCTCGATACCAGGACCCTGGGATCATGACCTGAGCTGAAGGCAGACGCTTAACCTACTGAGCCACCCAGGAGCCCCTATTTGATTTAGTTTTAAGAGAAGGTCTAATATGAGTGAACTTTCTTATGAAAGATCAACTCTTTAGTAAATGCTTATGCATATCAAGGATCTAGCTACTTTGAATCTCAGAAGTTAAGATCTAGGAAAATGAAGTAAAATAAAATTTAGGGATGTATTGATTTATTGTTATACTTGACAAACATTTTAAGGACACTACAAATTTTATGTTTCTTCATGAAATGTTGAATATGAGTGCTTATTAAATTATATTTTTATATATATTTATTTTTTAAAAATAAATATTTTTATATTATAATAATTTACTTTAATCATCTTCAAAGATACCTACAGGACTTACCTAACTATTCTGTCTTGTGTGTAATCTGTGCATATTTAATTCTTTGATTTAGAAAATTACTGCATATGTAAACAATCAAGGTAATTTAGATACTCATTTAAGTGTGACGGCTAGGTGGCTCAGTTGGTTGAGCGTCCAACACTTGATTTCTGTTCAGGTCGTGATCTCAGGGTCCTGGGATCCAGCATGGAGTTGGGCTCCACACTCAGCGGGGAGTCTGCTTGAGGATTCTCTTCCTCTGCCTTTCCCTCTGCCCGTCCCAACCCCCTCCCACCCCACCCTCCCTCATGCATGCTTGCTTGCTCACTCTAAAACAAATAAATAAATCTTTAAAAAAAGAATATTGTACTAAATATGCCACATATTACATATTTTATTCACATTTACTTGACATTCCTTGAGCAGTATTAATTAGATATAATTTGAGAGAAAACAAGAATGTCCTTCTGACCAAAAAGATCTATTCCATCAGTAGCACTTTACGAAAATTTTAGTTTTTAAAATTTCATTAATGCATAAAATAAAACCCTAACAAAGCCCTTCTTTAAATAATATATTTAAAATAAATTCTTAAAAAAATAAAGAACTGTATTATTTTAAAGCTAGCAGGACAAAATGTTTGTTACTGCCACAAAACAGTCACTTTAGCTGGTCCACAGGAAAATTTATCAGGACTAGTTTTAAATTATGTGAGTTTTAAGTTACTCAATCTCTTAAGAAATGAATCTTGCAATTTTTGAATTTGTCATTTATGCCAGTAAAAAATAGATACATTCTTTGACTTACAGGTTCTCCTTAAAAACTTACTACTTTCATGCAAATAAGAATATATGTACAAGAATATATATGTAACAGTCATTAACATCACAGCTAGTCCCCATTTGTTATGATGAGGAAAAAGATAAGACTCTTTTCTGAAAGAAGTGGTTGATTACATACAAATAATTAAAGCACTATGAAACGATTTCTAAAATCAAGATATTTTTGGGATGCTATGGAAGATAGCTCAAAGGAGTATCATATAGATTTAAGCAAGACAAGGATAGTTTCATGGAGGACAGTGAAAGGAGAATGGAAAGCAAAAAGAGATAGTTTCAGAAGAGAGTGATAACTCATTAAGGGTTCTTGAAAAGCCAGAAGCATTTTAGACTTGGTTAGACTGCTATGCGGAGAAGGGATATAATAGCATAATCCAAAAAGATGGAAGAGAGAGGAGATGAACTAACTGCTAAATGTGCCTCATGCCCGTTCTGGTACCTAATATATTACGACTCGGATAATGCCATTACTCCACACTGCCTTTGATATTAGATCATATGTGCTGATTCTATTCATATGCATCAGTGACTCTAATCCCATTTGCCTGTTCCCTTCATTTTTCCCTCTATCTACATGTTAGCAGAATATGGGTATCTGATTGCAGAAGATCCATAGCCTTGGCATACATACGTGTATTCCTCCACTTATCCTTCCTCCCACTTCCCACTCCCCCCCCCCCGCCAAAAATGAAAGGTAAATTGAATATAGAGTTTAAGTGTATTAAACTTCTCATTAGGCTTAGTTTTTCTGAGCTTCTGGACATGTGAAATACTACCTTTTTCTTCATGACATGCAACAATGCATGTAACGTGAATGTATGTTTAGGTACACAGGCAAAAAGAGAGGGAACTTTCCATGTGTGCATTTTATTAGCAATAATGACCTCAGTACAGGACCTTTCTTGGGAATTAATGACCAGTTGGGGTTAATGGCCCTTGGCTATGTATTGAGATATCTACTCCTCCAACTGATCATTAATCGCTAAGACATGCCCTGTGCCTCCAACACTATAACTTAAGAAGATTGATGTTTTGGTTTTCAATGAACAGTAGTCATACTGTTCCTTGTAACCCAACTCATTAATACTGTTAAATAAGTTAAAAATCAAAGTGCTGTTTTCCTTGCTACATGACATTCCGATAAGTGCATGCACGTGCTGTTACATATGCTAAGGGTGAGGGACAAAATAAAACAAAAATCCTGAAACTGCCGGAACTTTTTTTTTAACTTTAAATATTTTTCTACTATAAAACAGTCACTCTCCATAATCTGCTGTTCCTGATTCATTGTTTTTCTTCCCAACGATCCTCTGAATTCAATAGTTAATCTTTTAATTGGGGTAATTTATGGGTTAAATGTATAGCCAACAACCTCTCCGCTAATCTATTGATATTTTGCCATCTTCCTTCCAGTGGATGTGGATGTGTGTGTGTGTGTGTGTGTGTGTTGTGTACGCGCACGTGTGGGTCCTGCATCTGGGAGGAATTACAGAGAGAAGTAGGTGTGATTTAACCTAAAGTGGGTGGATTTAGTGAATTGCACAGGTTATACTGCAAGCTACTGTCTGTAACAAGCTCGACCTGGAGCCAATTAACTGAATGTAATCTATTCCAGATGTTCACTGGAACAAACAGCACTCTCGGGAATCTTCAGATGTGGAGCCAATGGAGAGTGTTCTGATTATGAGAGATTTTTACACACTGTTCCACTAAATCAGAGATCCAAATGCATAATCTCACATTCAAGAAGGCCTTGTGCCATTTCCCAAAGGAATACAAAGAGTCCAGGACTTACTGGATGGATAGTAACTCGTCAAAAATATTATTTGAGGAGCAAGGGATATAAAATTTGTATGTGAACTTTATTGATTTGCCTTACTTATTTATATTCATCTATTCCAAATGTCATTAAGATAATGTATAATTATGGTGGAAAAACATATTCTATGCACAGGACAAGAATTATAATATACAAGTCTTGACACATAAAAATCTGAACACTTAGATTTAGGATTTTTTCTCAGGTGTGTGTGTGTGTTGGGAAAGGAGGCAAAGAATCCTTGATTTTTTAATTTATAAAGAGCTATTTGTTCCTCATACCTTCATGGTACACATAAGGTCAGTTGAGACTTTTTTACTCATTCAGGAGACATGAGGAATCATAACTACACCCAAATTAATAGTATTATCTGTATAAGCTTACTTTGGCTTAACTGTAGCTCATATTCTTGAATCACTGTTTGATTAGATGTTTTTTCTGTAGGATACACAAAACTGATAAATTATTAGTAACATGACTTCATGGTAAGGATATGGACAAGAAACCAGATAGAAATTATAGAAGAAACTTGAGAGTCAAAGAGACAATATAGGCAAAAAAGAGAAGCTTTTGTTTGCAGAGGGCTATCTTATATTCCATGGACTGAGTACAGTGATAACAAAGCAGAATGCAAGTGGTGTGTATGAAGAGCCACCAGGATGGAGCCTGGAATGCTAAAACTTTTATACAGTATTTTATCTCATCCATTCTAAATTTCTCTTTGCATGTTTTCTAATATATTTAATATCCTACAACTTTAGCACAGTCAGGGGTATGCAATCACTGCCCAAGTGTACAGGACTATCACCAGTGAGTAGAATTTATGGGGCAGCAAATTTTCATTGAAAAATTTTAACCGTCCATTAATGGACTTCATTGTTTTAAGATATCCTGAATTCCTCAACAATTAATATATTCCCATAGAGTCTGAAAGACCATCTGATTTTTTAGAGATCATGAAAAACAGACTTAACATTTAATTAAATGTTAATTTACCTCCTTACATCCTTATGGATATTTCACTATATACCAAACTAAACATGAATATCATCAGTAATCAGCTGTAAAGTTGAGCTGAATTCTTTGTAAGTAAAGATTATTACAGTAGTTACATTTTTATTTTGCAGGGGTTTAACCACAATGTCTACGTTTCTAAAATACACTGAAAATATATTGTATAAATACCTGCTCAACAAAGCCCCATTGTTGCAGGTTACTTGGGTTCGCATGTCTTACAGCCTTATACTTATGGCCACACCAAATTATTCAGGATCTCAGCCCTAATGAATCCAGTTCAATAGAAAATAATAGTAAGACTTTAGCACATACAAGTGTAACCTGTTAGGATTACTATCGTGGGGGGCACTTTTTCCTGAACATAACAGTAACAACAAAACAATGCTTGTAAAGGGGTCCTAAAGAAATCAAGTGTCTCTAAGGTCCAAATTGCTCAAATAATTAACACATTTACAAAAAAAATAATAAAACACTACTGTAAGTGCCTTTATGCTAATCATCTTCCTTATCCTAAATTTCATATCATTTTGCTACTCAAAGAAGCACAGTTACCATCTCGTAGGGTCAGAAAAAATACCAATAGCATATCTTAGTTGGTCTCTCCTTAAATCTGATTAATCCACAATTCAAAGATTTAAGGTTTTTCTTTCCAAATTCTCATACTCTAGAGAGTGTTTTAATCGATGTACCTTCTCATGACCAAGATCATCATTTCTCACCTTTTAGGATTCTGATATACACTTTGAGAATTATAGAACATTTATATTCTATGGAAATATTTATAGAAATTATAGAATACTTGGCAAATTTCAATGTCTGCCTTTTACATTCAAAATATAAATGTATAAAACGGGGTGGTGGGTGGCTCAGTTGGTTAAGTGTCTGCCATCTGCTCAGGTCATGATCCCAGGGTCCTGGGATCTAGCCTTGCATTGGGCTCCCTGCTCAGTGGGGAGTCTGCTTCTCCCTCTCCCTCTGCTTCTCCCCCTGCACATGCTCTCTCCCTCACTCTCTCTCAAATAAATTTAAAAAATCTTAAAAAAAAATAAATGTATGATTATTTAAACTGACTGTTTTTTAAAATTTAACACCTCCACCTCAAATTTTCTGATACTTGACTCTCATGGTTTAAAAAAAATTGTTTGTTTTTTTTAATAAATAGATTGTTAAATAAAGCAGAGTAGGAATTATTGCAATTAAGATGGCAAAACAATTGTATTATCTTGGAATAATAAAATAAGAATTAGCCATGTGTTTATTATCGAGAGGATCTTCTAATTTATTTTACTGCTTTTAACTTTAAGGAATGTCATTATTATCAAAACTGAGCAATATTTTGGTAAAGATCCAAAAATTGTAACTTCCTTTCCTGAAATAGACATCTAGTTATTAGTGTAGACATTGAGCTATATGTCCAATAAAGATTTTCCCAGACTTTATATTTATCTAATACTTCTGCTAATGTGATCAGTAAATGGATTTAAATCTTAAACTGACTCTTTAATGATAAAATGTACAAAATATTCTATATACAAACTAATGTAGTATCCCGATGGTCTCTGTGTCATCCGAAATAACCAAGCACTAGGAAACTTGTCTTTCAAGGCAACATAGGTATTTTATTATATTAAAAAATATTATCATGGTGCTTGCTTCAGTAGTGTTTCCTGACCTGCGTGGTGGTCCTGGTCTTTACAATTTTCACATGTACGTTACATTTTCCAATTAAAAATATTTATTGAAATAATTAGTTATGTCAAAAAAAAGGAAATGTAAAGAAATTTTTTTATTACTTAATGCATACTTTCTAATAAGACTGTGAAACAGGAAATTCACCATACCCTCAAAAACAATATACAGAGGTTATTAATTGCCAACCTATAAAAATTATATAAAATCATTTATGTATAGCAAATAGTATTTAAGTAATTTCTACAGTGAGTCTAAATTAAAACATGGGTTTGCACTATAGTTAATTTAGAATCTCAAGGCCGTAACTATTGGAAACTAGTAAATATTTACAAATGAATTAAGTCATGTTTTAAGACATACAATATAGGATAAATATAAGGATTCTCTGTAAAACTCCTCACTTTTAAATAAACAGACCAAGAAATCCAATCAAATCTACCAGTAATTCCAATATTTAACAGCAAACTTTTTAAGCAAAAAAAGGCTTATGGCAAGAAAAATGTGACCTTGAACTTCATATTCACATAAATTCTCTAGGAACGCATGTACTTTTAAGATCAAAACACTTAAAATAAGTTAAATGACTCCTCTACAGCCCTTTTTTTTTTTTTTTAAGATTATTTATTTATTTGACAGAGAGACACAGCGAGAGAGGGAACACAAGCAGGGGGAGTGGGAGAGGGAGAAGCAGGCTACCCGCAGAGCAGGGAGCCCGATGCGGGACTTGATCCCAGGACCCTGGGACCATGACCTGAGCCAAAGGCAGACGCTTAACGACTGAACCACCCAGGTGCCCCTATAGCCCTTTTTTTTTTTTTTTTTTAAGTAAAAAGATGTACTAAACACATTAACACTACTTGTTTCATCACTATTTAATGAAACACCTTAGGGAAATAAACTTTTCTAGCACCATGAGGCATTCATTCCAACTGCATAGAGAGGAGAGTTTAAATAATTCGCTTCATAAATAGCACTACCTGGGAATAAAAATAGGCAGTGTGTGAAAGGAAACTTAGTGTCATACACAGACTTTAGTAACCCAGTCTTCAAAGTAGATTTGAATTTCATGATATTTGAAATTTCGTGACTCAACTGGGCTATATGGGTGATGGGCATTAAGGAGGGCACCTGTGATGAGCACCGGGTTTTATATGTAAGTGATGAATCACTAAATTCTACTCCTGAAACTAATATTACTCTGTATGTTAAACTAGAATTTAAATAAAAACTAGAAACAAACAAAAATAAATAAAATAATTTTAATGTGATCAATGTTATTTTACTTATTTTTAGCACATTGAATTCAAAACAACTGATGACTATGAAAACAAGGCAGCTTTTCAACAAACAAAAAATTTTCCAGCACTTTTGGCAGTAATAGTTTTTTTTAATGATTATTGTTTATATTTTTAGTGACGATGACAGATGTTCATGGATTTCATCTTGGTTTAAAATGTTTCATATGCAATTGTTCCAATCCACGTATTTTTATTTTCACTCAACAGTTTTGAGCTTGGCAGATGAGGAAACTGAGTCAAAGAGACAGTACCTCAGTGGCCAAGGCTGCTCAGTCAGAATCAGATGCAGGGTCAAGTTACCACACACATAGAGCTCCTCCAGGAATGCAGGTGAGGTGGATGGGGGGTGGGGAGGAGAGCCTATCCTGGGGTCCACATTGTCTAGGGAACGTGTCTGGAGATGGAGAAGGGGTCTCAACCCAGTGGCTATGACTGCTGGCATGCCCCCAGTCTCTCTTTGGCAACATCCAAAAGAACATTTGCGATGAGGACAATGCTCTGTGTCTCGTCCAATATGGCACAATGATCCCACATGGCAAGTGAACACTTGAAAGGCAGGCGATCTAGAAACTGGATTTTAAATTTTATTAAGTTTTAAGTTTAGCTTTTTTTTTTTTTTTTCTTCTCTTGTCGATGTGTAGGTCAGGGGCTAGTCTATCTAATCTGGAGTAGTAAAAGTAGTATTTACTAGGTAATAATAGCAACCTTAGTTCTGGGATATTAAATGTAAGCACAAAACAAGAGAGGGAGGAAACATTTTTTTTTCTTTTTTTCTTTCTTCTTTTTTTTTTTTCGGGTAAGAAAATCTAGGCATTGACTGAAAGAATTTATAGGCACAATTTATCTGTTTTTTAGTTCTGAATGGAAAACTAATAGAGATTAACCTTAAATATTTCCATTTTCTTTCCCTTAAACTTTTTTGAGTATGATGGTGACAAAGGTACTTTTTCATCTTTTTATTTCAGTGGCATTGGAAACTATTTTTTACAAGCTAAATAGGACTAATTCTTGTTTATAGAAGAGCTTATTTCTTTTTCACTATTTGCATTTCTAATTGTGTCTTTCTTAAGCGTCTACTGCAAAATAAATTTGCACATGCTCTTTGTAGGGGGGCTGCTAGTCCAGAAAAGGGCTAGGTGCCTGGAAGATGGTTATCCATAATAGAAGTCTGTGAAATTTGTCACAGATTCTTTACCAGCTACTACCAGAATTCAAGAGCTCCCCAAACCCTGACCTACTCAATATTCTCACATTTGGTTTAGTTCTACTATTAAAACACTAAAAATAATTTAAAAAATAAAGTTATAACTTTTATAAATAAACTGACATTATAACTTCCATTTTTCTACACTTAGAGGGTTGCAATGTTAAATCTCTTTTATTTACATTTCTAAATGGCCCCAGGTATAGCTATAACTCCTGTGGGACATGTCACAAGTAGAGAAGAGGTAATTAAGCACTCAGGCACAAAGCCCAACTCTGCCATTTGCCTCCTGTTTATCAATAAAGTTACTTAACCTTATTGTGTCTCACTTATCACATCTGAAATAGTAAATAATAAGAGTATTTAACTCATGTGCTGTAAAGATTAAAAAACCATGCTGTAAAGCACTATACCATGCCCAGTACATAGTAAGTGATCAATGAGTATTAGACTTTGTAAAATCATTATATTCAATTTGTCTTAATTTTCCACTAACATTCTTCTTAAGTACAAATGCAAATTGTGGCATTAAAGACATTTAACAATGACCTGAATGTATGTCTACAAATTTTAAGGCCTGTAAAATAAAGATGTCTTAGGAAAATAACATATAACCTCCAGGAACATGAAGACAAATGAAGAAAATAATTAGAAGAGATCACTAAAAAGGACAAATGAATATGCCAGCAAATAAACAAATTCCATTTCTATGGTTTAAGAGGGGGCTATCAGGGATGGTTTGAATTTTGTCATGAAGGTTAAGACATTGTATCTCGAATGCTTCCAGTACTATTCTCTTAAATTAAATCATGTAATTTATCAAGAAAGGGAAAATAAATAAATACCCAATAAAATAATAATTTCATATAAATCTTAAAATCAAAGTAGAACAAGCTTTGGTGAGTATGTTTAATACTTAACTTTAAGATTATCACTTGTATTAAAAAGATTAAAAGGATTAGGCTTCTTTTGGTGTTTTTCCAGAAAGTATACTAGCTTCAAAGGGGAAAAATAGGGAATTTAAATAACTTTGGGGGCTATGCAGAATTGAAGGATATAGTATATTCAATGGTAAATTCAAAGTATAGCAATAACATATGTCTATAATTCAATATATCCTTTTTTATTGGATCTTAATACATTATATATTTTTGGATTTTTATGCAGCTATCCATCCTGTTTCACTCAGTGTACTATTTTCCATTCCAAACACTAGCCTTTATTTTTAAAATGGGTATAATGATCTTTCATGAACTTAGTTCTTTGTTTTTCACATTCTTTAAACAATTTACTCTGCCTAAATATGATGCCACTTTAGAAATTTACATACTTTCTATTTGGTAAGTTATGATATCCTTTGACATGTGTACAGGATTATTTTAAAAAGTTAATTTAAATAATTTTCCTTCATCAAAAAATAACTACATTTAAATGCAGCTATATTTTATCCAAGATCAATTTTTACAAGTATTTTTATTTACATTAAAATTACTAATTTACTGGGGCGGAGCAAGATGGCGGAGGAGTAGGAGACCTGGATTTCGTCTCCTCTCAGGAATTCAGCTGGATAGGGATCAAACCATTCTGAACACCTACAAACTCAACAGGAGATCGAAGAAAAGAATAGCAACAACTCTCTGAACAGAAAAGCGACCACTTTCTGGAAGGTAGGACGTGCGGAGAAGTGAATCCGAGGCGATATTCGGGAGGATAGACGGCGGGGGAGGGGCCTCCGTCGGCCGCTTCTGGCAAGTGATAGAGCCACGGAGCACAAAATCGGAACTTTTAGAAGTCTGCTCCGCTGACGGACGTCACTCTGGTGGCGAAGTGGGGGGTGGAACCCTCGCGGGACAGTGTGGTCTCAGGACCCTCGGGGTCACAGAAAGACCGGGGGTGCCTGAGTGCGGCAGAGCTCCCAGGTATCGGAGCGGGGAAGCCGGCTGCAGAGACAGAGCCCAGGCGCGGGGTTGCCATAAACCGTGATCCGCGGCACAGTCGGGCCACTGCTCCTCCAGCAGGGACCCAACAAGCGGCAGATCCGGGGAGACTCACCTTCTTCCCCCGGGAGGAGAGGTGCGGGAGCGCACCGCGGGGATCTGCTGGGTTTGGAGATTCCACCCGGGGTCGGGTGCCAGATAGAAACGCGCGGTCACAGGCCGGGTGAGCACGGAGTGCGGCTGGAGACCGGGGAGACGGGAGTGACTGACTGCTTTTCTCTGGGGGCTCGCTGAGGAGCGGGACCCCGAGTTCTCGGCTCCTCCAGGGCGGAGACTGGGAGGCCGCCATTTTCACTCTCCGCCTCCAAAGCTGTACGGAAAGCTTGCAGGGAACAAAAGCTCCGGAGAGCAAACCCGAGCAGATTACTTAGCCCGGGACCGGCAAGGGCGGGGCAATTCTGCCTCCGGCAAAGACATTTGGGAACCACGGCAACAGGCCCCTCCCCCAGAAGATCAGCGAGAACAGCCAGCCAAGACCAAGTTTACCGATCAATGAGAACGGCAGAACTCCAGCGCTAGGGGAATACTGCACATAGAATTCATGGCTTTTTTCCCATGATTTTTTAGTCTTTCAAAGTTAATTATTTTTTTAAACTTTTTTTCTTTTTTCCTTTTTTCTTTTTTTTTGAATTTTTCTTTTTCCCTTTTTCAACCAACATCTTATCAATCCCTTTTTAAAAAAAAAAACATTTTTATTTTTCATTTTTAAAGTCATATTCTATCCCTTCACAGTAGTTACCCGTATTTTTGGCATATATATATATAAGTTGTTCTCTCTTTAAAATCTTGAGATAGTTTCTTCTAACAGATCAAAATATACTCTAAATCTCTAGTGTATGGTTTTTTTCTACTCCCCTGCCTGATCCCATTCCCTCCCTTTTTTCTTTCTTTTTTTTTTTATCCTCTTTTCTTTTTTCAAACAACTTATCAAATCCTTTTTTAAAATTTTTTATAATTTCCAACTTTACAGTCATATTCCATCCCTTCATCATATCAACCCTTATTTTTGTACATATATAAGTTTTTCTTTCTTTAAAATTTTGGGAGGGACTTTCTTTTAACAGACCAAAATACACCCAAAATCTAGTGTGTGGCACTGATCTATAATCCAGCCTGATCATATTTGATCACATTCTGTTTTTGTTTTGTTTTGTTTTGTTCTGCTTTTGTTTGTTTTTATCTTTATCTTTTTCTTTTTGTTTTTTTCTTTCCTTTTCTTTTTTCTCTCTTTCCCTTTCTTTTCCCACTGCTTCAGGTCTTTTCTGATTTGTTTAGAGTATATTTTCTGGGGACGTTGTTACCCTGCTAGCATTTTGTTCTCTCATTAATCTATTCTCCTCTGCACAAAATGACAAGACGGAAAAAATCACCTCAACAAAAAGAACAAGAGGTAGTACCGACTGCCAGGGACCTACTCAATACGGACATTAGTACGATGTCAGATCTAGAGTTCAGAATCATCACTTTAAAGATACTAGCTGGGCTTGAAAAAAGCATGGAAGTTATTAGAGAAACCCTTTCTGGAGAAGTAAAAGAACTAAAATCTAACCAAGTAGAAATCAAAAAGGCTATCAATGAGGTGCAATCAAATATGGGGGCGCTAACGGCTAGGATAAATGAGGCAGAAGAAAGAATCAGTGAGATAGAAGACCAAATGATGGAAAATAAAGAAGCTGAGAAAAAGAGAGATAAACAACTACTGGATCACGAGGGCAGAATTCGAGAGATAAACGATACCATAAGACGAAACAACATTAGAATAATTGGGATCCCAGAAGAAGAAGAAAGAGAGAGAGGGGCAGAAGGTATAATGGAGCAAATTATAGCAGAGAACTTCCCTAATTTGGGGAAGGAAACAGGCATCAAAATCCAGGAAGCACAGAGAACCCCTCTCAAAATCAATAAAAATAGGTCAACACCCCGACATCTAATAGTAAAACTTACAAGTCTCAGAGACAAAGAGAAAATCCTGAAAGCAGCTCGGGAGAAGAGATATGTAACCTACAATGGTAGAAACATTAGATTGGCAACAGACTTATCCACAGAGACCTGGCAGGCCAGAAAGGACTGGCAGGACATATTCAGAGCACTAAATGAGAAAAATATGCAGCCAAGAATACTATATCCAGCTAGGCTGTCATTGAAAATTGAAGGAGAGATAAAAAGCTTCCAGGACAAACAAAAACTAAAGGAATTTGCAAACACGAAACCAGCCCTACAACAAATATTGAAAGGGGTCCTCTAAGCAAAGAGAGAGCCTAAAAGCAACATAGACCAGAAAGGAACACAAACAATATACAGTAACAGTCACTTTACAGGCAATACAATGGCACTGAACTCCTATCTTTCAATAGTTACCCTGAATGTAAATGGGCTAAATGCCCCAATCAAAAGACACAGGCTATCAGATTGGATTAAAAAACAAGACCCATCGATATGCTGTCTGCAAGAGACTCATTTTAGACCCAAAGACACCCCCAGATTGAAAGTGAGGGGGTGGAAAACCATTTACCATGCTAATGGACACCAAAAGAAAGCTGGGGTGGCAATCCTTATATCAGACAAATTAGATTTTAAACCAAAGACTGTAATAAGAGATGAGGAAGGACACTATATCATACTTAAAGGGTCTATCCAACAAGAAGATCTAACAATTGTAAATATCTATGCCCCTAACATGGGAGCAGCCAATTAAATAAGCCAATTAATAACAAAAGCAAAGAAACACATCGACAACAATACAATAATAGTAGGGGACTTTAACACCCCCCTCACTGAAATGGACAGATCGTCTAAGCAAAAGATCAACAAGGAAATAAAGACTTTAAATGACACACTGGACCAAATGGACTTCACAGACATCTTCAGAACATTCCATCCCAAAGCAACGGAATACACATTCTTCTCTAGTGCCCATGGAACATTCTCCAGAATAGATCACATCCTAGGTCACAAATCAGGTCTCAACCGGTACCAGAAGATTGGGATCATCCCCTGCCTATTTTCAGACCACAATGCTTTGAAACTAGAACTCAATCACAAGAGGAAAGTCGGAAAGAACTCAAATACATGGAGGCTAAAGAGCATCCTACTGAAGAATGAATGGGTCAACCAGGAAATTAAAGAAGAATTAAAAAAATTCATGGAAACCAATGAAAATGAAAACACAACTATTCAAAATCTTTGGGATACAGCAAAGGCAGTCCTAAGAGGAAAGTATATAGCAATACAAGCCTTTCTCAAGAAACAAGAAAGGTCTCAAGTACACAACCTAACCCTACACCTAAAGGAGCTGGAGAAAGAACAGCAAATAAAGCCTAAACCCAGCAGGAGAAGAGAAATAATAAAGATCAGAGCAGAAATCAATGAAATAGAAACCAAAAGAACAGTAGAACAGATCAACGAAACTAGGAGCTGGTTCTTTGAAAGAATTAACAAGATTGATAAGCCCCTGGCCAGACTTATCAAGAAGAAAAGAGAAATGACCCAAATCAACAAAATCATGAATGAAAGAGGAGAAATCACAACCAACACCAAAGAAATACAAACAATTATAAGAACATATTATGAGCAACTCTATGCCAGCAAATTAGATAACCTGGAAGTAATGGATGCATTCCTAGAGATGTATCAACTACCAAAACTGAACCAGGAAGAAATAGAACACCTGAACAGACCTATAACCACTAAGGAAATTGAAGCAGTCATCAAAATCTGCCAAAACACAAAAGCCCAGGGCCAGATGGCTTCCCAGGGGAATTCTACCAAACATTTCAAGAAGAATTAATACCTATCCTTCTGAAACTGTTCCAAAAAATAGAAATGGAAGGAAAACTTCCAAACTCATTTTATGAGGCCAGCATTACCTTGATCCCAAAACCAGACAAAGACCCCATCAAAAAGGAGAATTACAGACCAATATCCCTGATGAACATGGATGCAAAAATTCTCACCAAAATACTAGCCAATAGGATCCAACAGTACATTAAAAGGATTATTCACCACGACCAAGTGGGATTTATCCCTGGGCTGCAAGGTTGGTTCAACATCCGCAAATCAATCAGCGTGATACAATACATTAACAAAAGAAAGAACAAGAATCATAGGATCCTCTCAATAGATGCAGAAAAAGCATTTGACAAAATACAGCATCCTTTCTTGATCAAAACTCTTCAGAGTATAGGGATAGAGGGTACATACCTCAATATCATAAAAGCCATCTATGAAAAACGTACAGCGAATATCATTCTCAATGGGGAAAAACTGAGAGCTTTCCCCCTAAGGTCAGGAACGCGGCAGGGATGTCCACTATCACCACTGCTATTCAACATAGTATTGGAAGTCCTAGCCACAGCAATCAGACAACAAAAAGAAATCAAAGGCATCCAAATTGGCAAAGAAGAAGTCAAACTCTCACTCTTTGCAGATGATATGATACTTTATGTGGAAAATCCCAAAGACTCCACCCCAAAACTGCTAGAACTCATACAGGAATTCAGTCAAGTGGCAGGATATAAAATCAATGCACAGAAGTCAGTGGCATTCCTATACACCAACAACAAGTCAGAAGAAAGAGAAATTAAGGAGTCGATCCCATTTACAATTGCACCCAAAACCATAAGATACCTAGGAATAAATCTAACCAAAGAGGCAAAGCATCTGTACTCAGAAAACTATAAAATACTCATGGAAGAAATTGAGGAAGACACAACGAAATGGAAAAACGTTCCATGCTCATGGATTGGAAGAACAAATATTGTGAAGATGTCAATGCTACCTAGAGGAATCTACACATTCAATGCAATCCCCATCAAAATACCATCCACTTTCTTCAAAGAAATGGAACAAATAATCCTAAAATTTGTATGGAACCAGAAAAGACCCCGCATAGCCAGAGGAATGTTGAAAAAGAAAAGCAAAGCTGGCGGCATCACAATTCCGGACTTCCAGCTCTACTACAAAGCTGTCATCATCAAGACAGTATGGTACTGGCACAAAAACAGACACATAGATCAATGGAACAGAATAGAGAGCCCAGAAATGGACCCTCAACTCTATGGTCAACTAATCTTTGACAAAGCAGGAAAGAATGTCCAATGGAAAAAAGACAGTCTCTTCAACAAATGGTGTTGGGAAAATTGGACAGCCACATGCAGAAGAATGAAACTGGACCATTTCCTAACACCACACACAAAAATAGACTCCAAATGGTTGAAAGACCTCAATGTGAGACAGGAGTCCATCAAAATCCTAAAGGAGAACACAGGCAGCAACCTCTTCGACCTCAGC